>NC_081803.1:3202244-3542117 GCF_963082965.1 Carassius carassius
CAGTCCAAAATTTTAACTTCCTCTTGTAATTGCATGTGGCAAAATCTTAATTAAAAGAGGGAAGCTATTTAATGTCTCTGAAGAGAAATTAAAGATTAATTTACACTTGTTTTGATCTGATTGAGACCTGAATTAGTCGAGAAGAGAAATTTCATATTACAAATAAATGTATCAATATCTTAAAATCTACTATACTATTAAAGAAAATACAATAAATAAAAATACAAAATACTTAAATTTATAAAGCCAACATCTTTGGCTAAAATAAGGGGAAAAAGTTCCAAACTGAGTAAAAACTGAAACAATCATTGCATGTCACTGAGAAACATACAGACTGTCTGGAACACAGATAAGGAATGAATTAATGAAACACTTGTCCAGTCAGATAAAGGGGACTAGAACTAAAGGTTGAACACAAAACATCTGATTGGCTGTGATTGTGTGGCGTCAGTAGTAGCTTCACTTGCAGAGCAGACAGGGAAATCACTTAGTTTGGAATCTGCTTGAGATGAAATGATTTCAAATGGATATTTTCTAGATCTTTTCTATCACTTTTCTTGATTTTCTAGATCTAGATGATTAGATCTGATTCCTTCACAGAAGACGCTTTATAAGATAATCTTCCCCTCCTGTTGTTCACTTGAAATTTCACAAGGTATACTCCTAAAGAGTGGAACCACTTCTCCAACCCAACAAAGAGCAGTAGTTGGAGGAAGAATCAACATCTGTGCGGCTCAAACAGATGTGTGGGAAAACAGAGCAGACTGTCTGAATGCACCACTGCAGAAATAATGTACCCAGTCATCTAACTTCACACACATCACATGGCCCGAATCTTGAGCAGAGGGCTTTATCCACCACCATCAACACTTTGATACAAGACTAAACTACAGAAACCTCAACCTTCATTCGCCCTTGACTCATTGTGAAAGTCTACAGATTATTCTGTAGATCCTAAGAAACAATGAATCATCACTTAGGTTTTGCCTTTAGTCACATAAATATAATGCAGAAATTGATTGATTGAGAAAGTAATGACTGGATTTATATGTATACATTATTGTACAGAGGCGTTTTCTTTGAGGCGGCATGTGAAAAAAGCAGTGGGTTTTTACCTTTTCTTTCCTTCCGTCTCCTCACTGAGGCAGAAATATAAAAACTTCACCTCCCCAGCCATCCTACAGCATGCCCTCTAGACCCAATCCCCTCAAACCTCCTCCAAGCAATCTATCCTACACTTTTACCAGCACTCACACACATCAATACATATCTCCTCACAGGCACATTCAAGCAGGCTCAGGTAACCCCACAGCTCAAAAAACCTACATTAAACACCTCTCTTACAGATAGCAACAGACCTGTCTCTCTCCTTCCATTCATAGTGAAAACCCTCGAAAGAGTTGTTTTCAACCAGATATCATTGTTTCTTTCACAGAACAATAAACTGGACGCTAACCAATCAGGTTTCAGGATAGGCCATTAAACGGAGACTGCACTACTGACAGTCACAGAAGCCCTGCGGATCGCAAAAGCTGATTCCAAATCATCAGTTCTTATTAGGGGTGTAACGGTACGCAAAAATCACGGTTCGGTACGTACCTTGGTTTTAAAGTCACGGTTCGGTTCATTTTCGGTACAGTAAGGGAAAGAAATGCAAACATTAAACTGCAGGTTGTTTATTACTATAAACTTTTTTTTTAACAATTTGTTTACACTTTTTAAAAAAATACTTTTTAATAAAATATATATAAAATAAAAAAATAATAAGAAATAAAATACTGCTGCAAAGTTCTCCACTAAATAAAATACTCTCAGTCTCAAACCAATATCATATAATAAAATATAATGAAAAATATAAATAAATAACTATGATTACAGTGCAGCATTACCAATCCCAGCTTGTAGGCCTGCTCATATTTAAAAAATATATATAAAACTTTTCCAACGTGTAAAATGCAGCATCAGCAGTTTCAGTTTTTAGACCTGCTCAGATTTCGTTATTGCGTTGGACCGATCGGAATTTAGAGCAAAGGTCTGTTTAAATGCCGACGGGAGCTGCGTTTGAATTACAATTGTTTTTTTCCTAGTTGTAGTGATGTTCACACTCGCGTGGTGCCTTTTGAAAACCTTAGGCCAGTGACACACTGGCATATTGCACCTGTCAAACATAGTCTATTTTGCCGTCAATACTGTTTACGGTGTCCTTTATCAGTAGGCTTTATATTTATGCTCAACATGAAGTATAGATATTGTTGTCGTGAAGACAAGATCCTGGTCTGTCGGCGGCCTCCCTCTATGTCACCTACAGTAGCAGCAGCACGCCAGCGCCACGTCAGGCACGATTCTGGTGTGTAAAGACACAGAAAACCCGAGGCAGCCATCACGCAACTGACACGCAGCAGAAACGCCACGCTCACGCCACGCAGCCAGTGTGTCACCGGCCTTAGAATCAGCTGCAGGGCGGGATTTGCGCTGAACGCGGAGACTTCCGCCACTTAATATGTTCGTTTGGAAACACGAAAATGTATATCTTCCGCATACAAAATATTGCATTCGGTCATCGGTACACACGTGCACCGTACCGAAAGCCCTGTACCGAAACGGTCCGGTAAGAATAAACGTACCGTTACACCCCTAGTTCTTATTATGCTGGATCTATCTGCTGCTTTTGACACTGTCAATCATCAGATCCTTCTGTCTGCCCTCTCATCACTGGGCATCATAAGGGATATAAACTTTGCTGGTTTGAATCCTATCTTACTGGTAGGTCTTTCAGGGTGGCTTGGGGAGTGGAGGTATCCAAAGCACATCAACTTGTCACTGGGGTTCCTCAGGGATCAGTTCTTGGTCACCTCCTCTTCTCCATATACACGACATCACTGGGTCCCATCATACAGGCACATGGATTCTCTTACCACTGCTATGCTGATGACAAACAGCTATCTTTCATTTCAACCAGATGATCCAACGGTAATTGCACTTATCTCAGGCTGCCTGGAGGACATCTTGGCATGGATGAAAGAATATCACTTACAGCTCAACCTGGCAAAGACTGAGCTTATTTTCTTACTCTACAGTATAATTTCTCCATCCAGCTAGGCTATTCTACAATTTCCCCATCAACTTCGGTCAGAAATCTTGGTGTAACCTTTGATGACCAGCTGACCTTCAAAGACCACATTACAAAGACTGCTTGATCTTGCAGGTTTGCATTGCACAACATCAGAAATATCAGGCCCTTTCTAACGGAGCATGCTGTACAACTTCTTGTCCAGGCCCTTGTAATTTCTAGGCTGGACTACAGCAATGCTCTTCTGGCTGGACTTCCATCAAGCACAATCAAACCTCTACAAATGATTCAGAATGCAGCGGCACGACTGGTCTTCAACGAACCCAAAAAGAGCTCATGTTACACCTCTCTTTATTTCCTTGCACTGGCTGCCGATTGTGGCTCGCATCAAGTTCAAAACATTGATGCTTGCAAACAGCCACAGGCTCAGTACCCGCCTACTTCCACTCACTATTACAAATCTACATCCCCTCCAGAAGTCTGAGATCAGCTAGTGAGCAACGTCTCGTGGTACCATCACAGAAAGGCTCAAAATCACTTTCCAGAACACTCTCGTTCACAATTCCTGGCTGGTGGAATGATCTCCTCACCCCATCTGGAATGCTGAATCCCTGACGATTTTCAAAACTCATCTCTTTCTAAACTACTTTGCTTCACAGCTTAAAAAAAAAAAAAAAAAAAAAAACCTCTCTCTTTATTTATTCCTTCTTTTTCTAGCTTGTATTTATTTGAACAATGTCTAAAACTTGGTATTACAAGCACTTCCTGTGTCTGTTTGCCTCTTTAAGAAGAATCGCTTTATGTATCCCCAATTGTAAGTCGCTTTGGATAAAAGCGCCTAAACAAAATGACTAAATGTAAATGTAATTGTTAAATTGCTGAATTACTACACTACCCATAATCCCAAAGTGTAATCCACCAAGCAGAGAAGTCGCATGTAAAATGGAAATGAGAATGCAAAGATATAGTGAGTTTTTGCAGGCTAGCGCAGGCCAGCTAAGCTAAAGTTAGCTGGTCACATAGCAAACCAGCTATCTAAAGTTAATCGGTATAAATATGGTATAAAGTACTGTAGGGTCTGATATTAAAACACGTTTAAAAGACCCCAAAACTGACCCAGAAACCCCAAGTGCAATGATATACTGTAGTATTTTTTTTTACTGTTTTTTTTTTTTTTTAAGTGAAGCATTTTTACTGTAATACAATAAAAGTCTAATGAAAATACATTTAAAAAATTTCAGAAAATTACAGAAAACCTAGCTACAACATTTTAAATGTACTAAATTTAGGTTCATACAAGTATATGCAGTGTATTACTAGCAATAGTGTTTTTTTTAACTATAATACCATCAGAAGAGATTGAGGGGACTGGACTTTCTGTTCAGAGAAGGTCATAGAATTGCATGTTATATGCCAGATTAGTTTCATTTTTAATTTAGGAGCTCTGACAGATGGCTTCCAACAGAGCACAATCATCCAACGGTAAATGGGTTATTTCGCAGAGCAGCCACACCTGGAAAAGCTCCTCATTAGAAAAGCATCAGTGATTTTTTCAAAAGCTTTGTGCTCAAGTCACGATGCAAAATAGAAACACTGTAATTAGACGGTGGCAGTGCTCAGCAACAAAGATGAGTATGTATTATCAGGGGACGCACCCTGCGTGTTTCCATCACGTCTGCCCTAACCTCTTCATTACTGTTGAACAGTTGCCGCCTTTAGCAAATCCTGATGGGTGAAACTAATGAAGAACATAGCCAGGTCTCATTTCCCACAAAAATAAATGTGATATTTTGCTGAAAGAAAATTAAGCTTAATGCAATTTTTTTTTATCAGCACAGATTTCTGAAGGATCGCGTGACACTGAAGACTGGAGGAATGATGCTGAAAAATCAACTTTGCTTCACAGAAATAAATTATATTTAAAAATATATTCTAATAGAAACGAGTTATTTCACAATATTACTGTTTTTACTGTATTTTTGATCAAATAAATGCAGAGACTTGTTTCAAAACATTACACAATTGCACCGACCCCAAACTTCTGAACACTGAAAATGTTAAAATATGATGAAAATGTCATTACAGTGATGAAAACTTGTGGGGATCCTGAAATCACGGCAAAATGCTAAAAGTCGGCTTTATTCTCTTTATGCAAAATATATGGTCTTTATGAACGTGACCTGGACATGTTTTGTATGTACCTCATTAAGGTACACTTTTACCTTTCACAATGCTCAGGCCTGAATATTTGGGACGGCCTTCAGATACATACATTTGCTAGGAAAATTTGAACACCTATTCAAATATGAAACTCTCCAGTCAGTGCCTTAAGAATGTCAGATAGGAATATGTCAGATTGAAACTTAAGGGTTTCAAACACATAATAGCAAATGCATATAATAATAATAACAACAACAACAACAACATGAAATGAACATGACTGTCAGCAACTTGAAACAGCAGCACGAGCAACAAAAAGGTCAGAGTTTAGAGGAAGGTACCTTGGGATAGTCCAGCTCAAAAAATGTCTCCAGATTGTTTATGAGATTGGGGTCCACACCTTTGAGGGGTTTTAGCAGCGACACACCAGCCAGTTTGCTGTATGGCACCTTTTCTGTGGTCTTCCTGTTGAGATGCAGACGGCTGAAAAGAGAGAGAACAAATGTTTTTATATTACACTGTGCATTTCAGTGTTGAGGGTTATGCAATATGCATGCATTTCCCATTTACTGACTGATAGCCCATGTTGAGGTTACTGTACAGTAGTTCTTACACTACATGTGAACGTGCATTTACTCATCTCACTAGCACAAAAACAGATTCAGTATTCCTCAAAATGAATAAAAACAGTGCAAATGCAAACCTGCTGTATTTAAAAATGTTAATCCTTTATGTATTTGACCCCATAATGTCTTTGATGATCTAATTCAACCATGATAATAATAAGCAAAATTTACTTTAAAGATAACATGTCTTTTTTTTTTTTGATGAAGAGAGAAAAATTAGCCCAGCCCAGATCAGAAAAGTAACACAAATGGCAACATAGCATTTGTTTCCATAAAGTAAAGCAATTTGTTACTTTTTTAAAAAAATAATGTAACTCAATATTGTAATGCATTCATTTTATAAGGGCATGTCAGAAATTATAAGTGCATTTCAAGTGTCCACAGGGTAAAACATATTATGTTGCTTTTGTTGTGCAGGATGGTTCTTTGTGATCCTGGGGACAATGGGCTGGCAATAGCAAATAAATCTAAATCTCTGCACATTCCTGTGCATTTATGATCAGAATTTATCTTAATCCTTTTACAGATAAACACTGTGATGCAATAAAAAAATATCAAAGAGAATTACACTACAACAAGACACAAGAACCAGGTCTATGTTGCACACATTGACACAAATCCTGGGGACTCTATTTGCAAGCATCCTCCAGTAACCAAATGAAGGCTGCAGCACACGTCCATACAGTGCGACGGCGCATTATTTCAAACAGTGATCAACTGTTTGCTTGCAGTTTGACTGGCAGCTGAAAGTTCACCTACGTACCGCAGCAAAGCAGGTGATCAAACTGGTTTAGTTTCCCAAGTTACTGCAGTTTCATTATTAAAGATATGTCAGTTCACACTTTTTTATACTTTGATTAAAGAAGGAAGTCTCCCATAGACTATGGGGTCAGGTGGCTGACTTATTAAATGTATGATGTTACCAGAACCTCTTTGGCACAGTTTTAGAATGGAAATCAAATCAGAACATTCCTGGATGTCACAAAACCATTTAAAAACCCTCTTAAGCTCAAACTATTTCTGAGAACTGTTCGTGTTCGAGTTATGTCTTGTTTGATGGAACAATGCTCAGGTAATGCCAAGTTAACCGTGTCAATGTTTATAGAGACATTTTAAAATTGGGCAATTTGATCAGTAATTCCAGCACCCTCTGCTTCTCAGGAACTCCACTTGTGCACCTCCCATTGGTTTCTGTCTGAAGGGTCTGGAGTCTTTCCTGACACACTTGCCAGCACTCCACAGAAAAAAAGGCGCAGAAGCTTCCAAGACAGCAGTAGGCATTAAAAGCTGGAAGAAAGATTTAGCTGTCTGAGTATGTTTGGTTCTGAGAGTTTGGCAGTGTACCTTGACTGCCAAAACATCACTGTTGGTTCTTGTGAATCTCAAACAACATGTCAAGCTCCATCTAATGCCAAGACTGAGCATTAAACAAAAAAAAAGTAAAATGAGAGCTAAAACTCCATAAACTGCCATTTTCAATAGTGCTTATTGATGTGATATATATTTGCCAGGCTGATATTGGGCCATATTGAAAATATTTGCATCAACTGATTGCCTGACTAACTTTTAAAAATCAGTGTACAGTACAGAACAGTTGTCCAAATACATATCAGACTATTAGCATAAAATTGTATTATACATAAATATGTAAATTATAAATACCGATAATCATTTTAACCGATATTTGTTACAGCCAATCAAACTTTTCTTCATAATCGGTTATCGGTTCATTTGTTTCATTTGTTTTTTTAGAAATAAATGGCATTTGTAAATAAATGGCATATTCAACCTAACTAGCAAATATTTCTCTTAAGTGAGAAATACATATACTTAGCTTAAGTTGCCTTTTCGACCATCCCAAATAAAACAATACATTTATTTGCAGAGTTATGATCATATGCATACCTTTTTTATCCAATTTAAGTTTTGGGTGTGTTCTAATTCTAAATCTATAGAATTATTAACTAAAGCAATATATTTTTTTTTTTTTACACGTTTTCTGTAAATATAGTAAATAATTTTTTTATGGTATTTAGCTCTGGAAAAACGTATGCTTTTATTTAAAATGTATTGATGGAAGCTTTGTTTTGTGTGGAGATATATGTATAGAATAAGTGAAGAGTAACAGCTGCTTTACGAACAATTTTCAAATTGAACATGCAACTGCCAAAATTGCAACTTGCCCTACAATTGTTGAAATGCAACAATCACGAATGTCGAAAAAAAGTGAAACATGGCTCAAAAATAAAGTAATCATTATTGCTGTTGCTTATTTTAATTTACATTTATTATTTTAATTATTTGTATTATTTGTGTTATATATCGGTTACCAGACCCTTAGACATAAGAATCAGTATTGGTCATATATTTAAAACATACACATTACATAAGCCACCTAACCTAAATGTTCATTACCCACATTGCCTGACCCCGTCCCACCCTCTTCTCTCTTTAATTTACATATTTTTACCATCAATAAAGTTGTAAAAAGATGAACTACAAAATCATATGTAATATAGATGTTAGTGAAGGAAAGGCCTCTCATTCACTCAGCTCTGCACATGTGTTTACAGCAGCTCTTCATCAGTTCATGTGAGAGCTGCTCCTGCTGGAGGTGTCTTCCTCTCTCACGCTCTATTAAATATGGGGGGCAACACAGCCTCATCTCACCGCCTCGCAGCATTAGCGGACTGGGAAGCAACACCACTACCCAATGCTCAAAGACTAAAAGACTACATTCCTAAAATAACAATGACTAAATTTTAATGAACCATCAGGAATTCACTTCCTTGGATGCCCCAAGGCGGAGAAACAGCTTTTAAAATAAAGCATTATTTCCTCTATACAAGTGAGATTTGTACGTGGGAGGCACATTTCTAAAGTACAGTGTTATAAACGGTCATATGCTAGTGCTCAGTATGCACCAGCTATGCTTCTTCAGTTTGCTTTAAAGAGGACATAACATTGTGTTAATCTTCTTGAGTACCTAGAGAGTAGTACTGCATCCTTCATATCTCAGAACAGTCTTATTTATAAAAGACAGATACAGCTTCACACTTCACGGCCATGGATGGAGCTAAATTTCGTAAAGAAATTGCTTGATGCTTGGTTTGGTCTGTACTTCACACATCACTACTGACAAACAGACAATTGCATCCAAACGTTCTCTAATGTGGTGGTACCTTCAATACAATAAAGACTCATATAGGGCTGTTGTTAAAACCTTTGGAAAAAGTGAACTTTTCTGTTCCCGTCAATCAGTCCCAACTATCAGTGCTTTCTCTTTGTGGCAATCCAACATGAAGCTATAAAGATTTGTGCAACTTCCCGACTTCATGCAAAGAGGAAGGATTACATAAAGAAATTTTACTAAACACATCCCATCATCACACTGGGTCAAATGTCACATACCACAGGAGTAACATCAGAGCTGAGGAACAGGAACCACGGCACACGAGGAAGGACTCCACTTGGGTGAGGTTCCCAAAGGACGGGCATCACACCATCCTCACACCTCACTACTGAAACTAGGTGTACTCGGGACTCAAAGAGCCTCTCGATTACATCACCCAACCTGTATTTCTTCCTCTTAACATCTCTGACACTGCCACTTTCCTTTCATTCCTGTCTCACAACAAATCAATGTGACGTCACAGTCATCTATTCAGACCAGAATCCATTTAACAAAGTGGATTTTCAGTTAGATTTTTGTAACGGCTCTTGTTTCCAAAGCTTTTAAATGAAACCCCATGTTCATTTATGAGTGCATGATGACTTCAAAACTTGACCTGACTTGTTTTGTCAATAAAAAAAAGATCTTAAAACCCGGAGCTTGTTCAAAAGTAAAACTAAACACCAAAAGCTCAAGAGCAGAGAGGGAATAATAAAGATTACAGTATAAGCATTTCGTAATGCATGATAAAAAAAGGAAACTGACGTCTTAAGACTCATTAGAATGTGTGTCGTATGACCCGAGGCGACCTCCTCCTGAAGCCTGGCCATTTTTGCATTAGCGGGTGAACAAGGACACATCATTTGGGAATTTGCAAATGTCCAAAAACAATTATGTAAGACGGACACAAACAACAGGAGCCTGCATGATCAGCCTGACTCAGATCAGAACGCCGAAAGAGAATGCGTCTGGTTTCAGAATGCTGTGTGTGGGTTATTCTGTAGTCGGATCAAAGCATGACAGAAACCAAGCCAACTCACATGACACACTGTTGCAGGTGGAGGAAATTCCCAAAGCTCCCTAGTCTACAAAGTTCAGTTTATTATAGCCTTCAGTCAGAGGATCACACATACATACAACTAAACAAAAGTTTGGATTCAGTAAGTCTTGTAATGTTTTTTAAAGAAGTCTCTTATACTCACCAAGGCTGCATTTATTTGATCAAAAATACAGAAAAAAAACAGTAACATTGCAAAATGTTATTACAATATAAAATATTGGTTTCTATTTTAATATACTTTAAAATATAATTTATTCCTGTGATGAAACCGCCTATATTGTTAGAAAATGTTTCTATTTTAAATAAATGCCCTTCTTTTTAACTTTTTATTCATCACAGGAATAAATTACTTTTAATTTATGTATATCATGTATATTAAAACAGGAAAGCATTATTTTACATTGTAATAATATTTCACAATATTTCTTTCTGTATTTTGTAGGTTCTGTAAACCTTACTGATCCCAAACATTTGAACGGTAGTGTTTATATATATATATATATATATATATATATATATATATATATATATACACGTGTGTGTGTGTGTGTGTGTTTATTCAAATACTGTCTATGGGTTATTGATGCCATTTTACAATATAATTGGTATATATATATATGTATAGACATACATTACCTGATAGAACAGATTTATATGATATGAAATAATAAAATGGGAGATGGTATGTTATGAATAATAAACATTGGTTATCTCAATAGAAAACTGATGATTATATCAATGGTAAACAACCGTGTTGGTGAGGACAGGTTTTCTAAACACGACTAACCCAAACAAAACCATTTTAATATAAACAAATGCCATTAAATACCAATCAGGAAAGCCGGGTGTCTAGTGAAACTGGAACAGCTCTGACTCTCACCACAGACAATTAATAAAAGCCTCCTGAGAAATTAAACCCCCGCGTGATTTAAAAACCCCGTTAGACTTTGTAAAGTAACGAATAAAATAACACGAACAGTGCGCAGTGGCTATGCTAACTATCATCGCTAGCTATAAAAAAAGAGAGAGAGATTAATGTAAGTCTAGTCGGAGGCTAATGGGTGTATGATTGACGTTTTATTAACTATTAATTCATCCCCCGCCAGCTGATGGTGCTAGCAATATGAACGTGTTGATAGATATAAATATATTTTCACGCAGTAGCAGTAACACCGAGCCGAAGAGGAAACCAGTGTTCCTGTTAGCAAGACACCCTATCTGCACTGAACGCAGCGACGCGACGAGACATGCTACAACGCTCCCGTTACAATCAATGAATCTGTCTACGCTGCAAGCTTGCGATCGGCGTCACGTCGCGTTTGATGGTTTCCCTCAAATCAATGATGCCGCAGTCACTTACACGTAGATGATAGACACGAGGTGCATGAGCCAGAGGACGATGAACAAGCCGAAGCCGAAGATGGAGAAGCCTTGCAGGGCTAGATCAAGCAGGGCCATAGCTGTCCTGTGTCCGGATGCGATGACACCTCAGTGTTCGGCCCTAATGCTGGAAGATCTCTCTCGCTCTTTCTCACACACACACACATACACATACACACACACGCACGCACGCATATACACACACATTCAGATGACTGAACTAAGTGGGCGTGTCTGCGGGGAATCAGCGCGTAGCTGAAGCGAAGACGCGTAAATGGGTGGGGCCGAGTATGAACCGCGGTCGTGGTGGCTATGGCAAGCCGTTGTAACATTTAATCTATCAGCCGTACTAGTATCTTTTTTTTCATTTTACTAGTACTTACTTTTCAGATACTAGTTTCTTTTCCATTAAGTTCAAGCAGTGGCGGCTCCTGGGGGGGGGTTTGTTCAGTTGACAAATTAATGGGCTAATTAAAGATGTAAAGGCAACTGAACTACTATAGTATCAAAAATAAACTGACATTGGGAATCAATCTCTTGCTCTCCTTATGTTTCTATATTCTACACAATTCAGCAGCAAATGAAGACTGACCCCAGGATGTGATACCCCCCCCCCCCCCAAAAAAAAACCGTTTTACTTTGATTTCAGTTTAATAAGAAAAAACTGAAGTCACATAAATCACTGTTTACACAACTCACTTATATTACACTGCTCATCTATATCAGATTCATTACTTACTTACATTACACTGCTTACTTAAAAAACTCACTTATATTACACTGCTCCCTACTCTCCATATGCATCTTTGCTCTTTCGTGTTTTTACACCTTCTCCAAGAGATAAAGCATTTCGGTGACACCTATAGTTGTCCATGCGATCTCGGTCACACTCTCACGATGGAACAAAATGCAGCGGTGAATGAGCAGAATAAGTCAGCTACTTCGCAGCCTATTAGCCTTTTTCTCTGCTCATACCACGTCCTCGAAAATCCTCGTTTACGACTTCCCGCCCTTTGTACTTATTTGATGTTTAAATTTGGTCTTGGTTGACCTAATTACGTAATTGCCAATTTATCCTTGCTACAATGAATGAATGGTATTTCTTTCAATGACAGGATAATTAATCTGCGATGAGGTAATGTTCGCTGTGATGTCGATCAAGTTCAGCTGACAAAGGCATAGCTGTAAGCATCTCTCTGGTTTTTTTTCACATTTGATAAAGTTATTAAAGTGTTGTTTTTTTTCAATTTTTTTATTGTTGTTAAAATTCAAAATAGTTTTTAAATATTGTTGGATGTCACTGTTCCCACCAGTCGTTGCACAATTTAAGGTTACACACGATGACGATAGCACGTTAGTGCGAGCCCTCCCGGAACTCCTTGAGATTGCATTGCAGTGCCTGCAGTTCAAAAAAAATTATTTTTGAATGGAAGTCTATGAAAGCACTCAGGGCGATTCTCAGTTTGACAGAAATCGCCCAAAAATGGGCGGTACTACACAAAATGCGACTCGACACTGATTGGAATATTTAGAGGCAGCACAAACAGTCTAGAATAGTGAAAGCTAGCGTAACACTGTGGTTGAATGTAAAAGAAAAAAATGCCTCTCTTTCTTTTGGTGGTGCGTTGCCCAATCACCCTAATGGAGAAACCGCCACTGAGTACAAGTACTGATTCATTAGCAACTACTGCTTATTCTTAAGCTACTATTGTTTATTCTTTCAGTACTAGTGTCTTTTGTAAAGTTACTATTACTTATTAATTAGATACTAGTACTTAATCATTAGATACTAGTACTTAATCATTAGATACTAGTACTTATTCCAATAGTGACTAGTATTTAATTATACTAAATACTACAGACAGCTGAACTCCCTGAGCGCTCGACTTATCCTGTCGTGGCCACGGAGGCCATCCAGGAACTCACCGCCTGCCCTGTCATGGCCATGGAGACCATCTACCATCTCCTCAGGGCCAAGGAGGCCACCCTTAACCTGTTCATGTTCTCTATTTCAGACTTACCTAACCAGACTTGCTCTCCTGTGCCATCGATCCCACTGTGGTGGTCTACGGCGCCGCCCTGGTGGGATTCTGACTCGACCGCATGGCTCCAGTTTCACCTGATCCTCCCTGGATACCTTCCCTGTCGGCTCGGCCCTGGGCCCCTGAACTTTCTGTTCCCTCCTGGTCTCCTTGTTGTTTTGTTTTTGTTTTTTTGCACTTCCTGTCTCTGTTTCCCTCTATGAACCTGGCCCTCCATCCCTCCCACTTATCCTCCACCAGTCCATCTCCCTCCTGGTCTCTGTGTTCCTTGGTTTGTTCCTGTGTTCAGGTGGAGCATCTGGTAGCTGCTCCTTAGAGGAGGGGGTTATGACACGGTGTCTGGTCTGTGTTTCCCTGGGTGTAGACTAGTGGTCACACCTCCCCATAGTCACCCCACCGCAGGCACTACATTTCCCACATAGCTTTGTCCCTTCATCACGGTTAATTGCACACCTGTTATTGCACTCAGCTTTCTTCATTATCCTGTCTACATATACCGGTCTGTTTTCTGTCTGTGTCATGGAGTCCTTGTTTTCCGTCACCTGGTTTTCTCGTGTTCCTTCGTGTTTTCTGGTTCCTAGTTTCTTGTTTGTTTTGTTTCTGGACTGATTATATGGTTATGACCTCTTGCCTGTTTGGATGCTCATTTTTGGATTACCCATTAAACACACTGCTTCTGGATCTCTCGTTTCCTGTGATCGATCGTTACATTACTACTAGTAACTGTTCTTATCTTACTAGTCAGATCTGCTTTTTACTCGTCTTATGTTATGACTAGTCCAAATGGCTACAGTAGAGTTCAATAAAACAATGTACTAGTAAAATAAAAAATCATACTAGTAACATTTCGAATACATACTAGTATCTAAAAAATGTGTACTAGTATCTATTAAATAAGTACTAGTATCTATTTAATAGGTACTAGTATCTAATGGATAAATACTAGTATCTAATAAGTACTATTATCTAATGAATAAGTCTCAGTGATGGATCCCCATAGAAGTCAATAGCAAAGATTTTGCATTTGTTACTAGTAACAATATAAAAGTTACTAGTCACTATTGAATTAAGTACTAGTATCTAATTAATAAGTACTAGTATCTAATAAATAAATACTTGTATCTAATAAGTAGTAGTATCTATTAAATAAGTACTAGTATTTAATCAATAAGTACTAGTATCTAATTAATAAATACTAGTACCTAATAAATAAGTACTAGTATCTAATAATAAGTACTAGTACCTAATAAATAGGCACTAGTATATAAAGAATAAGTACTAGTACCTAATAAATAAGCACTAGTAGCTAAAGAATAAGCACTAGTACCTAATAAATAAGCACTTGTAGTTAATGAATAAGGACTAGTACTTAATGGAAAAGATACTAGTATCTAAAAAATAAGTACTAGTAACATGAAAAAAGATACTAGTACGGTTTATAGATTAAATGTTAAAACGGCTTTCCATATGGTGAGTGGAGTCTGCCCGATTGCAAAAATGAAAATGAAAAAAGTTGCATGGCAACTAAAATAGCTTATATCTTATTAGATAATGCCTTATTTGCATATTTGAACAAGTAGCTATTCATATTTAAACGATATCAACTGGGGTACATATGATGATATATGCAGTTGTGCCATTTTATTTATCTAAATTAGAGCTGTTTTGTCAGCTTTTTGTCATTTGTCATCAACGAGTCTTTCAAAATCAATGCAAAACAACTCTGAATTTTTAAATGTATGTATTTAAAGTTTTTATAGTCAGATTATAAACAGCACTGAGGCACTTCAATGCAATAAAGTAGATTTGTTCCCCTTTAATAATAATAATGCACATGAAATCGCTCTACACTCTGTCAGCATAAACATGTCAGAGGAGCGACTTGTGCTTCATGTGTCTATCATTGTTCAAACTGACTCTAAAAACTCTGTATTCTGTATGGACTTCAGAGAGCTGATATCAGCATTAACGTGTGACGATGGATTATGGATCGAGTCAATGGGGCCAGTGTCCCGGGGCCTCTAACCATCATGGGCCTCAAGCTGAGAGGCCATACAACAGAAACTGTCAATGTCTTTTAAACACTTTTTTAACCCAATTTTTTGAAGTTTAGGGAGATTCCCTGGGACTTGGATATTTTCCTAAGTTTTTCATCAGTAACAGTGAATGCTTGACTTGTAATCAGGAATCTGCACTGCCAAACCTATCCACATGTCCCATCATGCAAAGGGTTCAAGGCAAATGAGCAGATACAATAAAATACTGTATAAATTAAATCATATGAATTACACAGATTGAACATTGACTTATAAATACATACTGAAATATATGCCTTGTTTCTCCAGTTACTTTATTTTTATTTGAAAAAATGATTTGTGTAATTTAATAGCAGTTAATACATCTAAATACCTTGAATGATTAAAAAATATGATTTAATTCAAAATTTTAATTTGTATTCTATATATTTTTTTCTTGCATTGTTTTTGTTCTGTTTAAACTATTTACTATGTATTATTTATTATAATATAACATAAAGTATCTGTTTCCAGTTAAATAAGCATTCATGAAATCCACATTTCTTGTTCAAAACATAGCAAATACATAATGAAAAATGCTGAAATTATATTATTTACACTATAGTTTTCTAATTTAGATTATAATTTATATACTGGTCTATTTTTTTTTTTACTTCAACTGAATAACACTGTTATACTTTAAGTATGCTGAATATAAAATGAATATGCTATGAAACTATTATGATAAATATAGCTGATAATAATGATATCTGTATGTATCTGTCTCTGAATGTATTGAATTGTCAAATTATCATCTCAGAAGTCATGCATTGCAGCAAGGTTTCAAAAAGTCGACTGATGTCACGTGCCAAGCTCTCCTGAACCTCTGTGATTGCTCTATTCAGAAGAAAAGACAGCCTGCTGTCTGCATGATTTCCTGTAATTTTGGTAGAGCATTGTGTATCTGACGCTTGCTTGGAAACCAACCGGCTTGGAAGCCAGTCTTCTCAAGAAGTGTTGTTGGTGTGCGTGTACATATTAGATTAAGGCTTCATACGATTTCAAACACGCATTTAGCAGGCCATATCAAATATGGCCCATTTGGATGTTTCAATGGAGCTGCCAAATTTTCTGAGCTTTAGAAGTAAAATAGACAACAACAAAAAACATCTAGAATGAACTGGCTGACATGCTACCAAACATGAGTAGTTCACAAATAGTTTGTCATGCGCCAAGATTATAGCTCTGTAGTGAATGAGTACAGTGTGAGGAGACAAATATACTACCTACTACCTACCTATCTACTACCATTAAACATGAAGCGCTTGTATAATATGTGTTCTTTTATTAATTTGTAAGGGCTAATCAGACCAATAAACTAGTCAGGTTAGCGCCATGTTTCATTTTTTTGGCAAGAAAGAAAACAAGGCTGTGTGGAATAGAAGTAAAGTGTGTTCAACAGATTGTAATGTGGTTTATCAACATACCGTTTGTTCAGCTAAGAAAAAAAAAATCTAAACATTTTCAGTAGACAAAATCACCATAGTTGAAAGTTGCAAGTTGTAAAATTCTATGATTTAGGACCTTTATAAAGTGCACGCCATTGTGAAGACTTAGTTTATTCCGCCCAGCCTCATTTTAATCTGCATCTGCTATCCCTCACATAATATTATAATATATCCCTCACATAATAATAATATTTGACATATGAAATTGGCACTACCTTAAAACCCGTTGATCAATACAATTCTTGAACACTATTGCTACACAAAACAGTTAGCGCTCAGTAAACCATTGCTCTTTTTTCAAGCAACAGAACCTCCTTTATCTTTGCTGACTGGTTTTATCTCATTGCTGTAAGGAAAAACTCTGGAATGCTCCTCTGATATTTCTGTTTGTCACCTAAACCTAAGACTTCATTGAACAGAACAAATATAAAGTTGGTTTCTGTGAAGCATTCTATATCAGAGCTCTTGAAATCGAATGTTTCTCATGCTTAACTGTCATGTTCTTCCACGTTCAGTTCTTGTGTTGAGTTCATAATATTGTTTGAGGATGAATTAGTTTCCTGATGCTGACTCAGTGGAAACATGCTGTCATGGACACTTGTAAAAGGATAAGGGTTGTGATGACATCATTACCAGGACATAAGAGCTTGGCAAGTGTTAAAAACAAAAGACGGGACAGGAACATTGTCTACAGGAGATTGCAAAACAATCGATAGGCATCACAGCAGGTTTCAGTCTAAAGATGATGTCATTCATGAATAACTATCAATTAAAATTGAAAACAGAAGTACCTGAAAAGGTGTGACTAAACATGCCATCGATTCAGAAGTACCTGAAAAAAAAAGGTATGACTAAACGTGATCGATTCATTTCATTAAATGTTACATTTAAAATGATTTTCAGTCTTCTAGTTCGAAATATTTTTTGGTATATTATATGTAAGTTCCAACTGAGTGTGTTGATTCTGAAGCATGTGATCAGTCTAATCGAGTCAGATGTTCATAATCCTTTATAATAAGACCACACCATATGAGGGATGAGGAACATCCGCCTTCTGTTGAGCAGCCTTAAACTTTAGTCGCATGCAGTAACGTTAACCATTAACCTTATGACCAATCAATCATCCTGGTGACGGTAAATAGTCTTAATAATGTTTATCTTTTCCAGGTTGAGCGCTCAGCTCTAATAAATTAGATTAGAGTTTGCCACCTTGTGGATGAACTGTGGAGATGCAGCGTACATTAATATATATATATATATATATATATATATATATATATATATATATATATATATATATATATATATGCATATGCTGGTTTGGTATGTTTTGAAGCATGACTGCTGGTTTGAGCTGGTTTAAACTGGTTTAAGCTGGTCATGTGCTGGTCCTAAGCAACTAGCTCCTGCTAAGGACCAGCTTCAACCAGCTCAAACCAGCAGTCATTTTTTTCAACAGGAGATGACTAGTAATTTCCTGAAAATTCTGAAAAAAACTGAAGCGTTATTTATCAGATTGAAAACTTCTGAATGTAATAACCTAAAACACTGTCTTGTGTCAAACACTTGATGGCTGCTCTGTTAATTCTTCGTCATCAGTTAACCTGGGTGTGCAATCTGATAGCAATCCTCTCTTTGAAAGCCACATTTCTAGCATTTTCTAAAACTACATTTTTCTATCTTAAAGTCCTGAATGTCATCACTGAATTTATAATGAACTGAAATCTTGACTGTTTACTATTGTCCTTCTGCATTATTGACACGTTGTCTTCCTGTTTGATAGTGTAAAGCTGCTTTTACACATTCAGTGCTGTAGCTTAAACAGATATTTTGATTCAACATAGAATTCATTTATTACATAAATACCTTTATGGCTCCAGGCGGTAAGTCACCTGTCATAATAAGTGAGTCATTCATTCAACCGATTCATTCAAGCTGCTGATTCATTCAGAAGTGTCTTTAGGAATGAGTTTCTGGATTATTGGTTCACGCGATTCATTCAAAATTTGGACTATTTTTGATCCTATTTTGAGCAAAACCAGACAATTCAGATAATATTGTGTCCAAAACATAATATGTTAAAATGTCATAATATGTTAAAATGTCAAAACATAAAATGTTCATCAGCAACTGCAATATACGATAGTGTTTAGGTCTTTTTTCAATAGTTAGTATATATATATATATATATATATATATATATATATATATATATATATATATATATATATATATATATATATATATAAATATATATATATATATATATATATATATATATATATATATATATATATATATATATATATATATATATATATATATATATATATATATATATATATAATTTTATAATGAACATATGTTATGATGAATATACATTCAAGCATTCAAGCACAGACACACAAACATTTATGTATTCTCCACATAATATTTATTTTAAATCATATGCTACGAAATATGTGAAAAATTGTATTCTATTATATCATATATTATTATAAAACATTGGTGTAAAATTTTTATATAATATTTATAATAATTTAGGACAAGCAAATCACAACTGAGATTTGATTACACTCGATGTGTAATATCTAAATGATTTTAGTGAGCAGCCAGTTTTGGTTTAGTGTTTACTGTGGTCCTCAGCATGACCAAACCGTGGGACAGCTTATACAATATATAAAAACTCTGAAAGTGTGAATCAGGCATTTTATATTTCTAGTTTCATCTATTCACTTAATAAACAACATCATCATTGTCCTGTCCCACATCCTTAAACGTTACTGATCATTAACATCTACATAGGGTTTCCAAGTCCTGTCTTTGTCTCATTGTGTTGAAGGAGCTATTGTCCTGTAGATCTTCAGCAGATCTCCATTCTTACAGTATCTCCTTTATCTCAGCAAAAGACCTCATCCTGTCAATCGTTTGTTGGTTGATAAACAAGGACTCAGTCCAGAGTTGGGGGATGAGCAGGCTCTGATTGGGATGGGAACATCTGCACAGATCACCACGAAAAATGGTTCAAACAATCAAATCATTCAGGTGAAACTCAACAGCCCACTAGATCTGTGCTGATTTAATCAAGCTGAGATAACATTTCCATCTCCACAAGACTCTTAGAGAAGACCTTACATTACAAAATAACTGAGCAGCACTCTGTTCAGTGCAGTTTTTCCATAGTGTTATTTTAATATTATATGTAAAGTGACGTGACATACAGCCAAGTATGGTGACCCATACTAAGAATTCGTGCTCTGCATTTAACCCATCCAAAGTATGCACACACACACACACACACACACAGCAGTGAACACACACACAACCGTGAGCACACACCCGGAGCAGTAGTCTACTATTATAGTTTTTACAACGTATATATATATATATGTGTGTGTGTATATATATATTTTTTAGATGTATATACAGAAATTTTATTATATGGTTTTGCAATTTTTATTAGTTTCTCTTCTTTAAAATATTATAGGTTTAAGTTATTGTTATATCAGTTTTAGTTATCGTTAAGCTTTAGTTTTTATAGGAGTTTGACATCGAATTTTTCTATATTTTTCTTTGTCGTATTTTATTTTATTTCTGCTTTATTTCAATTAATCTTTCTAAATAATATTTTATTAAATCATAATTTAATCACACTATTTTACAGTTTTTTTCGATTGCTAAATGACAGTGGGCACAACTGTAGTCACATGTGCAAAACTCTAACTACAGTCTGCACAGCAGCAGTTCGTGTGAACCAAACTCTAGTTCCTTTTTCATTGCTTGAACACAGTTTTCAAAACTCTACACACTTATCCCACGACTTTAACCACAACCTGCACAACACTGTGGATTTACAGCACTTTGTTCAAATGCTAACACACTGCTGTCAAAACTGTGAACCACACATTCAAAACAGAATAGATTTCAGCCTTCTGCCTTTCAAACAGTGCTGAATGCAATTTCAGGATTAGCCTTGAAAATTATTTGTTCGAATTACAGTATGTACTTTTAGTTTCTACCTTTTTTTCTCATTACTGTAATTCTGTAAATTACTACAGACTATTGAAGCAAACTGCTAATTTTCATTTACCTTAAAGAATTGTTATGTTCTAAAAATGTAAATAAATTATGTGAAAGAATGTCACTCTTTTCTTTGAAGAAAATATGACTTTGTATGAAGTCATTGAAATTGTTCAAACTGTAAAGATGAAAAGCGAGTATTTTCTGTGTTGGTGTTTGATGCTAGTGTTTTTCCTCTCAGTGTGTTCTGAGTGACAGTGTGTGTTATCTCAGTTAGGGTTGTGTGTACAGTCGTGGCCAAAAGTTTTGAGAATTACATAAATATTGGAAATGGGAAAAATTGCTGCTTTAATTTTTATAATAGCAATTTGCATATACTCCAGAATGTTATGAAGAGTGATCAGATGAATTGCATTGTCCTTCTTTGCCATGAAAATGAACTTAATCCCAAAAAAACCTTTCCACTGCATTTCATTGCTGTCATTAAAGGACCTGCTGAGATCATTTCAGTAATCGTCTTGTTAACTCAGGTGAGAATGTTGACGAGCACAAGACTGGAGATCATTATGTCAGGCTGATTGGGTTAGAATGGCAGACTTGACATGTTAAAAGGAGGGTGATGCTTGAAATCATTGTTCTTCCAGGAATGGCAGCAGGCAGGTGTGAGCGCATCTGCACGCACAGTGAGGCCAAGACTTCTGGAAGATGGCCTGGTGTCAAGAAGGGCAGCAAAGAAGCCATTTCTCTCCAAAAAAAACATCAGGGACAGATTGATCTTCTGCAGAAAGTATAGTGAATGGACTGCTGAGGACTGGGGCAAAGTCATATTCTCCGATGAAGCCCCTTTCTGATTGTTTGGGGCATCTGGAAAAAGGCTTGTCCGGAGAAGAAAAGGTGAGCGCTACCATCAGTCCTGTGTCATGCCAACAGTAAAGCATCCTGACACCATTCATGTGTGGGGTTGCTTCTCATCCAAGGGAGTGGGCTCACTCACAATTCTGCCCAAAAAGACAGCCATGAATAAAGAATGGTACCAAAACACCCTCCAACAGCAACTTCTTCCAACAATCCAACAATAGTTTGGTGAAGAACAATGCATTTTCCAGCACGATGGAGCACCGTGCCATAAGGCAAAAGTGATAACTAAGTGGCTTGGGGACCAGAATGTTGAAATTTTGGGTCCATGGCCTGGAAACTCCCCAGATCTTAATCCCATTGAGAACTTGTGGTAAATCCTCAAGAGGCGGGTGGACAAACAAAAACCCACTAATTCTGACAAACTCCAAGAAGTGATTATGAAAGAATGGGTTGCTATCAGTCAGGATTTGGCCCAGAAGTTGATTGAGAGCATGCCCAGTCGAATTGCAGAGGTCCTGAAAAAGAAGGGCCAACACTGCAAATACTGACTCTTTGCATAAATGTCATGTAATTGTCGATAAAAGCCTTTGAAACGTATGAAGTGCTTGTAATTATATTTCAGTACATCACAGAAACAACTGAAACAAAGATCTAAAAGCAGTTTAGCAGCAAACTTTTTGAAAACTAATATTTATGTAATTCTCAAAACTTTTGGCCACGACTGTAGTGTTTGGCTGCACTGAGTCTGTTTTGAGCCGTGTGTTAAGAGATGTGTTGCTGGGAATGAGTTTTGCAGGTGATGTGAACTCTTTAGCTCAGGTGACTGTTGCTAGTGCAGACAGTAGTTAGAGTTTTGCACATGGAGCTCCAGTTGTGCTCACTGTCGTTCAACAATAAAAAAAACTGTAAAATACATTTTTAATGAATAAATTATCATTACTTATTTTTTAAAATGTTCAGCTTTTTTTCAAATAACGTTTTTACTCAATAAAATATTTGAATAGTTTTCGTTTTAGTAAACCATTTTATTACATTACTATTCAAGTAAGAGGCCTACATTTTTAAATACATTTTTTCACCTAATAAATTATTTATTTTTTAAGACTTTTAAGGGTTCCAAGTGCCCTAAAAATTTATTAAAGATAATTTTTAACAATTAAATATTGACGTAAGCATTCTATAAATGTTAGTTGCAACTAAAGTTTTAGGCAGGATATCTATCTTTTGGGAGTCTATGAGATGCATCTAGTAGGCCTAATATCAATACTGTAGTGTGCACTACTGTAAGTGTCTGCACACGCCCACTTGAGCTTTAAAGCACTTCCTGTAACGTAAGCGGGTCCGCGAGCAATGCGCGTGCATTAGAAAAGGACGGGCTTAATCTGGAGTAACGTATCTGTCGTCCTGACTCCGCATCCCGACAGCCAAGTTTCCATAGCACAGATTTCACGGGACTGCAGGGATGCTGTGAAGAGGAAGTTTATTTATTTATTTGTCTCCACTTTCACAGATAGCCATTGAAGGTTGTATTCTCGGACAAACAGAAGTATGGTTCTGCAGACCGTGTTCCGCGCGGTGATCACCGGGGCCCCGGGCTCGGGGAAGGGGACCATGTCGAGTCGGATAGTGCAGAGTTTCGGACTGAAGCATCTCTCCAGTGGAGACATGCTGCGGGCCATAGTCGAGGCGAAGACCGGTGAGACCACTATTTCAGGCTTTGTTCAGAAATAACCGAATATGCACGGTCGAATCTTTTTTCCCATTCGCTTCGAACGATAAAAAAACAAACAAAAAAAAAAAATTGCAAAACTTCAGGAACTCGGGTTTATGCTGATAACCAGGATATATAATTAAAAGTTACTTATTTATCAGTGAAACATCTCTGATATGTTTCCAGATCGCCTTTAGTAACGTCGAGCTCGTTCTTCTAGTGTTGATGTAAACACTGTCTGGAGAAGCCATTAAAGTCCAGCTCAGGCGTTTTATTTGTGCCATTAGTGTTTTTATGCGTAGACAATATGATATTTTCAAATATTTGTATTTTAATAGGGCTTATTCCTCTTCATTTTTTGAAAACAATGCGTTTCTCCAGAGAATGTGCCTTGCATAATAAACAGAGACTTGGGACATTTACTACAAATGATCTGGCTGCAAATCACGCTGAAGCTCAAGCCTACATTGCATTCAGATTTGTTCCACACTTCAGAGGTTTGCAAGATTGGACTGTGTACATACAGTTTCTTGCACCATACTGTACTCAAAATAAACATTCTTTCATAATTTAGTCACCTTCATGTCATCAAAACCTGCGTGACCTCTGTACAACTCAACAGAAGATCGCTGGTGAACAAACGGTTTTGGATACCATTGACTTCCATTGCATGGACGAAACTCATTGAGGCATTTCTCAAAATATCTTCTTTTGTGTTCCACAGAAGAGAGAAACGCTGAGAGGCCGAGGAATGATGACAGAATAGTCTTTTTTGATCAAACTAAGCACATTTTTGGCAGTTGATTTTATATTTCAAGAATTGCTTAATCTAAAACTATTTGTTGAGTAGTTTGTGTACATTTTGTTGCAATAATAAATTTTTTTAATGAGTTCCTATTAATTTGTATGCATCAATTATCTGAAATTTGAAAAATGATCATTGCAATGCAAGTTAGGCGAACTGTGAAAAAAATAAAATATTAATAAAAATAGTAGAAAAACCCCATTTGAAGTATACACTAGTCAATAAGATATTTTAATGTTTTTAAATATAGTTAAACATTAATAACCTAAAATGACAGTTGCTTATTTTAATATTTGAATTAATAACTAGTAATAAAGGTTTATACTTTTTCATTTTCATGTATTTATATGCAATATGTTATGCAATTTATTCCTGTGATGTCAAAGATGAATTTTCAACAGCTGAATAAAATTATGAATTTCTTAAAAAAGAAAAATTCTCATTGACTCGAATCCTTAATATTAAAGGCCTGAAATCTTTAGCACCACACAGAAATGTCACAATGGGTCACATGGAGAATATTCAGAAGTTATTACAATGTGTGTAGAGCTGCTTATATCAGACGGTTTTAATAGTTAATAGCTAATTTAAAGGTCATATGATTCTAGCCTTGACAGCCTTGATATTCGAAAATAATACAAATAAATGTTCAGCATTGATACATTTGGCAGTATTTCAAATAATAAAATTAACACCAATATGCTTTTTTTAATATGCATCATATCCTTGTAAATTATTTTATTAGTTATTTATAACACATGCAAATAATCTCTACTGAATTCTGAGTGTAATTCCTTCGATCATTGTTGAGTTACTGAGCATCTCTCGTGCACCTGGGCAGATTTGGGTGTCCTGATGAAGTCGTGTATCGATCAGGGTCAGCTGGTTCCCGATGACGTCATCTCTCGCCTCGTCCTGTCCAGTCTGAGGGATCTGGAGCAGAGCAGCTGGCTACTGGACGGTAACTCTCACCCGCTCGCTGCATATGCTACTGATGAAATGTGCCGTTTAAACATGCTCGTCCTGTCCCGGCAGGTTTTCCTCGTACCGTGGCTCAGGCCGAGGCCCTGGACAGCATGTACGATGTGGACTCTGTTATAAACCTGGACGTGCCTTTCCAGACGATCCAAGAGCGTCTGACGTCTCGCTGGGTGCACCTTCCCAGCGGCAGGGTCTATAATATAGGCTTCAACCCGCCCAAGAAACCAGTGAGTCCTCTGGTCTATTCATATTCTGGATCATTCCCTCATGCTGCTGTTGAGATCTTCACAATGTCATTTAACAGCACTTTAGGAAACTGTTGATAATTAAAGCATAGAAACAGGAAGCTAAACACTCCTGTTCATGTGCAAACGCTACATTGCAAAAACTACACTGCAAAAAAATGGTGTGAAAATCCATTTTCAAAGAAAACATATTTCGTAAAACAAAATTCAAAACGCCTGTTTTCTGTAGGTAACAGTAGTGCAATATTAATAGCATCAGGCAGATAGTGATGAGTTTTGTGAATAAGGCATAATATATATTTAGCCTAATTTCCATAAAGGAGGTGGGTTTGCACTAAAAAGTCTAACATTGGCCTGGTTAAACTGTATTGTTTAGGTAGTTATTGTTTAGTTATTAGTTATTTGTTGGTTTTTGTGCTGAAATTGAAGTGAATTCACCCTGAATTTCTAAAAATTAAAAAATAAATAAATAAAAGTGTGAACCTATGTGAAGAATATAATTTTTTCAGACACTTAATTTCAGGTTAATCAAACCTAAAACGAGCTTAAGTACATCTTTATATATTATTCTATTATGACTTTGAAATATGGTTAAAGTGAACTGCTGAATGTACTCACAAGCATTTATGGAGATCTAAAGTACACTTTAATGTCATTAAACAAGTTGCAGTTTCATAGGTTTAAAATGTATGCGCTTTTCATCTAATATTAAATAACATAACAAATACATTTTTAAATGAAGTATATGTGATTTAGTATGTTAGCCAACACAATAAATTGACTTCTTTAATAAAGAACAACAAAAATGATTGAAACATAATCATCTAAAATGTACATCAAAAGAAACCTTGTAAAAAGAAAGTCATTTTTAAGAACACTTAAGTAGCTTTTCATTTCATTAATATTAACTGCAAGTGCAGATTTTAATGTGTCTACTTAAATGTGTACTGTATATATAATATATAAATATGCTATCTATATATATATAGTATAGAAACAGAAAAAATACCTAAACACACACTCTAAAATAGCCTTCATTAAATACTATATAATTCAATAATAATAAACATTAAAGCTCTAAAAAGTACTGTAGAAATTAAGCATTGGAGGTCCTGTGGTGAAAATAGGTTGTACTATTTCACAACCTGGCACTCGAGACAGATAGGAGCGCTTATGTTTAATAAGGAGTTTATTCATGGGGTTTTGCTCTAATCCATGCAATAAAACTGGAGCAGGCCGAGGAAGTCATGGAGTCCTGTCCATTCATCAAACACTGCCAGAGAAAAGATTAATCACAAGGACAGAAAAATGTTGCATTAATGTGACCCTGGACAACAAAACCAGTTCTGAAGTGTCAATTTTTCAAAATCGAATCATCTGAATAAATAAGCTTTCCATTGATGTATGGTTTATTAGGATAAGACAATATTTGGCCGAGATAAAACTTGAACTTTGAACTCTGAGGGTGCAAAAAAATCTAAATACTCGGAAAATTAGGTTTTGATATATTTACGGTAAGACATTTACTAAATATTTTCTTGAAACATGATCTTTACTGAATATCCTAATGATTTTTGGCATAAAAGAAAAATCGATAATTTTGACCCATACAATGCATTTTTGGCTATTGCTACAAATATACCCCAGCGACTTAAGACTGCTTTTGGGCTCCAGGGTCACAAATAGTTCTTGATGTACTGAAAAAGATTTTTTAACTTCTAAGAATAGAGAGCTTTATAGAAAGTTAAACTGAACCTAGAATGAGTGGAAAGCCGTTTATATTCAAGAATATAAGCTTTTTTTATGTCTACTGCCATAAAGCCTGTGAGTCTGAAAAATTTGTTTCCTAATTGTTATAGTTTGGTCATTTTTGCAATCATTTTTAATAATAAACCTCAAGACAGCAGTCGTGTGTGTTAAACTAACACAGCACTAGCCCAGTGCTTTTCCGTGTTGCTTAAATACAGCTCCAAAGCTTATGTCAACACTAAACTGAAGGTCACCTCCAATTAGCTCTGGGATTGATCAGCATCTGCCAAAGATTGTTGATGCTTTCAATACAGGAATTCCTAAGATCCAGTAGCTTTAATTTGAAGGTTTCAGCATTTAAGTGAAGTCAGGTGTGTGTGGTGATGTCATGTATGCTTATAATCAGTGGTCTGTGTTGTGCACAGGGTCTTGATGATGTCACAGGAGAACCGCTGGTCCAAAGAGACGATGACGGTCCCATAACTGTGTCCAGGAGACTCAAGGACTATGAGAGACAGACACAACCTGTTCTAGAGTATTACAGGTATTGCACAGACACCACAGCACCCTCCTCTCACACTGGATGGATTTCTTTCTTATGTGGAAGCAAAAAGATGATATTTACTAGGATGTTCATGCTGCTCTTTTCCATACAATGAAAGTGAGGCTGCTGAGCTCACAAAAAGACAACAGAACCACAGAAGTAACAAACATAGTCCAGAAATCCTGTACAAAATATTTCAAGTCTTTTGAAGCCATATGAGTGTGATTATGCACTAGAGACATTTTTCTTTTTTGAAAATCTTCCTCAAATTGCATATTAAATTATGGAGGATCTAAATATGTGCACCAGGTTTAATGCCATTACTAGGAAGGATGACCCAATTGCAGTGAGATATAACAAGGGTTTGACAAAAGACTGATACAAGAGGGCGGTGAAGTGCACAAGAAACAACAGGAACAGCTAGGGAAGGCTTCAGGAAACAACTGGCAGAATACTTTTGGCAACAGAGGGGGCAGGAAGACCAGGCTGATAGAGAAGGCCACACAAGGCACCACAGAGCAGAGTTCAGGAACTTGTTGACCACTGACTCTGAAACAGACCAAATGCCAGGCAGGTAGAACCAGGGCAGGACACATCGGGGACAGGGCAGGAACTCAAACACTAGACAGGACAAAGCTCCACAAAAACACAAATTAAACTCAAGACAAGGAAAATAAACCAATGAGCTAATAAAAAGGTTAAGAATAAATCAAACAAAACCAAGACTAGAAAAACTAAATAAATATTACAAATAAAAGCAAAAGGCAAGAACAAACAAATTACTAAACCAAGGAGCAAGACAAGAACATGAAATTACAAGGACTAGACAAAACAAGGGCACAAGACCAACCAGACAGGGAGCCACGGACACATATTAGGCCAGAGAAAGAGGGAGTGAGGATGACCACAGACCAGCAAACACAAAAGGGTAAGGTGCACTATAAATAGGGAGGAAAATACATGAGGAACAGGTGAGCACAATTAGACCAACTAGGCTAACAAGAGGGTGTGGTAAAGAGGAAACAAGGAGGAGGGGCTAAAGGAGCACATGGCCGAGAAAATAACTAACAAGGCCATGTGCTGACACTAGACACAAGAAACAAAAACATAAAACAAAGTGACTGTGCAAAACCCTGACAATTACATCATGGCTTCCCAAACTTATCAGCTGAACCCCTTAGACGTAAAATATTTATGAAGTACTAAGTATTAGTAACTTAATATTTCCGTAATTTAAAAGACACATTGGCATTATTCTCTGATGACAGTTAGTAAATAAATTAATAAGTAAATAAATAAAATGTAATAATTAAATGCAAGTAAATAGATAAAATGTAGGTAACATGTTAGAAGTATACACTAATGAAGTACCTGCAAATCATTTGCAAACTATTGTAGCTAATTCATAGTTTGTAAACTGTAGTTCATACATAAATAGACTTTATACAAAAATGAGTTCTTTATTTATTGTCACTGTAATTAACCAAATTATTATAGTTTAATGAGCTCATATGTAAAGATAGCATTAGAAAATGCTTTAATGCTTATAACTTATTAAGCATAAATAGTTCTCACTTAAGGTTAGGTCACAAAATTGGGAAAATATCTTTAAGTTGCAATCCAAAATACATGTTAAATTCACAGCACAAGCAGAGACGGAGTTTTACCGTGAAGCAAGAACCTCTGAAAAGCAGAAAACTCACGAAACCCCGAGTTACATCAATTGTCACTGGCTCTCCAAAAATCGGTTCAAAGGAACTAAATCATTTATGTGAGATTTTGGGATATTGATGAGGAAGAACCATTCCTTTAAGCTGGACTGATGGTGTTATTATATATGAATACTGAGGTTTTTGAGCCATTGCATATGATATTCTCTTTACTTTTACTTCTAACAGGAGTAAAGGAGTATTGGAGACCTTCTCAGGAACTGAAACCAACAAGATATGGCCTCACGTCCATGCCTTCCTGACTAGGAAAATCCCAAGAAACCAGCAGGCTGTGGGAAAAGCGTGATTGCACAGTCACCTTGACGACTGAAGTACACTGCTGGACTCGAGCACAATGCACCTCTGTGGTCTTAAGCAGTCTACTGTATTTGCCGAAGCCTTTGGTGTGACCAGCTGCTTTTATGTCTTTTTTGAGAATATTAGCACCAACCAAAGGTTTATGGTCAAACTTTAGTCTCATGAGCTCTAGCGCTGCCATCTTAAGCAAACAAACGATCTTAAAGAGTCAGGCATGCTAAGATTCATAGTTGAATCCACAGTTAATCATTTTCAGCATTACATTTGCAAGAAGTGACCAACACATACTCTTTTTTTTTTTTTCTTCCTTTCCTTCTTTTAACTGAAGTGGCTGCAAAGTCGGGACACAGCAGCTCCAAAACATTCCTGTTTATTATCCATTTTAATATTATTAAGATTTGTGCATACTAGAGAATTAAAGTATTAATTGAAAAACATTCCCAGATGAATGTAGTTCAAGAGTATGATTTAGACCTGATTTTTTGAATGTTCTGATTTTTTTTTTTTTGTAAACCACTGTGGCCTTAATTAGTAAAAACACTAATTATGAGTCTGATGATTGTAGAACATATGAATGAACCATGCTAGAGTTATTTTTTGCATATATAAATGTATTTTAATTAAGAATGTTTTGCATAATACAATAATTAATAAAGAGAAAGATTTTAGAATTTTGTTTTTCAGGAAAGTCCTTTTGTTTTGATAAACTGTGTGGTCATGAAGGCCACAAATGAAGTACAAAGTGTTAATTTGTTTGTGCATTTACTTTGTGGCACAGGTTGTGAATAACTGTATAAATTGAATAAAATAAGTAGTGCAAAGCATGCATTTCAGAAAGCAGGTCATGAGCTTGCTTCAAGTTCGTTGAAACAACTGCAATAAACACAGTGAAGCTCGACTCTTTCTAGTTTTTCTGTTGGTAGTAAATCATATGAACAGCTCTAGATTTGATTTATAATAACACTGTTTTACATTATGTTTTTGTACCTAAAGATTCACTAAGTAGCCTTAAAAGAAATAAAGACATTTTTCTCATCAATCTCTAAGAACAATTCAGTATTTTCTCAATCACTCTCACATTCTTGGTTTTACAACATTTTCATATATATTAACTTATTATGATCGTTAATTTGATGACCAATGCCATATGTTCCTTTTGTTGAGTGGACGGGCCAAAAAGCATGTATCGTACATTTGATCCTACTTTCATGCTTTCAGCCCTGCTTTGTCAATCAAAAACGACACGTTATGAGCCAGTTCATTGCCTGCAAGTACACACGAGAGCTAGTCAACACATTATAAAATGCTAAGAAGTTATTTTATTTATAATGAACTGCAAAATAAAACATTACAAGCAATCAGCTATACTGTGGGTCTAAAGATTTAATAGAGGATTTTGATCTGATTGTGAAGACTTGCACAATGTGATCACAGGCATCAGTTAATGTTACACAAATCGTGGTTTGCTGTATATGTTCTTTATGTAGTACAAGCAACGCAAACTAGCTGGATGCGATAAACAAACAGCATCTGCTGTGTTGCAATGCAATTACTGAAATCAATCTCAGTCAGTTTGAGGGTGAGGCAAAATGGCATTTCTTGGGATAGTTCACCCAAAAATGAAAAGTCATCATTTTCGCACACTCATGTTGTTCCAAACAAGTATGACTTTCTTTCTTCCAAAACAACACTGATTGGACTCCATTGACTGTCACTGTATGAATAAAACATTTTTGTGTTAAACTTGAGAAATAAATAAAATCACACAGGTTTGCAATAACATAAGATTGAGAAATAATGATTTTTGGGTGAAATATCCCTTAAACATATGCTATTCGTTGCTTTGGATGTCATATTAAACACAACAGCCCAGTGCATTTAGCACTCTTTTCATTTTGATAGTGAATGTGACTCTCTTTCATTATAATTGTAGGTAACAACACTTTATCGCTGGCTTTCATGACATACTACTGGACCTACGAATGACTTTTTGCAAAGGCTTGTTTCCATCATGAAGATAGCAGAATGAGAGGTCTTGCTTGGCCTTGTTGTTGTTTGTATACCTGCAGGAAGCCGACTGTTATCTGCTGCATCCATGCACAGACGACACATGAGACTGGAGTTTGAATGTTTAGTGGACGTTGTAGATTACAATCCAAAGTTGGAGATATGAAAAAAAAGAAAGAACATGAGACAAAAGCTTGAACAATTTACGGCCAACAAACAAACAAACAAAAAAAAGGACAAAAGATTCAAACTATGAGGTCTTTCTTTGCAGTACTGTATGTACCGCCTTCCTAACCTTTTTCGAAAGAAAAAGTTAGCAACAGAAATCTAACACAATGTGCACAAAAATATAAGTGCCTCAAAATACAGTTCCCGATCTAGTTTAAAATACTTTCTCTTTTAAACAAATATAAAGTGCAGCACACATTCAGGCACGGATACAAAACAAAAGTCTCTGAGCACAGCCCTTGTTCTTCCTGTCCTGCGACCCAAAGCGGTTTTTCTAGTGAGGTTTCGTCAGGGACTGCTAGTCTTCACTGCTAGCTCTCCATCATTCTCCACTCGTCCGTTTCTAAACTCTCTTCTCTGGAGGCTCTTGGTATATTCGTCCAAAGTCCTGCCTCCAAACAACGCTTCACGTGGTATTCTGCCACCTGTTATGAGTGAGAAAGAGGATATTAATAAATAACAGGAAAAGACATTTACAGCACAGAGATCAGTATTAGGAAACAGGAAGTGAGCTGCATACCTAACAGAATACTGATAAATGAATGAAAAAAAATGCATATAGTTCACCCAAAAATGTAAATTCTGCCACCATTTACTCAGTCACATTAGTCCAAACCTGTGAGTTTCTTTCTCACGTGAAACACAAAAGAAGAAACTTTGAAGAATGTTGATGCTGCTCTTTTTTCATACAATGAAAGTGAATGGTGACCAAAATCACATTTTAATTGTTTTCTTAGGTGTTTTCCCCAGTAACATTGTTGGTAATATTAACTAAATTCTGCACACTAATTTGCATTTATTTACTTGAAAGTACAGACAATAATATAGTGAAATATTATTACAATTTAAAATAACTGTTTTCCATTGTAATATTAAATTGTAATTTATTTCTTCGATGCAAAGCTGATTTTTCAGCATCTTTACTCCAGTCTTCAGTGTCACATGATCCTTCAGATATCACTCTAATATACTGATACTCAAGAAACATTTAGTTGTATGATGTTGAAAATAGCTGAGCAGTTCAAAGTTGTAGCAATTTTTTTTTTTTTAACTGCTTCATGAATTAAAAGTTCAAAAGAGAAATCTTTTCAAACAGAAATCTCTTGTAACATTATAAATCCCACTTTTGATCAATTGAATGCGCCTTCGGTGAATAAAACTATAAAATCTAAAATAGTAAGATCTTAGTGACCCCAATTTATTTGAACGGTAATTTAGGGATTTGTACAGTCAACTTTTATGATTCGTTTTTATTTTTTTTTTATTTTGGAGCTTTAAAGTCCCCATTTAGTTTCGTTATCTGCAAAAGAGCAGCATGAACATTCTACAAAGCATCTCATTTTGTGCTTTACAGAAGAAAATGAGTCATGCAAGTTTGGAACCATATGCGGGTGAATAAATGACAATTTTAATATTTGGGTGAACATTATATTCTGCACATCCTCCCTTATGCTGATCTGCAGGGCTGGAGGAGGGATTATAGGTCAGCCTGGACTCTGATGAATGCAGATTAAAGCTGTTATGCAATTCTTCCTGTGTCCTTTGGCTCTCATTCAGCTCGTCTGTGTCAGGTTCAGAGCATGTGCTCTCTGTGGTGACAAGTCAAAGTGATGGAGGAAGTGTTCAAGAACCTGAAAAATGTGCTTAACCCCTAAATTACATTTCTTATTCAAAATTAATAAAACATTTTTTATTTTTATTTTTAACATTTGATTTAGATGGAGCCCTGTACTGTACTAAACTACTTTAACGGCAGCATCACAACACGACTACTAAATCCACAAAGGTACAAAAATAGTCCTTAAGGAACAGAAATCAAGGCGAATCAGAACTTGAATGAGAATGGTTAAGTTATGAAGTGCTGATGTTTTACAGCATAAAGCCCCAGCGTTACCTGCGGGTTCATGCTGCTTAGCACCTTCTGAAGAATCTGCATATCTTGCATCTGGATGCATGTTTTCAGATCCTGCAAAATCAACATTTGACTCATTTTAGATTCTGTTACTGGCTACACTACTATTTAAAAGTAAAAAGAAAAAAGAAAAAAAAAGAAATTAACATTTTAATTCAGCAAGGACACATTAAACTGATCAAAGGTAAGAGTAAATATGTTTTCAAATAAATGAACTTTCTAATTAAAGAAAAAATATTTTACAGTTTCCACAAATATATTAAGCAGCACAACCGTTTTAAAAATTGATAAGAAATGTTTCTTGAGCAGTAAATCAGTATATCAGAATGATTTCTGAAGGATCATGTGACACTGAAGACTGGAGGAATGATGCTGAAAATACAGCTTTGATCACAGGAATAAAATAGATTTGAAAATATATTCACATAGAAAACAGTTATTTTAAATTCTTAAACTATTTCACAATATTACTCTTTACTGTATTTCTGATCAACATTTCTTTCATTCACAATTAAGTATGACAACTAGGGCTGTGAATCTTTGGGAAGGCAGCGATTCGATTCAATTCACGATTCATAGGTTTTCGATTCAAGAGCAATTTTTGCAAAATTAAAATGATTCAATTGGATTCGATTCACAATTAAAATTGATTCGATTATAAAGATTCGATTCTGCAATCTTTAAGTGCATACACAGGATTATTTAAATAAATTGCTTCCCCTAAATTCTTTAAATGCTTAGTCAGTGGGCTAATTACAGCAGCCTTTATGGTTAGAGAACCATAGGTTAGGAGAAAAAAAACCCTTTTGTCCATTGTTACATGCTCGTTTAATGATGCTATGGCATGAAATGGCATACATAATGTATGTAATCCAAGATTGAAAAAAAGAGCTATAGAAGTGACAGAAATGTCAAATAAAATAATTTTATGTATGTAGCCAATGTATTATCATAATTATTATTATTATTTTTTTTTTTACAAGGAATTCTCTTCTTTTTTTGTTACTTTTAATTTGCTGTAAAGAAATCAAATACACTGCTGGACAATAATCAATTATTCGTAATCGATCATTTTTTCCTAACGGCAATTTTATGATTGTTTTATATACTAGGCTACATTTAATTAACAATTACTTAAGTTTTTTTCAAGGTTGTTGTTAATGCTGTGGTTATTTTAACAGTTTCCTTCGTACAGTCGGTTCATCAGCATTGTTTAAACACATTTATCATTCAGTGGAACTGTGCGTATGATTTAGACACTTACATTTCTGCTCTGTCCGTGCAATAAATACAGCTTTCAACTGCTCAGGTAACAACGTCGGTAAGAAGCAGAGAGCCATTGGCAAACTACAGAAAAGTAAAGCTACTACACTTTAGTATTACTGGCCACGAGTCCTATAGATCGCACGTTAGCTGTGTCAGAGACGAACGGAGCGCGAGCGCAATCCTGTGACACTCTCGTAAACAGTGGAGCGCGTGAAGGACAGATTAGAGGCACGAACACTCTTCAAGGTCTCCATTTACTCGTGCGTGTAGTAATTTAATGTGTATATATTTTGAAAGCCTTGAATCACTATAGAAATCGTGATTCATTCGATTCTTAGCGTTTTAAATCGATTACTGCCCGAGATCGGCGATTCGCGATTCCAAAATCATGTTTCAAGATCGATGCATATGCATCGTCAGGGTTTTTGTAATCGATGCATCGAGAAACCGATTGAATCGTTACACCCCTAATGACAATGCATTACAAAGTCCTGTGCACAGTGAAATCTCATTGGTTTAAAATCATTCTCTACATTACTGTACATCAAAGATGAAGTATGTTCTGATTCGCTGTGCTTTGGGTGCTTCATACAGATTATTTTCTGTCAGTGAGTACCAAAACCAATGACTTGATTATAGCACAGAAAACGAAGATATTGGATTTTCTTTCGTACCAGTGGCAAAGACTCCAACACCTCCTTGGGGTCGAGGCGAAAGCCTGCTGGTGTATTTTGGTGCACTGTATCCTTTGGGGTTTCTCCTTTTGATTTCATGGTATACTCTTTAACTCTCTGCTTAAAGGCATTGAGTTCTGTGTGGAAGACATCCAAGTATCCCTCCTGACCTGCCTTAAAAAAGAAGCAAAGCAAGATTTAAATTGATTCTAAATGCATTCAGTAAAAATATGAATGAGGTTTATAATATGGCATGGATGAATGCGTGAAGATGATCTTCATCTGTGCCCATATTGGTGGTTTCCTGGCCTCAGGCTCTTAGTTATGTCTCTCCAGTGGTCACCGACATTATTGTACAACACTCACACCGACTCAGATTGACTCCACTAACAGTCAGAAGTTCAGTATAATTACGATTTTATTATGTTGTTCAAATAAGTCTCTTCTGCTCACAAAGGCTGTTAATACATTAAAACTGTATACTGTGAAACATTATTACAATTTTAATTAAAAACTGTTTTCAACATTAACAATAGGACACACAAATAATTGAGAACCAATAATACTTGATAATAACCGAGCATCAAATGAGTATATTAGAATGATTTCTGAAGGATCATGAGACAGTGAAGACTAGAGGAATGGTGCTGAAAATTCAGCTTTACATCACAGGAATAAATGTAATTTAATATATATTTAAATAGAGAATCAGTTCCTTTAAATTGTAATAATATTTCACAATATTGGCATTTTTATTGTATTTTTGAGCAAATAAATGCAGCCTTGTTGAGCATTGCTTCAAAAACATTTAGTACAATCTTTATTTGACCTCTCCGGCTAAATGCACAGTAAGAGATGTGTAATATCTCGCGTAGGACTGACACAATACTGTAACAATTTTTGGTCGATTATTCTAATGATTAATCGAGTATTAAAGACATTACTTTTTTGTGGTAATAAAATAGACTTAAGCGAACAATAGACTTTAAAATGACTTAAAATACAAATATAATAGCAGGCAATAATTAGTGGTTCAAATGAAATATCAAAAACAAGTTAACAGTTAAAATACACAATATAATCACAACTTATGTACATCATGTATTATATCATTAGCCTTCAGAGGGCGCCAACGATCGAATCTTTGTATTTTACTCAAATGTCCACTTAATCTTTAATATTTGGCCCCTGAACCAGAACATGTGGACATTAAAACAATCAAACTCAGTGTGTATATTATTTAATCGTATCGAAGCCTTTGTGAATTCACAATAGTACTATGCTTTATCATGATTTTCATATTTCGTGCAGCCTCAGAAAATGCTCTAATAATGCTTTTCATGGATTCTCGTTTCCGATATTTTATAATCGAGTTCTCAAATTGAATCGAGCATTTGTGACAGCCCTTATCTTGCGTAAAACACCACTGGGAAAAGGTGATGTACACTGCAGATCTGAGCCTTACTTTGGCTTTCTGAAAGAACTGACGGAAACAGCCTCGTGGGTCTTGCTGAGAGTTGCGGGCCATTTCCAGAATAAACTGCATGACGACTGCCTGATGAGCTACCTGCTCCATTAAGGCCTCTTTCTGCAGAAGATCCAGAGAGTCAGGATCAGTAGTGAACACAGTACAGACTGCAGAAGCAGTACAGGTAGTATGTTGTTTTGACCGTGGCCAGAAAGAGCACTCACTTGCTCTGCCTGCAGTCGGAAGCACCACAGGATCAGGTAATCGGCCGCTTCTTCACAGATCAGATGGTGGTACTCTGCTAGAAAGCGCTGACTATCATCCCACCTCCTCAACATACCTGTCCAGTCAGAACAGAGAGGACAACCTCCATTCAGATGAACGGCCTTTATTAATAAACACACAAATCAAACACGCTCCCGGACTTACCAAAATGTTTCAAGAGTTCTTCATTACGCTGGATGAAGCTTATGTTCTTATCAGGATCGGATTCATTAGGCCAAGACTGTGTACTGTTTATTATACTCTAGGGAAAAAAAAAAAAAAAGTGGCAAATGCACAAAATGGGCCACAAGAGAAACCACTGCTGCTGGAACGACACTGTACTAGTCATTTAGTGTTAGATTTAAATACTTAAATGAAGTGTGATATCAATGGGATGTCACTTCTGAAATATGCTGATGACATGGCTTTGGTAACTTGTATGACACATGAGAGAGGATTGAGATTGAGAGGCATCTGTCTTTTACTCAGCAGGAGAATAGTTTCTATAAGAAGGATCGACAGTGATTATCTCTTTTGAGAAGGCTGAAGGGTTTCACATTTTTACCGACACATTTCTATGACTTTTGAGACAATATTCATGACCTAATGTTCCATTATTTTACAACAAGGATAAAAATCGATTCAAATTGATCACAGCACATGTTAATGAAAATAAATTACCATGAATGCTACTTGTTTGCTCTCTGTTTGTTCTGAGCTGATGTTACTCCATGCAGAGAAGATATCATTTTTGTTTAACCAATATTATCAGTTAAAGTCGGGACCCGAATTTCGTTTTGGAAACCGTTTTGGTCTAACAGTAGTATTCAGATACCAAAAAAATAATAATACTGTACATTAAAAACAGAAGTTACAAAAGTTGATTGAGTGATTTTCTGGCTCTTATTTGATGAACATTAATGACAGAAGGCACAGCTTTATTAGGCTGATGTCACAAGACCCAGTGTACTTCTACACATGCGTTTCTTTCTCAACTGTTTACATTCACTTAAAACTGCGTTTATGAGGATACTTGCCAGGTATATTTGGATGTTTAAGTGCAACAAACTACGAAAAATAACTCGATATGATACTCGCCAGGTGGCTTTATGTGCACGCGCTTTGGATGTGACTGTGAGCGCACAGAAAGCCTTTGGAGCACTCGAGTACTGAATGGGTTGAAAAGACTTTAAATCAATGACTGTTCCAGTGCTGAATGAAAATTAATAATTAAAACAATAATAATAATAATCTAAACTTTTGAATAGCTGTTCATAAGAAAGTAACACACTTAATTTTACACATTTACCTGCTCTTAACCCTGTCCCAAACCATCACAGCCCTCTATGGGGAAAGACTGCTGTGTGTTTGGACTGCATCTTACAATGCAGAGATATGAAATAGAGGAACGCTGAAGGACTTTTCTAGAGTGCTGATATAAGATACCTTGTCAAACACATCTCGGCTGGCCTCCGGGCACAGAGTGGGGCTCCGTCCCAGCATGCTCTCTTTATGTCTCCACTCCTGCTCGGTCTGAGAGAGCTCTGTGGAGGAGGCCAGGCCTCGGGCGCGCTCCTGCTCCGCTGACTCAGAACTGTGCAGCTCCAAACCACAGAGCTGATACTGCGCCTCGGCCAGCTGCCACTGCGACGCGATCGAGGCCTTCACACAGCGCTGCTGACTCAGGCACATAGACGCCATGCTCTCCGCGCTGGGCTGTGATGGGACACAGAGAGATAACGCTCACTAAACCTCCAGCAAATCATCACAGGTGGTTTTGTAATGACATTTTAAAATATATTCAAATAGAAAAAAATAGAAAAATACAGTAAAAACAGTAATATCGTGATCAAATAATACAGATTGTGCAAGCCTGGATTATTCCTGTTCCGTTATCCGTTTTTGAAGCCATTATCCGTGCCATTCCGAATAAGGTATGCTTCGGACACACCCCTAATTAATACATTACATATTTTAATTGTACATGCGACATAGATAAGATCATAGAAAGTAACAGCTACACGCAATATTGTAATCCTAAAAATTATGTCATACTTGCAAACTCTACTCATTTCTACAAACCTTCACTTAAAACTGGTGATTGCAGCACAATACATTTACCAAAATGATATTTTTATATAATTAGAAAGCATATTACATGAAAGTAAAGTGTCCACTTTAATTTTTCAAATAGCTTGTGAAAATAAAATGCCAAAATATGGGTTAAATAATGATCCATCGACACTGAGTGTAATAGATGCATTTATGTAAAAACAAAAAAAACAGCATCCTAATTCTGACCTGTAACATAAAAGAAAAAGTAGTCATACTAAATTATATTTTAAATGATTAAAAACTTCTTGCTGACAAATGGGCAAAAACTGTGTTTTGAAGGATAGCGGCAAAGACTGGCAAAGTTTAAAAATGACAATGAATTTGTTTTTGGAGGGGCACTGTGGTCCTTAGAGTCTTTTTAATGATTCTTGTTTGAAATATGATTGACAATTAGGGTTGCAAAATTCAGGAAATATATGGGAATTAAAGGGGTCATATAATGCTTTTTTAAAGATCATTATTTTGTGTATTTGGTGTAACAGAATATGTTGACATGCTTTAATGTTAAAAAAACATTATTTTTCAAATACTGTGCATAATTGTATGCACCATTTCTCTCAAACCAGTCGGTTTCTACAAAGTCCCTCCTTCTGACAAGTGCAGTCTGCTCTGATTGGCCAACTGACCCAGTGCATTGTGATTGGCCGAACACCGCAAGCACTCGTTGGAAATGTAACGCCCCTTTCCAAAATCACAATCTTTCAAAATTCTTTAACTTGGAAATTGCAAAATTGCAGGAACAGAAAAATCCTGCAGCATACTCAGGTTAAAACAACCAGATCTAATGCAATTTCAGTTGAATTTCTACCTTACACATCGCTCAAATCACATGCACACAGCACACGTAGGACATGCACACAGCACACGTAGGACACTCTCTACATGCACTGTGCATTCCTCCGTAACATCAACAGATCATTTCTGGAATCCTGAACACAACATGATGTCAAATGACCATCTTAACGACTGTTCAAGAAAACAAATATCACATAAATATGTTTAAAATGTCCTTGTGCTGTGTGCAAGCAACAAAATTTTTACAATTATATAATTGTAAAAACAAATATGCACCAGAGCAAACATTTGTTCAGAATTTGTTGATGAATAAAACAATAAAAAAAGAACAGCATTTATTCAAAATATAAATTTTTTTAACAATACACTACCGTTTAAAAGTTTGGGGTCTGTAATTAGTTTTCTTGCTTTTTTTAAAGTTTTTTTTCAGCAAGGACATGTTAAATTGCCAAAAAAGGTGATAGTAAAGACATATTGCTAGAAAAGATTTCTATTTTGAATAAATGCTGTTCTTTTTAAGTATTTATTTATCAACGAATCCTGAAAAAAAGGTTCCAAAAATAATCCCCAAAATCTAACTTTTAAAATTTGTATTAGTTTGCATGCATGACAGCTGACGACCACACAAAATGTTAATTTTTATATTGATGTTTATACATGATAGCATCATTACATTTCCCCAAATGTCCATATAATACTTATAAAACCCTAATAAATTTCCAACGTGGAATATTTCCAAAATTCCCCAGATCAAGTTCCAATGAAGATCCCGGCCCCTTTGCAACCTTACTGAAATAAGTCAATGTATATTGTAGTCATAAACATGTTGACAGTTTTTGATGAGAAAAAAAAGGTCCAAGCTGTGCGATTTTTTAGATCTCAAGATCATGCAGTTCTGACTTACTATAAAGCAATTCAGTTCCTACACAGATAAAAGCATCACTGTGATGCATCAAACCCAGCAGTGAAGTGTCCATGGATCTAATAATAAAGCAGTCATTATGCTCAGCTGTCATGAGTCAGTAAACACAGGCTCATGATCTCACAGCACAGATCCTCAGTGAGGGTCACACCTATGACACTATGAGCGTCTGATTGTGATGTTCACAAATGCCTCGTCTAGGCAAGCAGCACACTTTTAAGAGACAGGCTTTCTCTTTCTCTTACTCATCCTGCGGTGAAGTTTTACTGCAGCATCTAACAATACTGCTCCAGCTAACGCCGACTTAACCTAGCATTTCCGCGCGGCTTCAGGTTTAAACACAACCTCATACAGATTTAAAGCTCAACCAAAAGGCTTCGTGATGTAAATAAACTTCCCGAGGCACCTCGTGTGTGCGCGCGCAGGGCGTGTTTTCCTCGCGCTCCTGTCCAAACCGCTCCATGTCGCTGCTTCCGCTCCGGAGGACTCCTGCTGTCTGTACAGCTTCAGATCCGAGAAGCACTCGCAGCTCAGTGCCACACGAGCGAGCAGAGAGACCTATTTTCAAGTTATAACATCGGCACCACTCTCTGCAGCTCTTTTTAGCTCTTTATGACAACTTCCGTGCTCTGACGCACTCACTCGTCACGCGACGTCAGACGCTTATCACGTGATACAGTCCGGGCGCTATTTATTTACATTTTACATTTACATTTAATCATCTATTTATCTATCTATCTATGTATATACAAATGTTATATTTTAAATCTAATCTTATAAATATATATCTTAATATAAAAATCCAATAATTTGTATTAAATGGAATATATTTTGTGTATGGACATTTGTAGTTATTTTCCCAGATGGGAATATGGTTTATTCCAGAAAGTCGAAGATTCTGATTTGTTCACGGATTCATTCAAACGAAAAAGAACATTTAATATAAACTATTTGTTTTTTTATGTTTTAATAATTGGTTGCGAAAAAATATTAAAGAAAAAATATGTAAAACGAAATGTTTATTTTTAATAATTGGTTTATTTATTTATTTATTTTTTGCTAAACTCAAGGTACTAAACATGAATTCTGTATTTGTCTTTATCAGATCTTCATAATGTAAATTTGGAAAAAAGATATCTTTTGAAGAAACATATGTATGATAAAAATGTTAACAGTGCTGAACAGAAAAAAAAGTTTGGGTGTAGTAGTTTTGCGTGAAATAATAAAAATAAGAAGAAGACTTATAGAAATTATTATTAAGGTTATATTATTATGATGACATTTTAAGACAATATTATTTTATTTGAATTACATTTTAAGACATAATACGTAAATAAAGGTCAGAATATTAACTAAAGTTTTAAAAATTAAAATCTTCTTTTTACTTAGATTTATTTAAATCTCTGTTTGAAATGCGCTTAATTTTAGGTGGCATAATGATGTCATGCTGACAGCCGTTTGTTTTAACTCTGGACTGAATGTACAGAGAACTCGCGAGAACATTCGCGTGTCTCGTCGTCAGATGTCTAAATAAACACTCGCGAGTTTAATGGTTCCGCGCGGATATATAAGGAAGGATTATTCAGCAGACAGTGTCCTCGGGGGTTGACTTTAACAGTATAGAAGTAAGTTGAATGTTCACAACCAACACTGACTCAGTCAGAATAAAGTAAATATAATCGTCTTGTTTTTAACTCCAGTAGTTGTCATTTTGTTTATAAATGTTCGCTCATGTTTTCATAGCTAGCACGTTGATATTAGCCACCACTTCAGTGCTGAAATTCACATTTTGTGATGCTGCGTGATCGAAAAACACCAACAAATCTCTCTCTCTCTCTCTCTCTCTCTCTCTCTCTCTCTCTCTCTCTCTCTCTCTCTCTCTCTCTTATTTTTTTCATAGAGGTTATTGATTGTTCTCGTTTCAAAGTGTAGAAATTACGTCTTTTTGGTTAAACGTTACGTTTATGTGTTTATGTACGTTTGGTTAGTAACGTTTAACGTTACTAATTTTATTCTTACCCAAAGTCATTTAAATTTAGGTTTAATCGTATAGCTCCTAGTTAAAATCTCTGAGGTAAAACATCCTACGAAAGATGTATTTATTGAGAATGCATGCTAGCAGTGTCCTGTTTGATGGCACTGATGTTGTACAGTAAATATCAAGCATTTGGTTGAAAGCATCATGTAAAGAGAGGTCAGTGTAAATAGATGAGGCACAATGAGTGTGATATGATCAGTTCAGATGAGCAGAATCTCGAGCGAAGCTGATATCCAGAGACTACAGGAGTTAAATCAGCAAACATTGTATATGTTGTATTGTTCCTTCATACTTCCTTAAATTACTTACTGTTTGGAGGTATGGGGAAACACTTACAAAACCAACACGGAACCAATATTTATCCTTAAAAGAGAGCCTTAAGAATTGTAAATAAAACCACCTATAGAGCACCAACTACAGCACTGTTTATTAAATTAAAAGCACTATAAAATTCAGAGATATTGTTGACTTCAAAACTGCACAAATTATGTATAAAATAATCAACAGCTATCGAACAGTATTCAAGGGTTGTTTCAAATGAGAGAGAGCAATCATCACTTAAGAGGAACATTTGTATTTAAAAAGAAATCTATAAGAACAAATTCTAAATATCAATGCATCACAACCAAATGAGTTATGGTATGGAACAGCTGCAGTGAAGAGATGAAATCATGTACAACAATAAGTACTTTTAAAAGACTATTTAAACTGAATATATTAAATGAATACAAAAAGGGGACTTGAGGTGATAGTATTGTATACAGGTTCATTGGTCTACATGTTTAGTATAGTATGGAGGTGTTATTATTTGATTTGTTATAGATAGATGGAAAAGAAAGAAGAAAAAATGGGAATGTGTGTGTATGCATCTATGTACAGGTTTATGTGAGCAGAAGGTCCGTAGATATAGGATGTATGTAAAGATGTATATATAAGTGAAGCATCAAATTGTTTTGTATTTAATTAAAGGATAAAAATAGAGAAATGGGGTAGGACCTGAAAAGTTTATGAACTTCCTACTCCTTTTGAACATGAGAATTTGTCATTTGAATTATTTACAATAATATGGAAAGATAGTGAAGTACATGACTTAATTTGGCTGTTATTTTAATTTTATATATGTATGCATGCCTGTATGTATATACATTTTTATTTGTATTTTTTTTTTTTTTTTACATGTTCAAATAAACAAACAAACAAAATGAGTGTGTCATGACAAAACATGGGAAGAATATAAAACATTTTTCTTATAAGGCAAAGACAAAGACAAAAAAATCAGGATATTAACTAATTTGAATATTTATTGTACTAATTAATATACTAATATATTTTGACATTTTCATGGGTGAAAATAGTTTGTTTTTGAATATTTTTGCTCACCAAGGCTGCATTTATTTGATCCAAAATGCTGTTGGCACAGTAATATTGTGAAAAATTATTGCATTTTAAACGAACCGTTTTCTGTTGTAATATATTGTCAAATCTAATTTATTGTTGTGATGCAAAGCTGTATTTTCAGCATCATTCCTCCAGTCTTCAGTGTCACATGATCCTTTAGAAATCATTCAATTATGATGATTTACTGCTCAGGAAACATTTCTGATCATTATTAATGGTAAAACATTTTGTGCTGCTTCATATCTTTGTGGAAACTAGTTTGGATCAGTAAAATAACACAGACACACACATATGTATGTATGTGTATATATATATATAGCAAGGATACATTATATTGATCAAAAGTGACAGTAAAGACATTTATACTGTTGCAAAAATGTTCTATTTCAAATAAATGCTGTTAATTGAACATTGATTTAATCAAATAATGTATCACTGTTTCCATAAAAAAATATTAAGCAGCATTTATAATAATTTGAAGATTGCAAACCATTATTAATATCTTAGCACCAATATTTATTGATAACGGTTGAGCACCAGATCAGAATATTAGAGCACTTTATGAAAGGACCATGTGCCACACTGAGAATTCAGCTATATATATATATAAATATATATATATATATATATATGTGTGTGTGTGTGTGTGTGTGTGTGTGTGTGTTTGTTTGTGTGTGTGTGTGTGTGTGTGTTTATATATGTGTACAGATACTTTTTTTTTGTTATTGCGTGTGCACTAGACTAGAGCACATGTACCTTTCTAAGCAGTCTTTATATAGTGAAAGCTTCATTACACACACACTGACACAAATGTATTGTGTATACATAATAAATAATTGTAAAAAAGATCTCTCTCTCTCTCTCCTATGCCTCCATAATATTCATTTAATCACAGATTAAAAGCTAGGCTCATTAACAGCCTTGTAGAGTGCTGAGCAGGATTTGATGTTGTGTGAGTGCTCTGTGTCCACTAGATGTCAGTGAAGACCAGAGGAGATGTGAGTGAGCCTCAGGAGCCAGAGCTTCCCCTGAGACAGTCCAGACTCCAGACCTAAAAAACAAAACCTCCTCAGCCTCAAAAGCATGTCTCTGAGCCAGCTGGCAGACTGCCCTTTCTCGGGCTGCTGTTCCCACAGGGAGGGAGATGTGTTTGTGTGTGTGAGACTCAGACCTGTACGTGTGGGGACTGACACCTGAGGCACTTGTTCACATGTTGTTCAGCACGAGTCACTTCTACTGTTAAGTCAACAAACTAGGAAAAAAACCCTTGTTATATGTTTACTCTCATAATCTGAAGGTAAATCTTACCCCTGAAGCATTACGAATACAATGGGCAGTGACATATATAACACTTTTCTTTTTTTTGTGAGTAGACTGTTGCTTACTTGGGGAATAACTGCCTGAGAATGTGTGAGAACTCACTGAAACGACTCGCATGTCGAGCAACATTACGAGCAGCTGCCAAACTGCACATTTTTGGGGATTGCTACATTAAAAAATCATTTTACACCCATTTGATTGAGGTCATCTAGCAAGTCCTGCTGTAACTTCCCAGCCTGAGAAACAGAACTAGGCTTTCTGAAGCCATGAGTAGAGGTCTTTTTTTTTTTTTTAGCTTTTCAGTTACAAACCAGTGATGAATGTTATTAAAATCCACCAGGCAGAAGAATTATGCAATGTTAGACGTGTTCGAGTCTCTTAAGCATGTTGTAGCCTGTTAAGCAGATCTGTGTTGGGAATCAGATTTTTCATGTATTTAACAATCATAACAATGCTTTTGTGCAGGGAGTGGAAGTGTTGAGTCTAGACAGTGCCACCAGGTGTACAACAATGAGCCTGGAGAGACAATCAAAAGGTACATTTCAAACCTCATTCGACTCTTGGATACTCTTTTAGTAAACATTGTGTGCTAATGCTAGAATGATAAACTACTGACTCATTCCTAGCAATCATTATTAGAACTTCTTACCATAAATATCTGAGTGAACGTGAAATTAAAAATGGGATACAGATATATTGGTACTATGAACTGGTTAATGGACAAGTATTTCTTTATTTTAATTTATCAAAAAATATATCCATTTACAACATTCAGAGGGTTGGGTCAGCAATTTGTTGTTTTTTTTTCTGTAAGGATGCAGTAACATTTATCAAAAGAGACGGTAAAGACATTTCTTATATTTCAATTTTATATAAATGAGAAGAATAGAAAAATAGTAAGTACCATAAAATATTAAGTTTCCAAACAAATATTCAGTAGCACTACTGCTTTTCAACATTGATAATAATAAGAAAGTAAGTTTCTAAAGCAGCAAATCACCATATTAGAATAAATTAATAAATGAAACATTTCAAAAACATAAAAAAAGCATTTTTTTTACCAGCTGCAAACTTTTAAATTTAATTGTGTACATTTCCTATACATTATCATTTTGTGATTCTTAATTCGACTTGCATTTAAAATTTTATTATTTATTTATTTGTTTATTGCATTTTTGGTGTTCTGTAATTTAAGCAAAATAATAGAATTTTAAAATTGTCCATTGATTTTCCGAAAGGAAATTTGTCTTGGGCAAAGTGTTGTTCTGAACAGACAATAATAATAAATAAAAACAGAAAAAAAACATTAAAATACAACAATGTAAAAGTCTAAGATGTAAAATCTATACAGTGCAAAACACAAAGTGCTAATATGTTATATGGGCATTAGTAGAATTCAGCATTTTTATCGAGGCAGGAACAAATGAAAGCTTCAGTCTATTAGTTTTACACATTGGATTTCTTAGTCTCTTTCCCTCATAATAAAAGCTTTCATTAAAATGACAATTTGCTCCACCTCTGAAACAACTTTCCTCTTTGGCTGACATCACCAAACCAAGCTAATCGAATCCAGATTTTCCTGTGCAATCAATTCCTGATGCACAATGTGACTTCTGAGCACAATGACCTCATCAGTGGCTTAGCGAACACTGTGAAAGTCAAGTCAACTTCATCATCATTGCAACGAGTTTTGCACATTCAAAAAATTTAATAATCTACTTGATTAAAGAGTCGTAGTGTAGTTTCAGCTTGTTTCTCTGGTCTTTTGCTCCTCAAGTGGAAGACATAGATGATATGGATTTCTGAAAGTAGTCCTCAACAACATTGTCACTTTCTGAACTTCCCATTGACTAACTGCATAGTCTACATTCCTTAATGTCCTTCCACCCCACTCTCCTCCCATGCTTGTGTGTGTGTGTGTGTGTTGATGCCTGGAGATGAATGAGGTTAGGGTGGAGTTGAGACAAAGACCAGAGAATTGAATGTGTTTGTGTGTCAGCAGCTAATATGCATGCGCTGTGCCACCACACCAATCAAGGACAGTTCACTTATGGGAAAAGACTATCCTACATAATGTTTTAAGACAGCCCGGTAAGCTCGTGCAGGAAGCGTTGCGGGCAAATCTGATGATCTCCGTGCAGCCTGATGGGACGAGGGGGGTGGGCTTGTGCTGAAGGTGGATGGAGAAAAGCCCTTTGCACCACTTTCCCAGGCTGTCGGTCAGGAAGGCTGGGTTTTTTTACACCGTGACCACCGTGTTGCCCTTTCCGGGGGAAATCCGAGACAAACACGAAGAAGTGGAGGAGGGGGCTCTGGGAAGAAGGAGAGGCAAGGAGAAGAAAGGTGTTGGCCACACAGCATGAGAGAGGCTGCTGCTTTCAGGGACCGTATTCGTCCCCTCCGTTACCCCTTTGTCACCGGCCTGTCCTGTCTCGCCCCCACCTTCCTCCTTAAAAAATGGCTCATCTTCTCACAGTTTTGTGGCCAGGAATCACTGCCCAAAATAAAAGCCCCAACACCTCACACACAACAATAGACTCCTCCTTTCCTCCCTGTTACGCATATTAAATGTTAATTTTCTGGCCCTTTTTGCTCAATTCAAATGCGGTGTGAAGTATCCGCATCTAACAATGGCTGACTGGGAAAACAGAGTCAAGGAGTGCATTACAAAGGACATAAAATAGTTAAGCCTGTATCCCGGATTTAAAAGGAAAAAGTTGGTAAAGTCTTAGTGTGGCGGGAAAAGTGCATCAAAACAGGGTTTAAAGTGAACACTCAAAATGTAAAGTTAGGTTTTACGTAAAGTTTACCATAATACACAGTACTGGTCTTATTTATGATTCATAGGTCACTTTTCTGAAGAAAAAAAAAATGTGTTTGCAATCTTTATCAAAATGTAATGCCTTCATTTTTCAGCTGTCATTACTGATTTTTCAACTAGTTCTCTACAACTACATGCCATATAGAGAGCAATTTTTATGGTCCAGTCAGGTTTGAATAATGTTTGAATTTGTTGAAATGTTGTGGAAAGAAAGTTTTCAATTGCAAATGCATTTGGACTTTCATGTCAAGTGAACCGTTTAATCTGTGGAAATTATGCATATTTTATTTTTAAATATTCCTTCGTCTGCCACTAGGAACTCAAACAACTAGTCCCACCCTATTTATACCCACAATATGTGTTGTATATGTATGTATAAATATGTAATAAGTTCATATAAAATATATGTAATATATACAATATTTAAATTTTAAAAATGTTGAATAAAGAAACTAGTTTTTGTTGGAAAGGGAATGACATCATTTTTATAAAATCATCAAACCATTACAGTCTTGACACATTGAGCTGTGGTGCTTATATGAGACAAAACAGTTTGAGTCCAGCCTGCAACGTCTGCTGTTACAATGTTTTTCACAGTCTTGCATCAAAATGTAATGACATTCTTTACAGCTGTCTTTTTGTCCGCTCCCCTCCAGCTACATGTAATTTAGAGACCATTTTTATCGTCCAATCAGGTTTTACTTGTTGAATATGTCACAGTGCAGAAAGAAAATGTTAATGCGCTTTATTTGGAATTTAAAGTCAGGTAATCTGTTTTTTTTTTTCTCTCTCTACTAAACACTTTCTGGAAATAATGTCTGTTTTTAAACATATGAAAACCAGATATGCCATATAGAGGTCACATTTTATGATAAATATTTTATTGTCACATTGCAGAAGTTAAATGAGTTGCAAGTGTGAACACATTTTCATTTGTTTCGTTTTTACGCCAGAGAGATCTGCAGAGATTATGAACTTTTCCTCTTCTGCCATTAGTCCCGCCCCGATCTCACGCCATTGTTTGAGCCAGTGTTCAAAGCCGTTTCAAGTGAAATGATTTCAGTGGAGTTTGTCGAAGTAATGTATGCCTTCAAACAGGCAGCCCCCTCCAAATGCACTCGATTGGTTGAAGGGATTGAGGAATTGGAAAAGGATTGAGAGTAAAATCATGAGCAATGGCATTTGGAGCTGTGGTGCTGATATGGGAAAACAAGTTTGAGTCCGGCATGCAACTATTTCTATAAAAAATAAAATAAAAAAGAATTGTCAAAAATGGCCAAATGCAACCCAATTAGTGTGAGATGTGGAGTGGAAACAGACATGTTGTAACCCTGCTGTTGTGTGTGCTGCCCCAGGTGTTGACCTCTCTGCCCTGCAGGAGCACCTCTGTGGCCTGTGGAGCAGGAAAGAGCAGAAGGAGGTATGAAACAGATGTCGTTATACTCCAGCTGAGCATGAGAGAAAGGACGTGCATGAGGGCAAATTCCTGTATTCCTACAATTTTTAGGAGATACTCAATACTTTTCAAAGACCCCTACATTTAATATGTGCATTTAAATTTGTATCTGCAGTGAAATAAAAAATAACCACATGGAAAATAATTTCAACTTTCGCTCAGTTTATTATTTTTTTTTGAGTGACAAGTTAAAATGTTCTGTGGTAATAGCCATCATATCACAAATGCTGTTGATAGCGCTTGTATTCAAAAGGTATATTTCCATCCATCCATCCATTTCTCCCTTTCTTTGAATAAAAAACAATAATGTATTTTCAGTGCTTGACTAACTTAATATGATTTTTGGTTCTGACTTTTGGTATCACGTGTAATGAAGGTAATATTTTTAATCAGTGCATATTTTATTTTATTATTATTTTAGCTACGGCAAGTTTTAGCGAGCAGTTTCTCACAGATGCAGGAGCCCTTGGCTGGTCTGCTGGACTTCCTGGAGGGCTGCCTTACCGTCCAGAAGGGGAAGTCCACCGTCTTGAACCAGTTCATTCTCACAGAGTTCATGCGCTGGAGAACCAATAATGCCCAGGCCAGTCTGGATGTCTTGAGGGAAGAAGAGCGACTGCGTTTGCAGAAGAGAGCCCTGAGCCTCCTCACAGACTCTCATCCCGGGTACATGGACGCCCTGCTGGAGATTTATCAGCTGAGCTCACTGAAAACACCACTGCTGCTGGAACATGTGGACTTCCTGCATGACTGCTGCTGCTTCAAAGAGGTGAGGGGAAGTTGTCACCAGCTGAGGGACACTTATGCTCCAATATGCTCCAATATGCTCCAATACAGTGATGTAGGAAAAAGACAATGGTTGCTAGTGGTAGAAAAAAAAAGAAATATATATATATATATATATATATATATATATATATGTATATGTATATATGTGTGTGTGTGTGTATATGTATGCATGTATGTTTGTATGGTGTTGCTGTAGCTCAAGTGGTAGAGCATTGCGTTATCCAGGTTGGTAAAAATATATAGCCTGAATGCACTGTAAGTCGCTTTGGATAAAAGCGTCTGCTAAATGCATAAATGTAATTTAAATTATATATATATACATATTTTCCCAAAATCAATAACAACAACAAAAAAAATAAAAAATGAGCAAACAAATAAATACAGAAGTTGTTCAAAAAAAGTAAATAAAATAAAATAGTTATTTACTACTATTAATTTTACATTGTAATATTATTTTATGACAATTAATTAAACAAAAACAAATTGTTATCATTAAAATCAAAATTATATCCCGGTCCCATTGCACCCCAAAAATAAAAAAATTAATCAATTAAATCAAATTAATGTTGCTCATAATAAAAAAAAAATACAGTTATTTACTACTATTCATTTTGAATTGTAACATTATTTTATGACAATTACTTAAGAAAAATCTATCTACAATTGAGAATTTTACATGCTCCCAGTAAAATTAGGCATCAGAAGTTAACTGCAAATACTTTAATACATTTCTTAATTATTATTTATTTTTACGTTTTTTAAATGTAATTATTATTTTTTTATGAATATAATATATATTAATCAATCTATTCAATTACTAATAATTGAAAATGTTATATTTGACAATAGAAATATAATATAAAGTAAGACACTGCATCAAAAACAGCTGTAATGATATGTAATTGTGTTTTATGGCAGGCGCTGATGTTCAGTGTCAAAGTGGAGCTCCAGAAAGATCTGGACATGGAGAAGGTCAGTTTATCCTCCCTGATGAAAGCCCGGGTCTTTGCTGTTTTAAGCTGGACGTCTCATTTCTGCTGTCCTCTGTTAGATGTGTGTTCCTCTCATTCTCCTGGACAAGCTGTCGCTGGTGGAGCTGTATGTGCGAGACCATCCCGACCTGCAGCAGCGTCTGCTCAAGCTGCTGGACTCCTGGTGCGAGCCCAACTTTGACATCCAGGCACTGCTCAGGTGAGAATGAAAGCAAATGTGTATATATAGAGATGTGTTTGCTCTACATATCGACTGTTATTGAAAGGTTGAAAATACAGGGTTATTCATAACATCTTTTTTTGTAGGGAAAATGTGCCAAATGCTTTTAATTGTTAATAATGTCACAATACTTGGTTTTATTTATGCAAGAATCATTTGAACCTGGAAATTCAATGCATATTGAAACTAATAAAAACTATTAATGATATAATGACAATATTAATAATACTACACACGTGTTTGTGTGGTTGCAGTCGGTACCCAAACGTGGTTCTCTCAAAACATCAGACGCACCAGATCCAGCCCAAGCTGCTCAGTAAACATGTGTTCAGACTCATGGAGAAGTTCTGCATTGATCCCGGTGTGTGAGCGTTTCCCTTCAGCGTCATCATCTCAAGTGTGTAGGTTTATGAATGTTTGTGCTTATGATGTTCACACTGGTCTTGTCTACTACAGGTCTGTGCTCTAATTCTGTCTATAAGAGGAAGCTGGATTCACTGAGGTTTCTCATGTACAAAACCTTCGGCGAGGTGAGAACGTTCCCCTTTTTCACTGCCCTTTTTTATCACATTATTTAAAAATGTGTAAGCGTGTCAGGTTCTTAAAAATCTAGTCTTTGTATTCATGTAGGTTTCACTTCTGTGATTTTATATATTTCAACTAGTGTAACCGTCAGGAAAGAATATTGACCCGTGTGTACATATCTTTCTCATTGTTTTCATAAGTGTTTATATTTATGTTTTTCAAGGCAAGTCATATTTTATTTGTATATATCATTTTATTTGTTTGACAGAAAGGCATGTCTGAAGAGAACTGGAGAGACCACGTTCAGGTAATTCTGATTCTGTTTTGATTCAGCACTTCAACATTTTAACTGAGTTTTATATAAGCGTGTGTGTTGTGAACTCAGGCCATGATTGAAGGCAATGCAGAGCTCCAGATTCAACTGGTGCAGCTGTTGGTTAAACACTGCAGCCTCAAGACCGCTGCCCAGTGGGCTGCACATTACAACTTACCCAGAAACAGGCTTCCCTTAGGAGTCTGGGACAAAATTCAGAGCCTCTCCCCCAAGCAGCTGTAAGTATTAAATTAAACGTACACACACAGAAACTTTAAAAAACATATTTGTAAAGACCTCCCATAAATGATTTCCATTCCAGTAATAATAATATTTACTGTAACCCTCACACGAACTTTGACAAGTCTGGTTTTGACACCGTTTGAGAAGATACTTTGGCTTACAGGCTAATGTAAACACACACACACACACACACACACACACACACACACACACACACACAACCACCAACCTCAAAACAAGTATATTCCTGTCATCCTGTCATAGAGAAATGCATGCTGTGAGCGGCCCACCCGAATCTTGGATACCTCTTCACTCTGATCAGCAAAAATACTACCAGCTTCCTCTGTCCAGAGAAAACGTCCACTTTGTAGAAACATTAGATGAAGTTGAGCAGTGCCAAGAAGCTGTTTTAAAGGTAACCTTTTGCTACTGTACCTTTAAAACTTCTATGTGTAAATGACCTCTGTTTTGATTGGTTAACATCCGAGTACTGGTGAAGTTTGTATTGTCACATCAACTTTAATTATTTCCAAAGAACAAGGAAGATCCTGTTTTGCTTTAAATGTCTTCTGTAACATTTTCTGCTCATTCTTCTTCAGTCTGGTTGTGTGGTGGGAATGGACATGGAATGGAGAGCCGGTTTTGGCACAGTATCCTCTCAGCATGTGGCTCTGATTCAGCTGGCAGTACAGGATCGGGTGTTTCTGTTGGACCTTTGTGCACACGCTATTAGCCACCACAGCTCCACAGTGAACTTCATCAGGGCTCTGCTGTCAGACAAGAACATCCTCAAACTGGGTAGGAAACCTTAAGGCAAATTAAACCACATACTATGATATTCTTCATATTTCTTGTGTTAGTAAACTATGCGTTTGCTACCAGGAAAGATGTGGTAATGCTCTCTTCAGCTTTGGAAAGCATTACTAACAGTAAGTGTATCTAGGTTATGGGATGTCTGGAGACTTGCGGAGTCTGGTCAGCATGTGGCCCGAGCTCAGGGAAGCGCCGATGAAAATGGAAGGAGTTCTGGACCTGCTTCATGTCCATCAGGAGGTGCTGCTTCCACCCCCTAGCTAACCGTTGCTGATTGGATATTCCCAGGCTTATTCTGACTTTAGAACCTATGTTGATTCTTTATACAATTGACCTCTGTCCCCCCAGCTTCAGCGGTGCTGGTTGGGCAACAAAGGATGTCGGTCAGTGGAAGTGAGTGAGGGACCAGCAGAGAAGGGCCTGAGTTTGCTAGTGCAGCAGATATTAGGAAAACCACTGAACAAAACAGAGCAACTCTCCAACTGGGAACGCCGACCACTCCGGACCAGTCAACTCCGCTATGCAGGTAACACACAATTCATGAGTGTTGACATGGCATTTTTGTACTTTGACTCATTATTTATCTATTTTTTTACTTTTCAGCCACTGATGCGTACTGCCTGCTCGATGTCTACCTCGTCCTCTCCCGGAACCCAAAGGCATTTGGTTTGCCAGAGGACCTACGTTGCATTCCCTCAGCCCAACAGGCCAAGAGCCGTGAGGAAAAGAAACCCAAAGAGAAGAACAAGCAGTCTAAAAGACGAGAGGTCAGTTTACTGGTCAACTTGTCTCTGACAGTGCTTTTATGAGCCTGTAGTCCTGAAAATTGCTCTGCTGCCATAGTTACTGTCATAAAATTCTATATAAAAGTTAAGGTTATAGAAAGGTCAAGTAATTTAAACTTCACCAATGATTTTGGAGTGTTTTTCAATCTTCAGGCTCGGCAGAAAGCGAATGAGCCCCACTCTGTAGATGACTGTCTAAAGCTGAATTCGGAGTACGAAGGGCCCACCATCACACCACCAGAGCTTAGAGTGGTCTGTGATAACATGCTACAGGGTCTAGGACGTTTTTTGCGCTGTCTGGGGGTGGACGTCAAAATGCTGGAAAACTCTGATGACCATAAAGTAGCAGCAGAGGTGAGACAATTAGTCATCTGCTGTTTCTGGCATTTGACATAACTGTTTTAGTTGCATTAAATTTTAAACTGGATAGGTCTATATAAGATGGTCCTCAGCCGTCTCCAGTCACGTTTAGAAAGAATAACTAACTAAAAATCTTAGTGGACCTCCATGGCATGTGGTGTCCCTCTGGGCTTGATCTTTGGACCTTTGCTGTTTAACATGTATATGCCCACTAAAAGTAAAATAATGCAAAATAACAGACATGTGTACCAAAGATAGGCTCCCAGATCTACGCGGTGCTATCGTCAAGTGACTACAGTCCCATAGTCCACTCCAGTTAAACAAAGACAAAACAGAGGTTTTGACTAATAAACTAATAAATGACTAATAAAACTGAGATTAATATAAAAGAGAACACTAAAAAAAGTCTTTAAACTTCAGAAAATATTTGCTTAAATTTCTCTGCAGCCAAATTTAATCAAATATTTTCTGAAGTTTAAAGACTTTTTTTAGTGTCCTCTTTTATATTAATCTCAGTTTTATTAGTCATGTCAAAGTGTAACTAAATCACCCTACTATTAACTTGTAAAATTATGGAATTTTTAATATATTGCTAATTAAGTAATGTATTTGCAGTCAAGTTATATTCTGTCTTCCAGCTGGCTCGTGCTGAAGGTCGTGTCATCCTCAACGCAGGTCAGCCCTACCAAACAGTAAGTGTGTTTTTGAGTTGTTAAGAGACATGCAAACTCTGTGAGCTATCTTGCATCCTAGTGCCTACATGGGTATTTTACCTCTGTAAGCAGCTGAATAGGTTTTTGTACAGAGCTCCAGTCTGCTTAACCAAATCAAGTGCAGTGACTTTTTGTGTGAATGTCTGTGTCTTTGTGAATAGTTACGCTCACAGGTCGGAGAGGGCCGCTGCCTGACTCTGGACTGCTCAGAAAAGGCACGTGATCAGGCCATGTATGTTCTGAAGCATTTTCGCGTTCACCTCACCACTGCAGACATCTTCAGTCGATGCCAGGTCAGTTGTGCATGCCTGTTAACAAGCACACATGTGGGTCTCTTACACTTATCACCAGAACAGAAGCCGCTTCCTCTTTAAAATAAATGGTTATATTTATCACCTTTTATCAATGATAAAAGGAAAGAAAAAAGGAGATACGCAGATGCATTTCATACATCCTTTATTGATCTCTTGAAAATGTGTACTTATTCTGCAAAGAAACACTAGGAGCCTTTAGAGGAGTTGATCAGCCAAGCACAAAATAGTGGAACAATGTTTTTTTTTTTTTTTTAAAGATCTTACAGGAAATAACCAACCAGTGTTTTGCGTCATGAAATCTTTGTCAGTATCATTTTGAATTCCACTGTGACATATATATTTTTTAAATTGAATGCAGTGAGATACCTTAACATTTGCACTGAAGTACCCCGACTTGAGACATTTGTGTCTTATCTGCAGACGTTGTGAGCCCGGAAGGAAGCTCAGGGTGATAGATGGCTTTTCTGGTGACACTTCTCCTGTGAATCATTGGCTTAATTTGCCACTGCGGTTTTCACTAGAACAGGCACAGGAGGAGCTTTCTTCAGGCATTTCCTCTCACATAAGTGATAATCAGAATTTAGACAATGGATATGAATAAGGAAATAAGCAATTACCGGAGGGATACAGAAATAACAGTAGACAAACAAAAGGAAAGAGTAAAGACAAAAAAAAAATACAGTCATCATTAGAGATGCACTGATATGGTTGTCAGGATGTCAGTAGATGGTTGGTATTTCAAGTCAAAAGTTTTTCTATGATAGGCTAAAATCATAAGTGAGATTACTTTGAAACATCACAACACACTTTTGTCCAGAAAACCACATGGCATGTGGTGTCCCTCAGGGCTCACTCATTGGACCTTTGCTATTTAATCTGTATATGCCCAAACGAGGCTAAATAATTCAGCATGACAGAAGAGTGTACCATGAGTAGGCAACCAGATCTACCGAGTACTGTGTTGTTGCTAGTTTATTCTTGGTGGTTGCTGGCTAATTGTTTATTAGTTCAAGTAAAATGTTTCTTTTAATGGGCTAAAATCATAAGAGAGCTTGCTTTGAAACATCACAGCACACCTCTCTCCACAAAACCACATCATGTGACCCAGGGCGCTATCTTTGCACCTTTGCTGTTTAACCTGTATATGCCCAAACAAGGCTAAATAATGCAAGATAACAGAAGAGCATACCATAGGTTGGCAGCCAGATCTACCTAGCGTTTTGTCTTGGTGGTTGTTGGCTTATAGCTTACTAGTTTGAGTCAAAAAGTTTCTATGACAGGCTAAAATTATGATGAAACATCACAATAGAACTCTCCCCAAAAAAGCACATGATTTAAGGTATCAAATATGTCCATAGCACAAGCAGGATGAGTTATGTGTTGAAATGTAATAAATAGGGTAGAGGTTTGTTAGAAATATGAGCAGTAGTAAAAGTGATGCTTTCCTTAGCAAACACTGCTGAAAAAAATGAATACTGACTAAAACCAATAAGATGATCAAGGGATGAGGTGAATTGGTGAAAGGTGGAAGGTTGATGGGAAAGGAGACCGTGGGAATAGAGAGCCCTACAAGAGAGGACAGGCAGAAAGATGTAGTTAGAGATAACAGAGAAAAACAAAGGGAGAGACAGACTAGGGTGTGAGACAAAAGGAGAGATGGAGGCAGATATGTGCTTGACTCATTCCTGCTATAATACCTGATCTCCATTAGAGCTGCACCTTCAGCTCCATTGAAGGTCTACAGTTGTTTATTACCTGTGATTTTAGGATTCAAGCATCTTTAGTAGCACAGAAAAAAAACGGGTAAATATAGCCAGTAAGATTTTTTTTTAATGTCTTTTGAAAAAATTATTTTATTGATCAAGATATGAAATGATCAAGATATGATTTTTTTGTATCAGAATATATTTTGAAAATGTTATTTATTTCCGTAATGGTAAAGCTGAATTTTCAGTCAGTCTTCAGTGTCACCAATATAACTATATGCATAGTTGTTTATAAGTATTTTATGTTTTTGCAAACCAGTTACCGGATCGTCTGTGCCATCTATTCATGGTTATTTCAGAATCAGAATCAGAATCAGAATCAGAATGAGCTTTATTGCCAGGTATGTTCACACATACGAGGAATTTGTTTTCGTGACAGAGCTCCGCAGTGCAACATAACAGCGACAGAACAAAAAACACAATAAGGAATAAAAAATACAAAAAAATACAAATAGGTGGGTAAGGAATGACAATATACAAATTGACAATGTATGGCAGGTATATTAAAAAGAGCATTTATGTATGTACGTGTATATTATGTGGAAAAATTGTAACTGTACGCTAAGTATGTGTGTTTGGATAAATAAGTGTATGTGTATATAAATATAAATATAAGTAGTATAGTGTGTTCCATGTATGTACATGTATATTATGTGCAAAAGATTTACGTGTACGCTAAGTATGTGTGTTGGATAAAAAGTGTAGTGTATATAAATATAAATAGTGTAGTGTGTCCCACAGTTATTATCAGCTGTTCATAAGATGGATTGCCTGAGGGAAGAAACTGTTCCTGTGTCTGGTCGTTCTGGTGCTCAGTGCTCTGTAGCGTCGACCAGATGGCAACAGTTCAAAGAGGGAGTGTGCTGGATGTGAGGGGTCCAGAGTGATTTTAACAGCCCTTTTGCTCACTCTGGATAAGTACAGTTCTTGAATAGATGGGAGGGTTGTACCGATAATTCGCTCAGCAGTCCGGACTACCCTCTGTAGTCTTCTGAGGTCCGATTTAGAAGCTGAGCTGAACCAGACAGTTACTGAAGTGCAGAGGATGGATTCGATGATGGTGGAGTAGAACTGTTTCAGCAGCTCCTGTGGCAGGTTAAACTTCCTCAGCTGGCGAAGGAAGTACAACCTCTGCTGGGCCTTTTTCACAATGGAGTCAATGTGAATGTCCCACTTCAGGTCCTGAGAGATAGTGGTGCCCAGGAACCTGAATGACTCCACTGCAGTCACAGTGCTGTTCATGATGGTGAGTGGGGGGAGTGCAGGGGGGTTTCTCCTGAAGTCCACGATCATCTCCACTGTTTTGAGCGTGTTAAGCTCCAGGTTGTTGAGACTGCACCAGACAGCCAGCTCTTTAACCTCCTGTCTGTAAGCAGACTCGTCACCGTCCTGAATGAGGCCGATGAGTGTGGTGTCATCTGCAAACTTCAGGAGCTTGACAGAGGGGTCCTTACATGTGCAGTCATTAGTGTACAGGGAGAAGAGCAGTGGGGAGAGAACACAGCCCTGGGGAGCTCCGGTGCTGATTGTACGGGTGCTGGATGTGTATTTTCCCAGCCTCACTAGCTGCTGCCTGTCTGTCAGGAAGCTGTTGATCCACTGACAGACGGAGGTGGGCACGGAGAGCTGAGTTAGTTTGGGCAGGAGGAGGTTTGGGATGATCGTGTTGAAGGCAGAACTGAAGTCCACAAACAGGATCCTCACATAGGTCCCCGGTCTGTCTAGGTGTTGCAGAACATAATGCAGTCCGATGTTTACTGCATCGTCCACAGACCTGTTTGCTCTGTAGGCAAACTGAAGAGGATCCAGCAAGGGTCCAGTAATGTCCTTCAGGTGGGCCAGCACCAGTTTTTCAAATGACTTCATGACTACAGACGTTAGAGCCACAGGCCTGTAGTCATTTAGTCCTGTAATTTTGGATTTCTTTGGGATGGGGATGATGGTGGAGCGTTTGAAGCATGAAGGGACTTCGCACAGCTCCAGCGATCTGTTGAAGATCTTTGTGAAGATGGGGGCCAGCTGGTCAGCACAGGATTTCAGACAGGCTGGTGTAACACAATCTGGGCCTGGTGCTTTTTTCCTTTTCTGCTTCCTGAAGACCTGGCGCACCGCATCCTCGCTGATCTGTATTGCAGGTGTGGGGGAGAGGGGGGATGCAGGAGGTGTGAATGGTGAGAGCGCTTGATTGGAGAGGTGTTCAGGGTGGGTTGCAGGAGTTGTGAGTGGTGTGAACAGTTGTTTGGAGAGGCATTCAGGGTTGGTTGCAGGAGTTGTGAATGGTGAGAGCGGTTTATTGGAGAGGTGATCAGGATGGGTTGCAGGAGCTGTTAATGGTGTGAACGGTTGTGTGGAGAGGCATTCAGGGTTGGTTGCAGGAGCTGTGAATGGTGTGAACGTTTGTTTGGAGAGGCATTCAGGGTTGGTTGCAGGAGTTATTGGTGTGAACGGTTGTGTGGAGAGGTGTTCAGGGCAGGTGATGGGTGTTCTTTCAAACCTGCAGTAAAACTCGTTCAGATCGTCTGCCAGTCGTTGATTTTCCACAGTGCTGGGGGGTGGTGTCTTGTAATTGGTGATCTTCTTTAGGCTTTTCCACACTGATGCGGAGTCGTTCGAAGTGAACTGAGTCCTTATTTTTCAGAATAATTCCTCTTTGCCACTTTGATCTCCTTTTCCAGTGTGTATTTAGCCTGTTTATACAAGACATTGTCCCCCTTCACGTAAGCATCTTCTTTGGCCTGACGGAGCTGTCTGAGTTTTGCAGTGAACCACGGTTTGTCATTGTTGTAATTTAGTTGAGTCTTGGTAGGAATACACATATCCTCACAGAAACTGATATATGATGTTACGGTCTCTGTGAGTTCGTCCAGATCGGTGGTAGCAGCTTCAAAAACACTCCAATCAGTGAGGTCAAAACAAGATTGTAAATCCTGCTCTGCTTCATTAGTCCATCTTTTTACAGTCCTTAATACAGGTTTAGCTGATTTTAGTTTCTGCCTGTAGGTCGGTATAAGATGAACCAGAAGGTGATCAGAATGTCCCAAAGCTGCTCGTGGAACAGAGTGAAATGCATCCTTTATTGTTGTGTAACAGTGATCCAATATATTACTGTCTCTTGTGGGACAAGTAACATGCTGTCTGTATTTTGGCAGTTCACGGGAGAGATTGGCTTTATTAAAGTCCCCAAGAATGATTAAAACAGAGTCTGGGTGTTGTTGTTCTGTCTCTGTGATCTGCTCAGCGAGTTTCTGTAAAGCTGAGCTCACGTGCGCTTGAGGAGGGATGTAAACACTCACCAGAATGAACGAATGAAACTCCCGCGGCGAATAGAACGGCTTGCAGTTAATGAAGAGCGTTTCGAGATTTGAGCAGCACGTCTTCTTTAACACAGTTACATCTGTACACCACCGTTCATTGATGTAAAAGCATGTCCCGCCGCCGCGCGATTTCCCCGTTGATTCTGCGTCGCGATCCGCTCTAAACAGCTGAAAGTCCGGCAGATGGAGCGCGCTGTCCGGTATGGTGTCATTCAGCCAAGTTTCCGTGAAACACAGAGCAGCAGAGTGGGAGAAATCTTTATTTGTCCGAGAGAGCAGAAGCAGTTCGTCCGTTTTGTTGGGTAGAGAGCGGAGATTTGCCAGATGGATGCTAGGCAACGGCGTTCGAAATCCGCGTTTTCTGAGTCTCACGAGCGCTCCCGCTCGCTTTCCCCGCCTGCGCGTCCTCTTGAAGCGTGTGATCAGCGCAGCCGCTCCGCCGACAAGAATGTCCAGCAAAACATCAGAATAGTCGAAAACCGGTGAAATATCGGGAGATGTGTGTTGCCGAATATCCAGCAATTCGTCCCTGGTGAAACTGATTGCAGGAATATAACTAAAGACAGGACAAACTAACAAAAACACAAAAACAACTGCAGAGCACGTCACGGAGGCAGCCATCCTGTATCGGCGCCACTCAGAGTTCCAGAGTCCAGGGTCCAGAGTTCCAGAGTTCCAGAGATTTAAGGGTTAATTTACACAGGAATAGAAATTCTGTAATTTACTAATGTCAGATGTTGCCCTGATATCTTTACAAACATGTGACTTTCTTTGTTCCATGAAACACAAAAGGAGATGTTTAGTGTTATGTTCACTCTGCTCTTTTCCATGTGGACTACGGTTCCATAAATACATAAATAAATAAAAATAGGTTATATGACTTGTGTGGTACAGTTAGCGTCTTCTGAAGCCATACAGTAGCTCTGTGTGAGGAACAGACCAAAGTTTAAGCAATTCACAAAGAATATTGCCTTTTCGCCAAAGCTCTTAAATTTTATATGCATTTGCATAATCAAACGTGGAAAATCTAAACTCAGAAAGTGATTCGGCGAATTTGAATATGTAAATGGAAATTGCATGGAACTGAATGGGAGTTGAGAGCTGTTTTCGATGAATGATGACCTATATTTTGGTCTGGTCCTTATGTAGACTTACAGTTTTAAAAGACAGAATTTAGCGCACAAGTCAAATGTTATGGTACTTTTATGGTGCTATTTTTTCATTTTTGGAGCTTGACATCATTTATCCCCATGCACTTCAATGTAAAGAAAAGATCAGCATGGGGAAATAGTCATATGGGTTTGGAACAACGTGATGGTGAGTTAATAATGACAGAATTTAAATACTCTATGAACTATACCTTTACTAATTCTTGACACGGCCTATTATTGTTTATGTAATAACCATTAAGCTGTTGATGCGACATCCTAAAAATTCTGTTACTGCGCAATTCTGCATGTATCATATGCCACACACCTCATAACAGTCAAAACAGTTTCTACCACACCAAGTTCACACCTATAGCCAGCGATGACAGGAGAGCAGAGATCTAGTCCAGATGTGGGTGGTCTGAGCTCCACATGGGTGGGGTTTTCCCCAAATTTGTAAATAAAGTTAGAATTCTTCAAGTGTGAGTGTTGCACTCTTTCCCTATTTACATTATTATAATTTTTTTTTTGACTGTCTCTTTTCAACAATTTTTTGTTGTTGTGGTTACCCTAAATGTGTGTCAGTTTTGTGGCCACCTACCTTTTTTGAGCAGGTGGCCGGTGGCTCCCATCCTGATCTGTCACATTCCACCATTTGTTGCCCGAGGTTTCATCCACCTCCACGTGTTTGCTGAACAAAATGTACCAACAAAATGTGAAAACGATTAAGAGTGATGGCATTTTTAAGGTCTGAATGTGATGCAAACATTGGAGTGTGATGGCGAGATTGAAATAAAGACTGTTTGAGCGCAGGAAAAGTGGAAGGGGGTTTTGGAGGTGCACCTCGGGACTGGTATGTGGAAGCCCACCCATGCTAAGTTAACCCTTTTGTTATCTGATTGTAAAGTCCTTTGATTAACAGTGACATTCCTAGAGCCCCCTGTATGGCCACTTGATACTCAATGACAATCATTAACCTCTCCTCTGCCTGTCCCACCATAATACTCTTTTTCTCTGTTTCTCAGTCTATCTCTCTCTTTCTTTGTCTCTCTGTTTTATCAATGCCTCTTCCTGTGAATTCCTCTCTGTCCACACCAGTTTTAAGTCAGGATCAGGGCTAAGCTGAGTTCAAATGTGTGTCACCACAATATAACTAGAGCATTAAATAGATTAGAGATCGGATTCGATCTGGTAGAATGTTTCTTGTCAGTAACATGTTCATTAAAATGACTGTTAACACAATTAATACAGACATATAGTACTAGTCAGAAGTTTGGACACACCTGCTTATTCTCTATTCTTTATTATGACTATTTTCCACATTTTAGAATCATAGTGAAGTCTAGGAAATAAGACGAATCGAACTATAGGAATTTTGTAGTGACCAAAAAAAAAAAACGTTAAATTATTCGAATGTATTGTCATTTCTACACTGTTGCCACTTTTTGTCTGTATTTCAGCTGATAAATTCTTTTAAGAAATTACATTAATATATTAAATATTAATTAAAATGTCAAAATAAGTATGAAAGCCCTCTACAATTTATAAAAAAACAACAACGTACAACATTTCTCATGCAACTTTATATTGGCATATAATATCCACAAAAGTTTTCAGCAGCAAAACTGTTTTCAGTATATTAGAGTGATTTCTGAAGATCAGGTGACACTGAAGACTGGAATAAAAATTTTCCTTGAAATACAGCTTTGATTACAGGAATAAATTACATTTTAAAAGATATTTACAGCCTAGAAAGTAGTTATTTTAAATTGTAATAATAATATTTCACAGTATTACAATTTTTACTGTAATTTTGATCAAATAAATGCAGCTTTAGCAAGCATAAGAGAGAAATGTATTAAAATACATAAAAAAAAAAAAAAAACAATATGACCCCAATCTTTTGATCGGTAGTGGAGGAGGAGAACAGACATATATTCTGTGCATAGATCTAACCCTTACCAAGAGAGAACAGTTGTGTACTCGAGGAAAGCCTTTTTTTCAGCCACCAGAGACATTGTTAGGGTATTCTGGGTAATTGCATACTGATGTAAGTCAATAGAGCCCAACTCCCAAGTCTTTATGATATTCTGGTTGCCCAATATAGTTTGAATTCTTTCCTCACTTAAATTATGAGCAATAACAGTGATGCTTGCTTCAGCAAGAACTGCTAATTGTTTTGGTCACATGGTTATGATTGCTTGAAATTACCACCGCACTCTTCATATCTCATATACTCCTCTGTCTGGTATCCTGGTTCCTCACACATTACCGTGTTACTGGTATCATTACCTCTCATACCAAACCATTGGATACTTGACCGCTGCCATTTCTCTGGGAAACTCTCTGCGAGTGTGTCTCCTCCGATGTGGGATCCCAAACCACGGAGACAGATTTTCTAGGTTTACTCGATGAGCTGCATACAGCAGTGTCAGATGACTACTGACCCTTATTTTAGACATGAGACTAGCAGGTTCTTGGTATCGCAGATGCTGTTGTGGCACTAGCGCAGTGTTCCCACGATGTGGTGGAGGGGAGGTTTTGGGGGGTGAACAGGAACCGAAACGACGTGAGAAGATATGAGGAGAGAGAGGAAGAGAAAGAGCGAGAGGATGTTTGAAAGAAGGATTTCTGTCTCTTTGATCTGCAGAAGGGTGAGAAAAAGGGAAGAAAATGACAAGACAGGACAACTTTTAGGTTCTACTGCAGCAGGGCAAGTGCTCAAAACACTCTTAGCTGATTGATCATATTTCCATTCCTCTTTTCTCTTGGCACGTCCATCTGTTTTATTTGCGGTCTAAACCATAAGAGGCACTTGATTTAAAGTCACATGAAATCAAAATGTTTTAATCTCTTAAAGGGATAGTTCACACAAAAATCACAATTCTGTCGCTATGTGTTTCGTTCCAGTCCTGTATGACTGTCTTCTGTGGAACACAAAACAAGATATTTCGAAGAATGTTCAAGCTGCTCTTTTCCATGCAATGAAAGTAAATGGTGACTCCAGCTGTTGTGCTAGATTTTCAGTTGAATTTTGAATGACTCGTTTTATCGTTTCAGAAGACAGAAGTTTAACAATTTTAAAAACAATTATAATGTGCACTTTTTGTCCTTTTTGGAGCTTGACAGTCCCTGGTCCCAATCAATGTTTACTGTATGCAGAGCAGTGTGAACATTGCTTAATTCCTTATTTTGTGTTTCACCAGAGAACAAGTCTAGGCACATAATGTACATTTTACATCACTTGAAAATAGTGTGTGAATGAAGTAAATTTAATATGTTGTTAGCCAGGAAATTGCATTTTTCATTGTTTTTAGTTAAATAAAATGCACTTGAGTTTACTTGCCAAAAACTATTTTTACATTTACATTTATGCATTTGGCAGATATTTTATCCAAAGCAACTTAAATTGCATTAATGGTACAGTACATGTTTTATCACAGTATTCTGAAGTAATAGGTTTGTCTTCTTTTAAGAAGTTTGTAATCTTTCATAAAAAACTTACTCCACATCTGAAACAACTTTCCATTTTGGCTGACATCACTAGGCTTGCGACTATCATATAGAGACACTTTGCACCATCCAATACTATAAATCAAACCCTACTTTTTTTCTTCCTGAATAATTTAACTTGGAAATATTGCACATTACAGAAGTGAATTGGGTTGTGGAGATGGTTTCATTTTCATGAACTCAAAAAAACAACAAAAAAACACGTCTGGGCCAAAGAGTTAAAAACAGGCATGTTGTCTTAGTTATCGTTTTCCCACTTTACCCCGCCTGCCTGTAGGGCAAGAAGGAAAGGGAAAAGGAGGGACAGAGAGGAGACGAGAGCAGGGAGACATTCCACAGACATGCCAAGACATTCCGAGGAAAACCATCCCAAATATTTCCCACTGCGATTCACACTCTGTGTGTGTGTATGACTCCTGTTTCTGGGGCCAATCTGACATGCTGACTGACAAGCTGTCTGCACCGGAGCAGAGCCTGAAGCACACAGATGTGTGTGTGTGTGTGTGTGTGTGTGGGAAAGTTCGAGTGAGAAAGCCAGTGTGAGAATAATTGAATCTGTGCTCGTTGGAGAGACTGAATACCGAGGAGGGAGGGGGAGCGTGGGGTCACGTAAAGCACAGCTTTTGAAAGGCCTAGGAATCTTTTTCAAAGATCCAGGCTGCTCTTATGTAGTTGCAATTTAGTGCAGTACAGGAAATTGCATAAATGAAGCATTTATTGAACAAAACAAGCTTATGATTTAAATAAAATATTTATATTTAGAGTTTAAAAAAATAGTTTTGTATCTGGTCGGTATTGAAAAGTAAAATGAGTTAAGACATGTTTTCACCCTTTTTTTCCAAACCGTGACAAACGCCAGTCTACCTTTTTTACAGAATGCGATATATTTTCTCAACCAAAGCGCACCATTCCATGCACTGTAAACAATAACAACTCTCTAGACAGTAATGGCGGCGCTTTGAATACACCCGGCATCCTGCGTAGCTTGTCAGTGTTAGTGTTTTTATTAATGCCATTAAGTATTGACCAAGTTCAGAGGCTGTCATATGTGGATTAATTTACCATGTTGTGTATTTTCATCCGTTTCAATATGAAAAATAACTTTCATATTGATTCAATGGATTTATTGCTTTTTGAGAAAAAAAAGTATCATGGATTTATTGCATTTTGGGGAAAAAATATATTTTATAATAAATCGTATAATAAATGTTTAATGTTATTATAACCTAAAGATGCTATGTGAAAGTTTGAAACAGAAAATAGTGGTTTTCTTTTAGCCACCTTCTTGATAAAGAAAACACATTTTTAATAAATGTAAAAAAAAAAACCAAATTGATTTATTGCATTCTGGAACCAAACTCTTCATATGTTAAATATTAAATACACAAAACAGTTAATCAAAAATCTAGACTTTGTCAATGAAACTTTTAGATGAAAAAATAAAATCTGCTCCCATGCTCAGCAGTTACTGGCAGATATTGCACGTAAAGTGAAATACTGCCATACTGAGATCAGTTCAGCCATCAGACTGTAATTATGAAAAACAGAAGAAAAATACAAGCTCAGTCATTTTAAAGTAACTTGTTCTATAATTACATTATCCCATGCACTTCACAATCTAATATGTTTTGGACAAAATCAGGTGATTGAGAGAGTTTGAGTAAATGTTTATTGCAGGATGCAAGATATTTATAATAGCAGTAGTTGCCTAATTCATAGTAATAATACATGGCTCAGAACGTTTTAATCACCTTCTCAAAACTGTTCTGAAGCATGCTTTTTGTTTGTTTGTTGACAGAAAACGCTGTACGTCAATTGCCCATAATATCTGCTCATATCCACTCATATTACACAGCCTGCTGCTCATAAGAGCTTAAGAGTTTTGATACTGTTATGATAATGTATGATACTTATGATAAGCATGGTCAGCATCAATTCTAGTCGTCTACAACGTAATTACGCTTTCGAAATGGTCTGTTTTGCCATCATTAGCTGAAGCCGTGTGTGAACAAGACACGGCTACAGAGTGGGAGTTGCTCCGTCTCACACGCAGCCTCAGAGGGAGAGAAATTTTCCAGTACAGAAACAGATTATCTATACACTGCAGGCTACTATAATAATTTAGCTGCTGGGCTCGTTACCAGGTTTTGGTCAATAGTCCAAAATAAGTCCTTGTACACATCGCTTTGTGTCCAGACAGACTTATTTACCAATATAACTCCTGAAAGCTGCATAAAGCCAAGTGTATTTCAGCAAACTCTTGCCAGTTTTGTGTGACAGACATTTACCAATATTAATGTGATCTGAAGGCGTTCCTTCAGTGGAAATCTAAGATCAGTGTTACATCTCAAGATTATCTTACACCTTTTCCCCCAGTAAACCGTTGCAGAACATTGTGGTTTGGTTAACCTCCTCCAGCTTTCACACCCCGGATGTGTCATATTTTGGCGGAAAGAGTTGCAGACTTGCACTTCTGTCTGTGTGTCTGGTGCAAAAGGTCAGTCTGTGAGGACAGAGGGTCAGGGTGTGTGACTTTTGGTCCTCTGTGTGTGTGTGTGCGCATGTATTCGAGATGTATAATACGAGCGTATTTCCTGTTGGCACCCCTGGTTGCTCTCGCTCTCTGGGTCTGTGATTAGCTGCGGTGAGGAATCTGTAGCACCCGGCAGCTGGAATGTCCTGTTTGCCTAGATCTGGTTGTGCTTTTTGCGCACTGTGTTTTGATTGACCTGGCTGGCACTGGTGTGTATGTGTGTGTCAGTAACAGAACGCAGAGCCTTGCTGTTTGATGTGAGCCATTGTGTTAGTTCGAGCCAAGCTGCTTCCTGCTACTGCTAAGAGAAAGACAGCGAGGGACCCTTACTTGGACCTTTCCTAAATATACTTTTAACTGGTGCGTAATTTCCGTATTTCACAGCGATCTCACGGTGCACACACACAGCTGCCTCTGTCCGTGTCGCAGGGTATTAAAACAATCTTTACTGTTCTATTAAAGAAAAAAAGTCACCTAACTCTTGGCCTGAGGTTGAGTAAATGAACAGTGGATTTTCATTTTGGGATCAAACACAGTTTGAACAGAATGAATTTCAACCACAGGAAATCCAAAAGTTCATCCACCTAAGAAAGTAGTCTCAATTGAAAATAATGATTGACAGCTTCAAACTCAACTCAAAAAGCACACGTTTCCACTAAAGAGTACAAGCAAGTATTTAAAAATAACAAAAAAATAACATTTCATATTTTGAACCTCTGGTTTGGTTGCTGCTAAACTTCCAGCTGTAAAAAAAAATTCCATTCACGAAGTCAAACTGAGGAACGAGTCAAAATTGTCCGCATGCCATAGACCCTGTCTGAAGAGTTAACACTGAAAATATCCCAGAAGTTCCCTTCTAACACCAGTTAAAAACTCACAGCTGGCCGGTAAATGAACTCTACTTTCAGTTGCACAAAGTGTCCCCTCTGCACCCAGAAAGCTCGTTTTTATGATCCACCATGTGAAAAGTCGTAAGTCATCCTTGGCTTGGCCAAAGAAACAGAGCTCCAAAAAATGGTCTGATCGATTAGAAAACAAGCCGCTTAACTTGAGGTATCATTCATGTCTGCAATTGGCAAGGGACGAGTTATGCAACAAATATAAGTCATTGGGGATTAAGGTTTTGTTGAAATCAGTAGTTAGTAAGAGCAATAATAAAAGTGATGCTTGCTTTAGCAATGTGGGAGCTGATGAATGTCTGTGAGAGAAAAAAAAACATAAAGGAACAAAATACAGTGAACATAAGACACGCACACAAAGAAAGGAGGGCAAATTCTTCCCAAGTAAGGGAAAGGGAGTGTAAATGATTGACGGATCTTTTCATAAAGAGATAGGAATGGAATGAGAGAGAGGAAGAGAAAGCGAGAGATGAAATGAGTTCTTCCTCTCGCTGCTTTCTGCTTGAGAGCATTCCTGTGCAGCGATGATGTCATGAGAACTGGCCCCAGGCAGACAGGGCTGCTTATGTTGTTCAGAGAGGAGGGGCCGCACTCTTTCACCTCACGGAAAGACCGAGCCATATATCACTTCCAAGCAGCACGCAAATATGTGTGTAGGAAAAGAAGCTCAGACACCAACACATTTCGCTGTGTGTGAGATTTTGTGGATGTACCTTAAGGAATTCTCTAAATTGTCTGAAATTGGTGCCACCTTGTCATGTTTCAGTATTAGCCTTCTGTCATTTGATGCTCTAAACATCTGGCACTGGGTTTTCCAAATATGGAAGCTCAACATTCTTTAAACAAGGAACAGCATGTTTAAAATATAGGCCATATCATTCAACAACTGTATTAAAGTGTTGTATATTGTGGTAGAAAGCACAAAATAATACAGACCTCTAATTTACTGGCCGAAAAAAATTTGTTTATTTTGAACAGAAATAAAAAAGATTGTCAGTATATACTTTCAAACCTGTATGCTGTTTCTGTGGAACACAAAAGGACAAATTTTGAAGAGTCTTCAGGCAGTTCTGTTCCTTAAAGTACCTGAAAATAGTCCACACAACATGTGTGCAATATATCTTATAAATTCACATAATATATAATTATGATAAGTAAAAATCTGAAATCCACTTAGGGCTTTAGAGGGGAAGATTATTATCGAGCAAAAGGTTTGACACGAACACTAGCGTTTGCATACAGCATGGTATAATGCATAATGCATAATGCATAGCCTTTCAAAATGTACTTCTTCATTTGATAGCATGCACAAACGCAGGCTATTGACACATGCACACTGGAAAGTTTCATCTTTGTCCAGTGCCTTCTGTTTCTATTTAGAACTTACAGTATGACCAATAAAAAAGTTTTTGTACGCAAATTTTGTGACAAGAATAGTTTGCGTGCACACCATCCGTTTTTACGCACGGACCACACATGTGCATTGACTTGGTTTTGCACTAATCAGTTGTTCCACAACTGGCCCGAGCCATTGTTTCACAGTAGAAGATAAAACTAGAGAGACGGAAAAATAGCAACAATATAGCAAAGACTTCAACACGCCCATATTGACAAGCGCTTGTGTGAGAGTGTTATGAGATAGCAGCAACTTTAATGTAAAAATAATACAAATAAATTTTAATGGTCATGAATTCTGGCGAAAAATAAAGCATAAACTGAACAAAGATGAAGCTTTCTAGAGTGCATGGCCTGACCATTTGCGTTCGCGTACACCTCAAATATGTATACTTTGAAAGGCTACATGTTCAGCAACACTAGCATATGTGTATAAAAATGAAGTATACTCTGGGCTTAGGTGTACAGAGTATGCACAGTTATAGAAATCTGGCTGCATGCATGTATACCATAACATAAAAAACTAAAACTTACTTTGGGCTTAGAAGTACTGCACTGTTACTCCGTGTCTACACTGGCTTGTGACCCCACAAAAGACAGTATAACCCATTATAGTCATGCTGTCTACACTGGATGTGGTGCTGCGCATCACGACACGACAAATACCTGACAGTAAACTGATGCTTTGTTCTATTTATTATGTATTGACACAAGTAGAAAGATTTGCAATGGTCGCTTTGTCGTGTCCAGTATAGACACAGTATTAGCTTAATTTTTGGAATAATTTTTTTTTCTTTTTCGTGTCTCTAACCACCCCCCGCCCCACCCCGTCCCTTATTAATAGTTGCATGTATGAAAGTGTGCCTTGATGGCCGTTTTTATGAGCTGTACTTAGGGAGGGTTGCTCAGTGTGGTCATTATTATGAATGGAGTGTGTGTGTGTGCATGTAGGAGGAAGGCATCATGTGTGTCCATGATTTACTGTGAAAGAGACACTGACTGTGTCACCATGTGTGTATATCTGTCAGCTTTTCCATCCCCAGAAATTATCTGCAAATTTTCATGTTTTTGCAGACTGTAGAGAGTTATGTTTTTCTACAAGCTATCATTTAAGCCCTTTTTTATCTCCAGTCTTTCATGAACTTACACAGCATTCCTTTAAAGTGCAGGGTTCCCTGTAGCTCTGCAGAATGGACTGTCATTGCCATTGCCAATGTTAATGCTACCCTACATTGCTTTGGTTGAGCAGCTAAATGGTGCTTAGTTGGTCATCTAGATAAGGCTGTGTTTATCTCACTGGTTCTCTTACATTGAACAAATAGTGATTTTACCTTTGCAACACAATAATTTAATGGGAGTCAGGGATTTGGGGTTTGTCCCGTAGCTATTTTACACAGTGATTGCAAAATTTGTCTACGAAGGTATTTATTTAATGAAAAATAACCTTTTCCTTCTGGGGCCTGAAATGGAGGGATTTGGGTCAGCTAATTAAACAATATTTTGCTGATTGTTTTTTTTTGTGCTGGCACCTGGCATGTTTAGGACAGTCATGGATAAATAAAGATGACACTAAAACTGCCCGTAGATGGCAGCAAATCCCTGTTTTAATAAATGATTTATTGAATCATTCAAACGATTTGCTCAAAACGGCTGATTCAATTAAAAACGAAATGGACCATTGAATCATTGGCACACATGATTCTTTCAAAAACAGATTCATTCAAGGAATGAAACACCGCTTTGCTTTACACTGTTTTTCTTTACACTGTAAAAATTATTAGCATATTTATGTGCTTGATATTCAGGAAAGTACATTGCTTGTGCACTGAATATAAAAACTCATTCATGGGTATTTTTTCTTTCATTGCTTATAAGGTCATTCTAACTGCATTCTTATTGGCCTCATCACACAGTAAATGCTTCTGGACTCTCAAGATGTGATGTTTTTTTTTTTTTCAAAGTCGGTGACAGCTCTGCTATCATCTCTCAGTCCCTCACAGTCACACATACAGCACATTGACATTGTCAGATGAATGTCTTTTAAAAATAATCGAGGAAAAATTATACCTTCTGTTGTCGTCTTTTTTTTTTAAAGAACTTCCAAAGTTTGTTAGTTGGTAAACATTTGTGTGTGAACTTAGAGAACTGACTTCATACATCCACCAAAATCACCTTGAGCAATTTGGCCAAGGTCACTCACCCCATTGCATTTGTCATTTGTCTTAAGAACAATAAGTTACTTAAAACAGGGCGTTATACCTCCCACATTAAGTCCCACATGCACTATTTGAAACAATATTTTGATGGATGTGCTTCTAACTAGCGCCCACAGAGCTAAGAACAGGTTCTAAGGTTAATAGGGTTGTTATATATGCTAGCGTCCATGGGAATGTTGTTGGACTTGACGGATTATTTTTGCATGGCTGGTCTGTGCATTTTCACAGTGTAAATGCCTCTCTTAAATGAGACCCCCAGTGACGCCGGTCAAGCTATAACAGCACCGGAACCCCGCTGTAACAGATTGTTTGTTTTTCTGTGTGTTAATGAGGGGAAGACTGGTGTATAGTGTACCTGTGTGTGGTGAGAGAAAGATGAACATGAGAAGTTTTTCTTTTTTTTTTTATCAGCTTCCAGGAACCCTGCTCTTGCTTCTTGAATCAGGCTTGGGACTGGGGGTCAACAGAGGCTGGCAGTGCTTCCTCTGTGTCTGATCCGGCTGATGTTATCGAGGGTTGGAAGTCTGTTTGCTTTGGGAGTACTGGGCAGTTAGGGGTGGGAAGGGTCGAAGAGCAGTCCCCTGTGGGACTGTCGAGGTATACTGACACTGGGGTCAGCCTCTCTGGCTTGGGAAAGTGCTGGGAGAGCCCGGTATACTGAATGACGTCGAATAAAATTGGAATGGAAAAATGGCCAAATTCAGACAAGAAAAGATGCGTACTCTCCCCTTCTCTCTTTTCCTTCCTGTCCTCCAGTAACCAAAGAAAGTTGGTTTTCTCACAGGAACTGCAGTAGTCCATCCAAGATGCTTGTGCTTGAGGAAAAGGAGGAGGTGCTGAGGTTAACCTTATCCGCTTGACCTTTTACCTGTTAAAAAAGATTCCCCAGTGATATCATCTGAACTTGCAATATTAGCCGGTTCCTCTGCAAACCAAAGCATGCTGGGATATGTTCATTACCTTACTGGGCTCTTATCAGACTTGCTTCTCAGCAGCCTGCAATGTTTGATCTCTAGAATTCTGCTCTCATTTGAGTCTCTTTTGAAAATCTCCATTACAAAGAGATGGGACACCGACGGCCTCAAAGCCACAGTGTAAAAGCAGTGGCCCGAAGAGCTTGAAATCAAAGTAACAAACTCAGCTGCAGTACTTTCCCGCACCGCCTCCTTACCTTTCCCTGCCAGATCCTGATTGGTCAGGTTGTCTACCTGTCTCTGTCTGTCTGTTTAAACCCTCCCTCTGGGAGGTATTTCTAGTTTTCTTTCTCACCATTTTTTTTTTCTCAGTCTTTGCCATCTATTTTGGTGAGCCGGGTTGGTCCAGCCGGTTCCCACAGAGCGGTTCCCATGGTTATCAGAGAGGAGATAGCGTCAGGGACGGAGGACGATTGGGATTGGGGGGGGGGGGGGGGGGGGGTGTTTGACAGAGACCGGGAAAGACAGCTCTGTACTGGGAGATAGCAGCTCTTTTACATGGAGGGGGGAGTAGGGGCAGGCTGGGGAAGCTAGTGGGGTTTCTGGGGCCTGACTCTCAGAGATTTCAGGGGGCAAGCAGAGCTGGAGTTGGTGGGGGGTGATGGTGGACTGAGGTGGGGCGGAGCAACAGGCTTGCGGGGCCACTGTGAAAGGGACAGATTCAGTTCCCACACTCATAATGACTGTGTCACAGGAGACCGAAAAGGGACAGCCTCTGGCCCTGGGGAATTTAGCAGGACTGACCAGAACGCGAGGGAAGGAGGGGCGGTAAGGGCTGCCAATGGGGTTCGTGACACTCTCTCAGGCCTTTTTAGGCTTCACCTCATCGCTTTCACACCCGAGGTGAACCCCAAACCCAACCCCCAGCCCTCTTCTACCTCAGCATTTCCACTTTGTCTCCCCCTTCCCCTTGGTGTCTTTCCCCCCCAGGCTTTTGTTCGCCATCTTGTCCCATTTCCTGTCTACACCCTTGTTCTTGTTTCTCTCTCACACTTCTTTTTGTCAACCCCTGCTGCCATCTCAAAGCTCTTCTTTTTCGTCCTTTCTTGTGGACACTAACCTTTGGAGAAGAGGTGCTTTGAAGTCACCATTCTCCTCTGAGGCTCTCATGTCTTATCCAGCATCATTAGCACTTGACCTCCCTCCCCTAACGCCCTTTCATTTCACTTTATCTCCCACATGCTGTGTGTGTGCGTGCACGGTTATCTTTGTGAGAAAATCAAGCTCATTGGTCCTCATCTGCACTCTTATTTCACAGCACAATGAGTCATTCATGTTTGCTAAATTGTTTGATACTGTCGGTACCTTTGTGTTGCTTTGACAGAGCTACCTGATATCCATGTTACGGGATTAATTCAGACCTTTCTTGAACATGGCCTTTCTTTTGTAAATCTGTGCTAGATTAACAAAAGAAAGTAAGGGTTTTTAAGAGTTTGTCTTCTAAAGTTGCGAGGGGTAATAAGAAAGATACCAGCAAGGCTGAATTTTCGACCACCCTGTGGTCTGGAAAGTCTTTTTGTCAGCCTGCTGGGTCTGAAATCTGTGGTGCCCATTGGAGTGGGCTGGACACCAGTCATCCCACAGCTTTCTCAGGCTCGCCCCCCCCCCTTAAGGGCTGCCATAGTCAATGTTTACAGTTGGGGATGAATCATGAAGACTTCACAATAGCATTCCGAACATGCTTAAGTGTGTCGGTTAAAGAGAGCAAGCAAGTGAAGAAAGAGAGGTGTGAAACCCAGCACAAGGCTTGCGCAACAAAGTGTGGTGGCGCTCCCATGACAAGACACCAGGAGACAGGACGGGACAAATACCGCAGCGAGTTACTTTGGGTGTGGTGGGAAGACAAGACAACCTTGCCCACAGTTTCTCTCTCACTTTCTTCTTTCATTCTCTCCCTATATATCGAGAGAGCTCTCTGAACATCAGTTAGAATAATTGTTATTAGATAAAGAGAAAACATTTAATACACGCACATACCATTCGAAGGTTTTGGATCAGTAGGATTTTTTTATATTTTTAAAAGAAGTCTCTTATGCTTATTAAGACTGCATTTATTTAATCAAAAAACAGTGAAAATATTGTATTGTGAAATATTATTACGAGTCAAAATAAAGGTTTCCTTTTTTTAATATACTTAAAAATATTATTTATACCCGTGGTTGCAAAGCTGAATTTTTATCAGCCATTGCTACTGTCTTCGGTGTCACATTCATTCAGAAATCATTCTAATATGTTGATTTATTATCAATGTTGGAATCAGTTGTGCTGCTGCTTAATATTTTTTTGGAAGCGGTGTTATGTTTTTCAGGATGATTTGATTAATAACAAGTTAAAAAGACCAGCATTTGTTCAAAATAGAAATCATTTGTTACACTACTGAAATCCTAAATTTAATATGTTTTTCATACTTGATATGAAATAATAGAATAATAAATGTGATGCCTAAATTCACTTTGATGCCTCAATTCATACACAAAATGTTTTAATACTAATTTTTAATGGTATGTTTTTCATTTATTTTGGCAAAATAGTGTAGAATTTTAGTATTGGCCATAATATGAAACTTTTCATTGGCTTATCTGTGTTGGCCAGAATTTTAATATTGGTCTATCCCTAATTTTGAAGCATGAAAAATGCTCTTCCCGTAAAAAAATAACACTTCCAATATTTCAGAAGTTATGACACAAGGAGGGGTCACAGACTTGCTTTTTATGAAACCTAATTGTCAAATTGAAAACTATTCACTCAATCACTCAATATTTACATAAATCAGTAAACCCTAGTCCCAAATCTCATTTATTTACATCTAGTTGTGGACAACCTCTCCCCCCATCCCCCTCCAAATTCCCCAGTGACATCCTTAAGGGTATTTACTGCTGGAAGTATGTAAGAGTCATTGATCTGACCGCCTGAGACGAAAGAATGAGAAGAGAGAAAAAGAAAGTGCTATGAACCATTCTTGGTTTCAGGGCTCGTAGTGGGGCTATTATCCCCCTATTTGGGCAGTGCTAAAGAGCTCAGCTCTGAGAGAGGGGCAAGTATCAATAGGGTGGGTGGAAAGGCTAGCTTCACTGAGGCCAAGCTAGCACACAAAACCCCCAGTGCCCCCCCGAGCCCTGCAGCTAAAGCCCACACAAAGAGTCTCCTCACTGGCCATTATTCCCCGACTCCCGTGGCTCTCTGCAGAGCTCCAGTCCCAATGCAACCCCCCTCGTCCAGAGCTGCCAAGAATCTTTTCTGGGTTGTTCCAAGACCAACAGGGGAGAGTTTTCTGAACACATGTATGTTGTTAGAAAAAGAGAGAAATGTCGGAATGGTTCGCTTGTCGACTGCATCCTGTCCAACTGTCTGGTCAGGTTCAGCTCTCTGGGCAGTGTACGGACCATTAGCACTGACAACAACACTAATCTAAAACACCTCCAGGCAGGGTCACGAGAGAAAGAGGGGTCAGCCCTGATGAGCTTTCTGCTAATGCCTCAAGTAAACAAGCAGTCTCGTGCTTTATTACCTCTAAGAGAACTGAAATGTTGTTGTTCTTCTCAATTTCTTTTTGAATCCCAGTGTATCATGTATATACCAGTGTGAAGGAAGCTGCTTTCCAAGCGACAAGCCACTTACAGTATTAAGTTACAGTCAGTCAAGTTACCATTTTGATAATGTAATTAAGTTGGTAGCAAAAAGTAGCTAATTAAATTAAGGCTATTTAATTATGACTGTGAGTTAATGTGTTTGCGTTTTGCGGTTGAATGCTTGTATTCCTCTGTTGGCTTTTCATGTTCATTTTGATGCGTTCTAAAAATATGCGATGAGTAGAGAGCAGAAATAGACCTGTATGCAATGTCATTATATAGATATGAATCGGTTCCACATAAATTGCAGAGCCCATTGACAATTTTCTTTCCTAGAAAGGATTTGAATCTGTTGTTGCACACATTGATATTAAATATATGGTTAAATATTTTAATCAAAAGACAGACCTAGACAGTAATTTGTGTGTTTTTGCAACAATTTAAACAAAATTTGATTTAAAAAAAGACAATTCTATTAGATAAATTTTAATTCTATAATATAATATGATAATTATTTAATAATTCTATAATATAATTATAATAACACTTTACATTAAGATTCCATTTATTAACTCTATTTAATGCATATTAAATACAGCTGTATTATACTGTATTATTATATTAGCTATATTAAATACAACTGTTCATTGTTAGTCTATGTTAGCTCATGTCCAATAACTAACATAAATAGATATAACTTTTTATTTTAATAATGTATTAGTAAGCATTGGAATCAACATTTTCTGAGATTAAAAAATGTTTTTTTTTCATTGTTAGTTTGTTAAATAATGTAGTTAACTAATGTTAACAAATGGAAACTTTTATATATTATAATGTTCTTCTTTTCTGTATGTGTCAGTTATTATCAATGTTTTGCTGTTGTTTTACTTTGCTTTTTCTGTTTTGGTAGTGTTAAATATTATTTTGTGGTTTTGAATCTGACTTTTTTTTTTTTTTTTGCCATTGATAAATTTAATTTTAAAAATATAATATAGACAATGTAAGCAGTAATAATATTGGTTCTGAAGTGATAAAGAAAAAGCTAACACTTTACAATAAAGTTCCACTAGTTTACATTGGTTAATGCATTAACTAACATTAAGTAACAATGAGCAACACATTTGTCACAGTATCTAATAATAATAACACTTTATTTTAAGGTGTCCTTGTTACAGTGTAATTATGCATATAAGTACTGAGTAATATTAATTAACTCCATGTACTTACTGTATGGTTGGGGTTAGGATTTGGTTTGGCTTAGGGTTACTTGCATGTAAGTACGCATAATTAATTGTTATTATAATATTAAGTAAATGTAACATGTAACAAGGCCACCTTAAAATAAAGTGTTACTGATTTTCTTTTTTTTTTTATAATCTAACTGTTCATTGCTAGATTATGTCAGCTCAAATCATATTACATAATAAATAACTAAATAATATTAACAGATACAGCATTTTAGAAATTAGCCATAACTAAGATAAATAATGCATTTTCATTGTTAATTAATGAATATGTAGTTAAAAAGAAGTAGTTCATGTAGCTAACTAATGTTAACAAATGGAACCCTATTGTTGCCAAAATGTTGCCAACGATTCTCTGTTAGAAACAAATTGGCTAATGCCAACCCCCATTTGTTTTCCCACAAAATGCAATATCTACATTTCTCAAGACGGTAGTGATCTTGTTATTGGCCGCCCATGCTTGCAAGAAATGTGTCAAACGTCAAAGTCTGCAGTGCCGGCAGGTCAGGAATCTGTTCCCACGCTAACCTGCCTCTGCTTCTGTTTGAATCATAGCAGCCTCCTCTCATTGGTCAGACACGCGGTCATGTGACCCAGCCACAGCACAAGCCTGCTGCCTGAATGCAGTCCAGGATTTTCCCATGGGAGCGGCAGTGAAGGAAGGGGGGGGGGGGGGGTCTGTGCGAGTCAAAATGAATATTTCCCTCCCCTCCCCCAGCTCTCGTCTATTGGAGCTCTCTATCTCTCCTTCTGGCTTTTCTAGAGCACGTCTCTCTAATGGGAAATGTTTAGCTCGTCTGGAAAACACATACTCAACACTGTGCTGTACATACAGTCATCTGTCAACTATTGCACGGTCTTTCACTGAGACACAAACCAGTTAGTAGTCATACACTACATTTGCTGAAGAAATGATGAAGGCAAGCTCCAAAACCTGCTGTCATGTGCTTGGATGTGATTTAGTTTCCAGGATTTGCTGTGCTGTTGCTGTTGCTGTTCTTGGCATCTTGCTGAGTGGTTGCTGGTGTGTTCAGGGTGTTTTTTAGGTTACTTACTGGTCCAGATCAAAAGAGCCCATCCACAAGTGTTTATGATATTTTGGTCCCTAAATATGACTCTGGTCCCTTCTAAAATGTAGTTTTATAGGATATTGTACCACGTTTAAACACTGACCAGAGAAAATCAAAGCTTGAACTAAAAAAGCTCCAGGCTTGTGTTTGTAGAGCTGCACAATTTTGCACCAAAAAATTATGGTTATAAAAAATATCTATGTAATGTTCTGACTATAGTAATTATTTTTAGTACTAATTATAAATATTAAATCAAATATTAAATACCAATAATTTATTTTTATTATTATTATTTCAATATTGCACAATAAGAGAAATGTAAAATTACACTACTAATATTTTATTTAATGCCCTTGAAAGATTAAGCTGTTGAGCATTTTCATTACAATTATTTAATGTGATTCATATCAGTATGACTATAATAATAGTAATTATAATGAAATATGAAATTCATTTATGAAACAAAATAAATATGATGATTATTATTATTGTAATATTTCACTCGTTTTTTTTACAGTACAACTGACAAATTACAATACTAATATTTATGACTGTTGTAGTTTCTTTAAACTTGCATTTAAACAGTGTTGGGGAGTAACTAGTTACATGTAACGGCGTTACGTAATTTAATTACAAAATAAATGTAACAGTAATCAGTTACAGTTACTAAGAAAAAATGAGTAATTAAATTAGTTACTTATGAAAATTGTAGCGATTACAAAGAGGATTACATTTGAATATTTACACACATCCACATACAGCTTATTTCTTTCCCAAATTGCACTAAGACATATGGCCCATAATCTCCGAGACGCGGAGAACACATTCGTAGAATCCAGTCATAAAAATGGAATTCAGCCTATAACGCGGACGCAATATGCCACATTTTGGACGAATAAATCAAAAGTAGGTCAGTACACTTGAATCAAAACCCGATATGGACTGATGTCTGTGAATATTAATCCGCAAAAAGAATGAATATGAATCCTGCACGTTCTGCGTGTCTGTGGAAATCAGGCGCTGACTGGACATCGGGAGAACCGGGACTATTCCCGGTGGCCTGGCAGATGATTTGGCCTTTCTACTTTAATATTGTTATTGTCAGTGTTGGGGAGTAACTAGTTACATGTAACGGCGTTGCGTAATTTAATTACAAAATAAATGTAACTGTAATCAGTTACAGTTACTAAGAAAAAGTGAGTAATTAAATTACAGTTACTTATGAAATTTTTAAAGATTACAAAGGGGATTACATTTCACACATACACATACAGATTTAAATGATTTCTTCTGAGACACACGGCCCTATAATTTCCGCGATGCAGAAACATAGTCTGGTTCGTAGAATCCAGTCATAAAAACGGGATTGCTATTGCCTAACGCGGACAGAATATGCCACATTTTGGACAAATAAATCAAAAGTAGGTCAGTACACTTGAATCAAAGCATGGAGTAGTGTCTACGAATATTAAGCCGCAAAAGACATTATGAATCCTGCACGTTCTGAATGTCTGTGGAGAACAGGCGCGGACCGGACATCTGGACAACTGCGACAATTCCCGGTGGCCTGGCAGACGATTTGTCCCGCTATTTTAATATTATTATTGTATAATTGCCTGCCGAATGTACTGTACTAAAGCGATCATTTCCGAATCCGCCATTCGATAATTATATCTCTAATAATTCATGGATCGGTTAGTTGTGACTGGCAATGGTTGGGCTCGCGCGCTCTCCGCGCCTCCGCCGAACGGTTTGGATCAGACTCCGAGTAATCAATGCAAGAGAGAGAGACCGGAGTGGACTGTAGCGCACAGCTGGAGCAGAGAAGCAAAACTACTGTTCAGGGTTTGCAGTGCAGGTCAGTTTCATCTGTAAAGATGCTATAGTAGTTTTGTATTTGTTCACTTAGTCAAGGAGCAACAGCACATTGATCACACTCACTCAAAATACTGCATAAACGACATTATTATCTATTGTAATGTTGCAGTAGTAATTAAGCTGAAAAATAATGAGATTTTATTATAGGTTTAGGGGAAGCTACGACAGACAACTACACAACCCTTACGAAAATGTATGTTTTAATATTTTGCTATAAATCCAGAGACAAAGGTTACTATTGCCACAAAGCACACAATACACCATGCCACAAATTAAAAATTATTTTACAAATGTATTTATTTAAAAACAAATACAAATGGTAATCCATTTGCAAATAAATAAAACAAGGTTAATGTACTTTTATATAATAAAAGCATGGTAAATTTGTGTGAGGGAAAAACATAACTCATGAATTAGGATTTTTCTATAAATATATTGAAGTGATGCACTCATTTTGACATGTATGCAATTTAGAAAGTATAGTTTTGTTAAATCTTGAGTATTGAAGTCATGAGAGGGATGGATAACAGGGCAAAATAAAGAGACTGAAAAGAAAAATGGAAGTGAAGGTGCAGTTCAGCAGAGAATTTTTTATTATTTTGCATGTCCCCAAACTAAAGATTTATACCTTTTTTATGTCAGGTCCATACAAAAAATAGTGTTGTCCATGAATTTGTTTGTATGAGTTAGAGATTTCCTGGTCTGAAATTTTTTTTCCCAGTCCACCCCTCATGGAAATTGATGCAGACTTGCGGTTTCATTTACTATACATAGGCCTACTGAAGCTCGGAGTGTTTTCAACCTCTGCCGTCTCGATATATTAGTACATGAACACATAAACACAATCTCTATCATGAATCACTTCATGAGCATTTAACTTGTTTTGAGAAAACTATCATCATATACAAAGAGCAGCAATGTTTCAGGAGTTTAGTACACAGAATAGGAGGTATGCTTATTACATAAACATATTTGAGTTGATGTATATGCTTTTATTTATTATTTTTTAATTAACTTTTTCTTTCCAAACTATTGTTAGAAGCAGTGTTTCCTGTAACTATGCAAAGATTTGGTTTCAAAAAAAGTTTTACTAAACAATTTCTTATGATTTTAAATTTGCATTGAACTTCAGATCAATCTTAAAGTAAAATGCAGTACTAAAGTCTGATTGTGTGGTGGATGTGTTCAAATTTGATCATCTTAATTCAAGTGATGAAGGATGGTGAAAGTCTGACAGTATTGAGCACTACTGTAAGGTTAAACCTTCATAGTGTAAATGTTGACTAACGGTTGCAAATAAACATTTATTAGAGATTTTTAAAAGTAATCAAAAAGTACTCAAAAGTAATTAGTTACATTACTTTAATAAAGTAATTGAAAAAGTTACACTACTATTACATTTTAAATAGGGTAACTTGTAATCTGTAACCTATAACATTTCCAAAGTAACCTTCCCAACACTGGTTATTGTATAATTGCAGGCCGAATATACTAAAGCGATTATTTCCGAATCCGCCATTCGATAATTAAATCTCTAATAAATCATGAATCGGTTAGTCGTGACTGGCAATGGTTGGGCTCGCGCGCTCTCCGCGCCTCCGCCGAACGGTTTGGATCAGACTCAGAGTAATCAATGCGAGAGAGAGAGACCGGAGTGAACTGTAGCGCACAGCTGGAGCAGAGAAGCGACACTTCTGTTCAGGGTTTCAGGTGCAGGTCAGTTTCATCTGTAAATATGCTAATGTAGTTTTGTCTATTGTAATGTTACAGTAGTAAGTTAGCAGACAAATCATCATAGCTAGTGCATACAAAAACACAACCCTTAGGAAAATTAATGTAGCCTATGGTATGGCACTAACCGTGGTTTAACTATGGAATTTGTAGTAAAAATAAATTCAAGTGGTAATTCATTTGCCAAAAAACAAAATTGCACTTACAAAACATGGTAAAAGTCAAATAAAAATCTTCAGTATTAAAGTCATGAGAGAGATGGATGGATAATGGAAGTGAAGGTGCAGTTCAGGAGAGAACTCTTAATTACGTTGCAAGTCCCCCAACCTAAGGATTCACATTTTTTCATGTCAGGTCCAAAAAAAATAGGGTTGTCCATGTTTCAGAATGGGTTGTGGGTGTATGAGTGTGAGATTTCCCAACCTATTTTTTTCCCAGTCCGCCCCTCATGGAAATCACTTCATGAGCAGGGCCGGCCCGCGGCATAGGCGGTATAGGCAAATGCTAAGGGCGCCACTCATCCATAGGGGCGCCAGAATGAGTGAACGAGTGAATTTCTTTTTTTTTTTTATACATATTTTTTTTTATAATAGGCTACTATTTAAAAACCATTAATTCGAAATACTACCAAATAAAGCAAAACAAAAAAAAAATTGTCCGGCTCTTCAATCTTCCTCCGCCCATTGAGTGCTTGAAGTGCGTCAGAAACAGAGCGCGCGCGATCAGTTGTTGGTAATTTGTTGTGTAGCGTGCCCCACGCCGCATCCAATGTAGACAGCACTGCTTTTGTTAACACACAGCTCGTAGAAACGGGCCTGGCAGCTCGCGCCAGTTCTAGACACGGTGAAAGTTTCCTGATTGTGACGGAAGGCCGAATTTACATGACACATTATAAATGAGCATAGTCTGCGATAGATACAGTGCCAAAGAGAAGAGGATAAAGACTGAGGTAAATAGATGTAGTGAATGAACAATTTATTGCATAGGAGTAAGATACTATAATTTTATGGCAGTTATTTTTACCTTAAACTTAATGTTAGGAGTTGTTCTGAGTTCTGAGTCCCAAGACTGTGATTTTGTACAATCATGCCAGTTTTAAGACGCATTTTTTATTATCACTTTTTTATTAATGTTTTACTCTTTTGTTTTACTCTACAGTTTTGGGGGGATACAGTACAGGCCAAAAGTTTGGAAACATTACTATTTTTAATGTTTTTGAAAGAAGTTTCTTCTGCTCATCAAGCCTGCATTTATTTGATCAAAAATACAGAAAAAAAATTAATATTGTGATACAATTTAAAATAATTTGTTTTCAATTTATTATACTTTAAATTATAATTTATTTCTGTAAAAGCTAAATTTTCAGCATCATTACTCCATTCTTCAGTGTCACATGTGACATCTGGTCTATCACATGATCCTTTAGAAATCATTCTAATATGATGATTTATTATGAGTGTTGGAAACAGTTCTGCTGTAATGGGTGTGTGTGTGTGTGTGTGTGTGTGTGTATATATATATATGCTAAATCATGAACACAATGACAGGGTGAAATGGGCTGTGATGCATGGGGCGCCAGGTAAAATCTTGCCTAGGGCAGCAAATTGGTCAGGGCCGGCCCTGCTCATGAGCATTTTTTACTTATTTTGAGAAACTATCATCATATCATATACAAAGAGACAGCAGTGTTTCAAAAAGACACCAATGTTTCAGGAGTTTAGTACACAAAATAGGACACATGCTTATTAGATAACCTTATTTGAGTTGATGTATATGCTTTTATTTTTTTATTAACTTTTTCTCCAAACCATTGTTAGATGCAGTTAGATGCCTGTAGTAATGCAAAGATTTGGTTTCAAAAACAGTATATATAAACTATTTCTTTTGATTTTAAATCTGCTTTGAACTTCAGATCAATCTCTAAGTAAAAGGCAGTACTAAAGTCTGATTGTGTGGTGGATGTGTTCAAATGTGATCATCTTAATTCAGGTGATGAAGGATGGTGAAAGTCTGACAGTATTGAGCTCTAAACCTGCATGGTGTAAAATGGTTGAAGATGATTAACAGTTGCAAATTAACATTCATTAGAAGTTTATAAAAGTAATCAAAATGTGCTCAAAAGTAATTAGTTACATTACTTTATTAAAGTAATTAAAAAAGTTACACTACTATTACATGTAACTTGTAATCTGTAACCTATTACATTTCCAAAGTAACCTTCCCAACACTGCATTTAAACCATTGAGCTTTTTGATTATGAAAAATGTATTTGATATAGATCAGTTGAAAATAATGTATATATAATAATTATAGTAAATGTTGTTGTTATTATTGCTAGATATTATGAAATAAAGTTATGAAACGATAAATATATTGCTATAGTAATATTTCACTGTAAAATAAACACATTTTACAGTACAACTGTAAAATTAAAATACTAATATTTTTGTCGATCTTAATTTATTAATTTGAATAAGTTCAATTTTATTACATGTTAGAATTTTGGTTGATGGATGGTGCATGTTGCATTCCCAAATGCACCTTATGTTGTTGTATTCATTAAGTCTTATTGCGATTTTAGTTTTAGTTCAAGTAATTGTGTAGCCTTAATCTTTTCTCAGCATGACCCCAGCAAGTATTCATTTCATTTTTCAGACCACATTCATTAATTTCCATACTACAAACGGAGCAGGACGAGCTAGGCCGTTAAATACTCCAGGCTCCTACACATGACATATTTGCCATAGGGTTTGGTCTGGTCACGCCTCGCCTGTTTATGTATGAGGCAGAACTCGCATATGTGGTTTTGGAGGCAAACACAGATGGAGAAAGAGTGCGACGGCGTGAGTATGAAGAGTTGGCGGAGCAGGTTTTGACTTGCTTTTGCCTGGGAAACTCAGGAGTTGGGTAAATAGTTGCTGGTGTGTTTTGCGCCGCTCCGCAAGCGCAGTGTGTGGGAAGAGATCACTCAAGGTGGTTTGGAGAGAGCGTGAGAGTGAGCAGACGGGGTTGCAAAGGGCACCTGAGCCTGTCCCTCACACACACACACTCACACACACACAACATGCCTTTTCACAGCACCTTCTGTGTGTGTGTGTGTGTGTGTGTGTGTGTGTGTGCTTGCAAAATCATATATACTTTAAACTGAATTCTGAATGGATTCGTTAGTAAAACGTAATGTTTTCACACTGACTTTATGAATAGAAATCATTTACACTACTGGTCAAAAGTAGGTTATTATTATGATTTTGTAATGTTTCTGAAAGAAGTCTATTATGTTCACCAAGGCTTCATTTATTTGATCAAAAATAACTGCAAAAACAGTAATATTGTGAAATATTATCAGACTTTAAAATAGCTGTTTTCTATGGGAATTTTTTTTTTAAATCGAATGAATTCCTGTGCTGTATTTTCAGCTTCATTCCTCCAGTCTTCAGTGTCACACCATCCTACAGAAATCATTCTAATATGACGATGTTAATATAAGTAATTATTGGCAGTCAATTATTATTAATGATTCTTATTGTAGAAACTTTTTGCTGCTTAATATTTTTGCAGAAACTGTGGTGCTTTTTTTCAGGATTATTTGATGAACAACGTTCAAAAGAACAGCATTTATTTGAAATAGAAATCTTTGATAATAATATAAATGTATCATCACTTTTGAGCGATTTAATTTGTCCTTGCTGAATAAAAGTATTAATCTTTTGGGTTTCTTGAGCAGTGAATCATCATATTAGACTGATTTCTGAAGATCATGTGACACTGAAGACTGGAGGAATGATGCTGAAAATACAGCTTTGATCACATTTTAAATAGATTCACAGAGAAAACTTATTTGAAATTGTGGAATTATTTCAGGAATACAGCATGTGAGTTATAAAGACTCTTTGGTTGTTCTTGGAACTCGACAGCCATATACTGTTGTGTAAAAGTCCTTCTAAATATCACCTTTTGAGCTTTTGAGAGAGTAAATGTGTAAAATATTGTGAGAATCTTTCAATTTCAGTTTCAGTTTGTGTGTAAGTCCTTCCAGTCCCAAGTCTAATGAGTTGATGACTGAATTGTCACTGTCCTGGTGAGGTGTGGCGTTCAGCTCGAGTCTCAGTCTGGGTGGAGATGACAAGTTCAGTGGCGAGGCTTTTAGCATCTGTGTGTTGTTTGAAAGGGTGGGAATGGGTTCCTTGCTGAGGATGAGACAGAAGCCACAAGTGAGGTGTGAAATCAAGAGAGGCGACGCAAACTTCTAACCTCGCACCCCGCCTCTGTGTGTGTGTGTGTGTGTGTGTGTGTGTGTGTGTGTGTGTGTGTGTGTGTGTGTGTGTGTGTGTGTGCGCGTGCGTGCGTGCGTGCGTGCGTGCGTGCGTGCGTGCGAGAGAGAGAGAGAGAGAGAGAGAGAGAGAGAGAGAGAGAGAGAGAGAGTGAGTTTAGCATGGGACTTACCAGACCATTTGAAATGTATATTAGTCAAGTTCTCAACTGCTATATATATATATATACAGCACAGTTCAAAAGTTTGGGGTCTGTATGATTTGTTTTAAATTAAGATTTTTATTCTGCAAGGTCAAATTCAATTGTTAAAAAAAAGACTAGATTTATAAAGTTACAAGATTTCTATTTAAAATAAATGGCAAATGAGTACACATGTAAATTGGCTGCATGTACATTTTATACAAAGCTGATATTTGATTGAATATTGTTATTTTTATTTATTGTTAATTGATACGTTAGATCATAATGTCAAGGAAAAACAAGTGTGTGGCATATATGTAAACTTATTAAATATTAGAATATTAATCATACATTTACCATTAATGACAAATTTAATTACGTTTCCTAGTTTTGATGACATCTCTGTAATACTTAAATGTGGAAAGTAATGAAATAATTATAAAAAGAATCATAAATTATAAACAGTATTAAAGTTATTTAGAATGTGTATATAATGCCTTTACTATACAACGATGCATAATAAGAGATTTTATTATCTATCACTTCATTTAACATTTGGCTGATGAATTGATTTACTTGGTGTCATAATATTTTATTAAATCTTAATGCGTTTTTTCTGTCACCTTTTCCAGGCTTGCAATTGTAATGAGTACTTGAAGCTGTCCAGAGAGGATATGACCCGCATGATGAGAGACCGAGGTTGCCACTTCTTTTCCATTTGTCAATACAACACTTATTTGAATGTGTATATACAGAGTTAATACCGATTTTTCACCAATAATTTAATTAATAATTTGCCTAAGCCCTTGGTTTTTGTCAGCAGCATCATTTAACCTAAGAAGCGAAAAGTTGCATAAAGCTACCTTCTTCCTTGCTTCTAATCGCTTTTTCTTTCTCTCAAAGGTCTCCTTCAAGACATCGCGTCTGAGCGGGATGACTGCGAGCCACAGGATGAAACACGAGCAGAATACAATAGCTGGAGGTCCCCAGAGGGCCCTATGTTCACCCCTCTCTGCCGCTGGGCCCCACGTACCGCCCTGGACCCCCAGACCTTCAGATTCCCCAGCGGGGCCGAAGTTCAGCTGGAGACAGTGCCCCCAGGCCTCCTGGACCGGATTCCAGTGTACTTCATCTGCACCGGCTGTGGAAAGGTGTTCTGGGAGGGGACCCACTTTGACCGGGTCCTGTCACAGTTCCAAGAGGTCCTGCACGTCAGTGAAGACGCAGCGACAGACGCATGAGATCCAGCAGACTCCAGGTGTAATGAGCTCTTGCATTTTTTTCACGCATCTGATTTTTTTACTAATTATTTTTATGGAGGTATTTCTATTTGCTACACTGCGCCAATGTGCGTTAATTGTGTTTTGCACTGCAAAGAAAATTAACTATAAATTATCCTGTGTACATTAGTTTTACACGATAGAATAATAAACTTGATGCCATACATTTTTTACAAACCTCCTGAAATTGTTCATAATGTTTTTAATAAGACTTTATGAAAAGATTAGTCACACGTTGTTATTAAAAACAGGACTTATATTGAATCAACCCTTTAAAATGGCACAAGACTTTAATTTTCATTTTTGCACAATAATTAAATGTTCATAAATCATACGTGTTAACTGTTTTAACAACACTTTATGAGATTAGACACAAATTTTGATTTACAAACTTTAATTTTATTTCACATTTTTTACTGTTTTTTTTTTTTTTAACTTAAGATCTAAATTTGTTTTACACAATATAATATACTTTTTGCCATAAAATGTTTACATAAACCCCCTCAAAATGACGAGATATTCATTTCATTTTTGCACAAAATCTTTAGTTATTTTTACTATATATTTTTACTATAAAAAAACGAAGATCTAAATTTGTTTAACACATTATAAATATATTTTTAATGCCATAAATTGTTTAAAAAGCTGTGAAGTGTTTTAAAGAACACTTTATGAATAGATTCAATACTAATTTAAAACAGGATATAGTTATTTTGCCATTTTGTACTCTCTTTGTTTTTCTAAAAGATCTATTATGATAATATGCATGTTATCTCTCTTACACTTATCTTTAAAAGCCAAAAAAAAGTTTGATTTTCTTGACTTCCTTTTTTCAGATCGAGCGTTGTTTATGTTTAGTCTTTAAGTCATATCTCCATTTGTTAATCTGTTAAAACTACAAAAAAAACATGCTTGGGTTCCCCAAATACAGTGCTGCTGAATTCACGCCAGACACTGTTTTCGTTCCAAGTTTTTGAGGACGGTTTGCAAGTTCATAACAGGATGGGCTGCATACAGTCAGTCCTCAGTGCTGCCCTTCCGAGTTCAATAAAGCAACTCTCAAACAGAGCCGTGTCCTGTTTTAAATGTGTGCTCCCTGAATATAAGCATCAAAGTGTTGACCGTAACCGTAGCTCTGCGTGTTTGCATTTGCTGGAGATAATCTTGTCTGTTTGCAGTAGGAGCTCTACCTAGCCCTGTTCAGGCCTCCACGGCTCTTCTGCACTTCTGTCATTCGATACTGGCTCTTTCTTTGCTGGGAAGAAAAGCTCGCCTCTTTCCCACGCTCCTTGAACACGTGGTATTGGGGCTGAATTGGACTCTGAAGGTCCTCCCTCTATTGAGACGTCATGTTAGTCCCGCAGAATCCCCGGCCAGTGACTCAGGGGCCTCTGCCTGCTCCCCCCCCCCCACCCCCACCTCTCCACTGTCTGGCTCAGGCGCCAAAAACCTTGCGCCGGGCAGGCTGGCTGATCTCTGAAGAGCTCCCCCTTCGTGCCCTTATTTCAGGTGAAATGCCTCCGCAGGGCTACGAAACGCCACATATTTTCTGAACTCTGTTTGGTGGAGTTCATCTGAAAGCATTCAGAGATTTAGATGTCACTGAGATCGACCTTCCAGCTTTTATGACACGTATTAATCTTGAATAACACACGTGTTGACGTTGGGAGGAGTTTTTAGCTCACTCGCTGGCTCGCTCTCACTGGCTTGGGTTTCTGATGAATGTGACCCGGGCCCAGGTGGAATATGGGACACTTCCTGTACTTCTGAAATGGCTCGCAGGATATTCTCAGCGTTGGGTTGATTAGCACCACCCTGGCGTCTCAGTCTAGCCTGTTGCTTTGGTTTGGTTTATGTTGGGTATGTATTTTAAAAAAAAGATAAAGGAATGAAAACAGTTTTTTGACACAACAGCTTCGGTTCCCTTTGACTTGCATTTTAACTTTGTCCATGCAGTGGAAGTCGATGGGAACCAAAACTAACATTGTTCAAAAAAATAAAAATAAATAAAAATTGTGTTCAGCAGAAGAAAAAAAAAAGCCATAGAAGTTTGGAAAGACATAAGGGTAAATAATGAAAGACATGTCATTTTTGGATGAACTGTCCCTTTAAGTGAAAACTTTGTGGGGCCACTGAAGGCAAATCTAAGTACATAGAAATTGTGCAAATTCCCGGCTCCAGTGATAACCAGCCACTGGGAGAGGCCCTCCGTTTTCTTAACAAATATTTTCCAAAACGCCAGCGCACGGACACATCTTTCTGATTAGCCAACAGATGTGCTCAGATGTTTTAGCCCTACCTCTGGCAGGTCTCAAAGAACACTTCTGTTTCACACATGGTCAAATACCTCAAGTGTCAAATACCTCGCTTCATTCTTTCATACGATGGGAATGTTTTGCACAGGAAAGAAAACAGCTTTATGCTTTAGACATTTGAAATATAATTTGTGCATACTGAAATCTGGTCCGTCTCAGAACAGGATGCCTGAAATCCGGTATTCACACATGCCCCGCTGGAGATATTAAAGAAGGATATTGGTTAGAGGAGAAATTATATGTTAGGATTAGGAACTACAAATAATTAATATTGTGCACAAGTTATTACTTCCACATGTTAAGCCAGTGTTTATATGTGCGAAGTCTGGTTCCATATGGTTTATTATTGAGCTTTGAGTTTCATGTACAAAAAGAATGTTAACATGAGAACTTGACAGCTGACACATAACCAAGGATTAGTCAACTATTTAAAAGTGAAGGTGAAACTTTACCCTCAGTTTTCAATATATAGGCAAAACTGGGAGTAAGCCAGAAAAACACTGAAGAATATCCATAAACCAAGCAGAGATATTTATGGCATACTGTGTAAAACTGAGTGCTGCATTTAATGCCAGAACATGCATATGCCAAATAGATCTGTTTACATACATTATGATGCATAAAGTGCACATTTTAATTTTGCTTTCTTTTTTTTCATGTGGAAGGGTAAATTAAACATTTAGGTGCACTTCAGCTTTGGTTGAAGTTAACTTATTTTTGAATGATGCAACTTTACATTTACAGTTCTTGCAGACCCTTGGGCTATATATACTGACTAAATTTTATGTATTGCATTTCATAGTGATTATCTGAAGTGACAATAAAGTAATTCTGAGTACTTTTGCCAGAGGTTAACCAAACCAGTTAGGCAGAGATGTTTTATTGTATGCTTGTCTTTTATATGCAGTCAGTTGAGGATGTGTAAGTTCACACAGAACCCTGTTCAGAATCGACTGCCTAAAATATGTATCTTAAAACTACAGTAATTATAAAACGTCGAAATGAAATGATGACAATGATATAACAAACGAAAACTTGATTGCTGTTGTTTGAATGCTAAATAAATGTCTCGAGTCTTTGTCGATTCTAAATTGGATTTAAATGAGATTTTAGATTCTGATTCCACAATGATATGAAAACGCGTTTTAAACGCGTCTCCAAACGCCCGAGCCACATGCAAAGTCACTTTACTGGCCAAAAAAGTAGCCTACGTGCAGTTTATAACGCACGAAGCGGTTATAAAGTGAAACGGAACAGTTTGGTCGATCAAATATTTGAAACGTCTGTACAAACGGAGCAAACGGCTGCACAGTATACAGCGCGTGTGTGGCTTTCCACGCCAAACTGCGGCGTGTGAGGAAAGGCGAACGTGCGCTGCGCAGAAACTGAAGTCGTCCGGTTCCCACGGTACAGCTGCTGTGCGTGTCTCTCAGGTTCCGTCCTCGCGCATGCGCAGAGCGGCCTGGAGGTTCAGGTCTGACTTCAGAGGGCATGCTTGACGCCCGGATTGTTGCGCACCTCTTGTTGACGCGCACAGGAAGCCGCACAGGCTTTGCTATTGACTTAAAACCGCTGGAATGGCTGCTTCACAAGTCCTAAAGTCTAATGGTTCAGAGAAAGGTGTTTCGAGTTCCTTTTTAAGCAACACCAATAGAGAAGAGGTCATTGCCATTTGGTGTAGACAGGTGCAGTCATTAGAAAATCTGGATTTAAATGAACGAGTGAAGGAATGAAATTAAAGGTGTCTCTTTTTTTTAAACAGGTGAATATTTTCCTCTATAGCGGGAACTGAACTTAATACTAGAGATAATCCCAAACTGGCTGCTGATTGCGTTTGTGATGGCCAAATAGCAAGTTTATCAATGTGTAACAAAATTTTGATCAAGTACTAAATAAACACCCAACCCAAGCCTTTCTATTATCTTATGTCCATCTTTTAAGCGTTTGCTTACACATTTTGTTCCTCGGATCTGCACCATTTGTTTCGCCGAGCATTATTTTAACACATACATAGCCTAATAACGCAGTGCATTTATGACTGTGGGATGTTTGGGCGCTGCGCCACGCCCATTTCTCAGTTTCCCCGCTTGACCACGCCCCCAAGCCGACCACGCAGCCAATCAGCGTCGCCCAGCCCCTCCCATTCCACAATACTTTATTCTATAGAGACGTTTTGTTATGCAGACTAGTTCGGCTAAAATATCCCCCTGGCAACGCAGCTCTGGGCAAAGAATCACCGGGACAAATAGCAGCGGGCAAGCGGGCAGTTTTTGAGTCATTCAACCCGTCCAAACGTTAAGAGGTAAGTACATCTTTACCTGCTCACTTCTAGAAGCCGCTACTCGACAGCGTGAACTAGTCCTTTTAACAGTTTCTTTGTTTATTCCAGTCAGCCTTGCCAAATAAACCACCGCGGGACTCGAGGGACGCATGTCCTGAGGTAAATTACCTCCGAAGCCTCTAAAGCTAACGGCCCTCGATGCGCTTAACCGGAGACACGGCCGTTCACACGCCTCCTTTCGCACATTAAATAGCTCCATAATCTGCCATAACCTGGTGCTGCTACTGAGAGACTCTCTCACACACACGGAGATTTGACTTTTTGTGGATGATTGAACTTTCTCACTAGGTCTTTGGATATATATCATAGCCACCGACTGCATTTACACACCGAGTGTGTCGTTTACTTGTCCTTTTTGGGATATACGCTCGTCTTATTTCTAGTCTAACGCGTCTAAGCTGGTTTTAGTCCAGTCCAGCCGCGAATTTCCCAGTACTAGAGACCGTGAAGGCGGCGGAGAGCATCATGAGCCAGGCGGAGATCTCGACGTGCTCGGCGCCGCAGAGAGTCTTCCAGGAGGCGGTGAAGAAAGGCAACACGAAGGAGCTCCATTCACTGCTGCAGAACATGACCAACTGCGAGTTTAACGTTAATTCGTTTGGTCCCGAGGGACAGACAGCGCTGCATCAGTCGGTCATCGACGGGAATCTGGAGCTCGTTAAGCTGCTGGTGAAGTTCGGAGCCGATATACGGCTGGCGAACCGGGAGGGCTGGAGCGCGTTGCACATCGCCGCTTTCGGAGGACACCAAGACATCGTGTTATACCTCATCACCAAGGCCAAGTACTCCTCCGGCGCGCGGTGATCCGGTAGAAGCACACGGAAAGACCGGGCTCGTTTCATCCTAGCGTTGTGATCTGCCAAGCTCGAGTTCCCTTGTACCTTAAAACCAAATGAGGGCTGTAGCCTTTTTCTTTCCCGTGTCAGATCTGGCGATGAGAGGAACTGAAACGCATGCTGTTTGGGACGTGCGTTGGTACTATAGCTTTTTATCGAATGTTGAAGTCATCAGATCTGGACTGTGTGGCTTTACCAGGGCTTGACCTGTTGACCTGTCCCCCTGGAGAAACCGAGATAGCACTTGATGCTGTGGCTGAATGCTGGAATAGTTGAAAGAGGTGAACTCCGGAATGATGGCCATCCTCTGTTTTGGCTAAACACTGTCTTTTAATACGAACCGTAAGTCGTTTCATCAATCAAATCGTGTGGCATTGGTGACCAGTGCTGAATTATGTCATCGAAATAACAAGTGACTTATTCTTAAGTACTGTACACATAGCTTTACTGTGTTTTTCTCTGTAGTCTATTGGGCTCTGCCTTCACCTAGCAGACGGCTTCCACACAGCTTTCAGGCCAGCGCGACCCATGTCAATGGTTAACGTGTTACTAAAAACCGCTGCTTTCGCAATGTTTTTTTTTTTTTTTTTTTTTATCAAAACGTCAGGAAAGTCGCCTTTGGGACACACTTTATAATCTTCTTTCAGTATTTTGAATTAACACCCTGGTCATCACTGTGAATACAGGCTGGGTTTGTCTTTTTATTTATGAAGGTACATTAAGATGATGCATTTAAATTATGTTGTGGTTATTTTTTTAAGACTATAGCCTAAGTGTAAAAGTATGTAGGGTGACCTAAAGCTGCTTCGGACTTGTTACAGGCTAAACTGTCCCGTGTGGAGATTCCGCGCCACGGCCACCCACGTGTAGCCTACACCTTTTTTTTTTCCCGGGAAATGCGTCCCCTTCCACTTTTATTCTAGTTCTCTGCATCAGCTACCTCGACTTGAAAGTATTCGACAATATCATATGCTCTCTTTCTCAAGCCTTCTACATAACTGTGCTCAGTTACCCACTAGTGCTCGTTTTTTTTTATCCAACAGAATCAGTTGGAACTGCTTGGGTCATTTTACTTGATGTTTTTTTTTTTCACCTCAGTCTTATTTTTATTTTTAGTTCTTTGCAATCTTCACTCGGGACAATTTATCTCCTTGAACCAAAATTAAGATCCATTGGTTATTCAAACAATATTTTTCTTTCGCCAAGCATGGTTGACACATTATATATATATATATATATATATATATATATATATATATATATATATATATATATATATATATATAGGTGTTATTTCAACCAACTGCTTCATTTATGCATTGTCATTTTTGGTTTCTATTGTAGTTACGAAAAGTGTAATGCATTGCATGACTATTAAATGCAGGGAGTTTTGTTGCACATAAATGTGGAGCCTTTTACGCCCCTTGGTGCCTGGTCGGGTAACTGCAGGAGCTGAGGCTTATCAATAGTTACTACTGAGCAGGACTGTACGAACATTGAACATTGAGAAGACTATGACTTCTGTTGCAGGAAACATCGACAGATTCGTTCAGAAAAGACTGCCTGCCGCCTTTAAGAGTCATGGCACCTGATGTTTGTTTCAATGCTGCTTTTATGTCATTTTTTTTTCTTGATACAATGGCCAACGGTGAGTGAATGAGGAGAAATATCAGTTAGATCCATTTTTTGTTGTTGTTTTTGCGAGAAGCCCCATGCAGTTGTGTGTGATTGTACTCCTGTCTTGCCACAGTCCAGTGGCGTTGCTGATGTTTCCAGCCCCCGTCGCTCTACCTGGTTAACCAACCGGGAACTCCTCGTACACCTGGAGATGCAATCGATGTGATTCTCACGATCATCTGTTCGACTGGTATAGGCAGAACAAATAAGCATCGCTTGTCTTAAACTTGATATTTTTACACTTGTTGAAAATATTGCACTGATGACTGTTGTTTATTTGTTGACTTCGGGTCAACATTACATTTTTTCTAAATAGAAAAAAGGAACACAACAAAATACTATTGTATAAAAAAAAGCTCCAGGTTATATTGTCTTTGTTTGTGCGTTACATTGTATAACATTACGTTTGCAAAGATGTTTGTTCTCTGTGATCGTGTGTGTGTATACATATATAGTATATATATATATATGGATATATAGATGCTGATATCTCGGAGCACTTACTTATTTGAAGTGCTCTCCTCCTGATGTTAATAAAGGGGAATAATACTTGTGATGGTAAGATCATTGTAACAAATATAAATTGCACGATGTATAGTTGTTTTACCCCACCGTTTGTCATAACATTTATGACATTGGGGTTAAATGACTGGATGGGTGTATATGAATGAGTAAAAGTGCTGTTGTATTTTTTTTCTTTTCTTTTGTTTTTGTGGACCAAGTTATTCTTAATCTTGTGTCTCCAGCGAGTGATGCGAATGTTCCTTTGTGCTGACTCCAGCTTTTCTTTTCTTTTGTTTGTGCATCTGTTTTGTTTGTAATTTTTTGAACATTTGTAACACTGTGATTCATGTGCGGTGAGAATATGAGTGCTGTAATATTTTTATGTATGTGTGTGTGTTCAAGCCAGTAAAGAAATAATTAAACCTTCCTCGATGTGTGGCTGTGAACGTTTCTTTCTATCTCAGAGGAAGTATTGGGCTGGTTTGGGCCTCCTCTCTGGGCCAACCTGACCCCAGTTTCCATTCTCTCCCTTTTGTCATTCATTTGGGCTAGTCCTTTCATATGCTGGATAAAAGAGTGCAGAGGGTTGTGGGTAATTTTGTTTTAAAGACAGATCCCCTCCCTGTGTGTTTGTGTGGGTTTTATGTTACTACTCTGTGCATGGAGCAGCTCTCTGCCCCTCTTTTCTGTGGGAGACCCGCAGCGTTTCTTCACAGTCAAAAAAAACCATATTCGAGCACTTTAATTGCTCATTGTCATATTCTTCCTCAGTTTTTATTGGTTCAACTTGAAACACTGACAGATATACATTAGAAATTAAGTCATGTTTGCTGCATTTCATACTAACGTGAAACAAGAGTTGTACCTCAGTACACTTCTGACAGAGTGTTGTTCTCATTTCAGTTCATGTTCTGATTTATTGGTCCCAAAGTGTGTTTTTGAAATTCACAAAAAGGCCAAAAACTTAATCTGACATCTTCCAGAGGCTGCATTTTATTGCAATAATCCGAACCAAGCAAGTGCTTGCTGTTCTCTGCAGGTAGACAAGAGTTTACTGCATGCTTTTGAAGACAACCCTCACTAGAAGACTGTGACCTCAATGGCATCCTTCTCTGTTTCCACCCCCCTCCATCCCCGGGGCAGGATGTTATTGTTGAGCTGGATTTCCATTGTCCAGCGGCTGAGTTGGCCACCTTCCCAGAGTGCAATAGAGAGGCCCCCTAATAGATTCTTCATGTGCCTCAGTCCCGACACACATCATTGCAGGAATTTGGAAATGATTTTAGCAGAGTCCTGTCGCTCTGCGCGCTAGCCTTCCCCCACCGCCAGCTAGAGAGGGAGGGACGCGAAAACCCAACAATGTGAAAAAGAATTTTGTGAATGTACTTGAGAGAGAGAAGGAAACATGCTCCTCTTCTAGCACCGAGAATGTGAAGTGGTGGCTTGTCCTCTTTTGTTTTTAGTTCTGTGCAATGGAATGTTTCGATTTCCCAAACCTTCAGTGTTCCAGAGATCAAAAACGATCTCTTTGCACGGACAGATTCTTGTCAGTAGTTTCACATACTTGCAAATGTAATTCCAAAAAAGGCCCCACAACATTGCTTGCCCTGGTGCAAGTACACACGTGCAGAGAAAAACGTGTTTGCGGCCATGAAAATTGGTGCAGATTCTCAGAAGGAGAGGAACATCATAGCCAGAAGCTGAATGAAGATGAATGATTGTTGCTCTGGCTTAGTCACAAACACAACTATTACCAGGAAAAGTTCATTTCAAACGCAGCATAATCCAATAAATGCACTCATCTGCTGCTGGCAAATAAACTGTAGTGTTTAAGGTGTGATGAGTTTAGTGTTTATATTTGTTCAGCATTTATATTCAGTTTGACATAGTATTATAAATATAATAACAAATAATTACATAAAATAAATAATTAAAAATGAATTTACATGAAACAATATTATAACAAATTAACTTTTTTAATTATGATGAATAGAAATGAACACTTGAGTAATAGCTATTTATCAATGCACATTAAAATTAATATATTATTTCAAAATCATCTAAAATATATAAAAATATTATAATATAATAATGAATAATTATTGCATAAAAATAAATTTACACTAAACATAAATAACTAAACACTAAACTATATACATTTTAATATATTACAATTAATAGAGTAATTCTAAATTATATATATATATATATATATATATATAAACAATGTAATATAATAATGAATATTTTTTTACATAAAAATAAGTTTAGTTGTAGATGGAAGTAGTCTCTGTCAAACATTTTATGATTGCAATGACTGTCCAACCTACAATGTCATTTTTCTTTTTATTAAATGATTTTAGTTATTAGTTAGGATTATCTAGACTCAATGCAAATGCAAACTGCTCACTTTTGTTCAATATGAGAAACCCATATTATAATGCATGTTATTAAACATGTAAAACAGAGTTCTCTCATAGTGAAAAGCGAGAGGAAAGATATAGAGAGAATGAGACAGGTGGCTAGGCCTGTTCTTCCTTGCCCTCCTCTCCTGTTTGAACTCTCTTTCATTCTTTCGCTCCGCTCTGTGCTTTTTCAAGCACACAGTGACAAGCGCATTCATTCTCTCGCTCTATTCTGTGCTCTCCTCTTTTTTTGTCCTGCCTGCTGGATTCTGCTTCATCGCTATTCAGCTCCCAGACGGACCACCATTGATTAGAGCCCCCCCTACACTCACCCCCCTCCAAAACACACACACACACACACACACACACACACACACACCAGCCGTCTCCACCTCACACACACTGCACTCAGCAGCTGCTATGCTAATGAACCTCAGGAATAGAGAGATGGGGAAATGACAGGGAATCATCAGGATGACTCTGTCTTCATAACAAACTGAGGTGGCAGAGCTGAGAAATATCACTAAACAACCATATAACAATTTGAAGATTTCAAAGAAACAAAATGTAAAGAAGAAATATAGCAGTATTCTTGTCCTTCAGGCAAAGGTTAAATTAACACGTGTGTTGGCCTTCAGTTTTTATGTAGCGTCTCTACTTTTACTGTAACTACTAAAACAGGATTTCCCAATCCAAGGCCTGAATATCATCCAAGCCACATTTTGATTCTGGCTAGAAACGGCAGTTAATTATCCACTACTGTTCCTTAACTATAACTATGTGCAGGGCTCTGAAGTGCATTAAAAATTATGAGTGAATGCTCAATTCAAGTATTACAAACTGCAGAATGTTGCAGACAGGCTAAAATCTGTTTAAAAAGTGCATCTTTATCAGTGACACTAGATCTTCCTATAAAAAATAATTTAACTAGCTTGACACAACATGCCTAAAACAAATGACTTACAACTGTGAGAGACATCAGCTCACTAAATAACAATGAAGGGGACAAACTTTATTATGTACCAAGAAAAACAAACAAAAAAATTGTATTCTTTAAGTGTCTATTTAAAAGTGACTTTATGAAAAAAAAAAACATAAGCTGCTTATAATTAAGCACTGAGCTTGGTTTTAAGCCTTAATGGTGTTACTTTAAGATGTAAAATATGCCAATTATGTCAACATGACACAAATGAATTATAAAATCGTTTCTTGTGTCATCTCATTTAACACAACAAACTACTGCATTGTCACTTCTGTATTCTTTTATACACTTCTGTATTCAATTTTAAATTGAACTTTTTTGTGTCTGTATAATTTGCAAGGCCACTCTGGTCAAAAAACCTTTTGCTTTATACACTATAAAAAATAAGTTTGGCAGTGTAGTTCCATCTACAGCTACTATGTTTCAATGAAAAACCTTTAACATCCATGGAATTTTTACATTGATCAAAATGTTCTTTATAGTGGAAAAATATCCTTTAAATTATTAAAATGTTCTTCACCCTAAGAAAAACATGATTCTCTGTTCACTGAAAGTTTCTTTGGGGAACCAAAAATGCTTCATCTATGGCATTCCTGAAATAATAATAATAATAAAAAAAACTTTTGGAAACTTTATTTTTACATTTTGCTGTTTTACTGTACTTTTATATTACTGGAATTACAATAAACCATTTTCTACTTCCACAAGCTTCAACTAAATTGGAACAAAAATGTAGTGTGATGTGCAAACCATGAAAAAGAGAGAAGTATGAATCATTGTGAAGAAGTAAACAAACACATAAAAAAAGAGCAGTAACAAAGCAGGAGGGGAACACGAGCGCTTTGGTGCTTGGGAGAGGATGCATGAATATGGTTATGTGTATATGGAGCAGGCAGCTGGGGAGAGGCCTCGTCCTCCTCGCTCCTGCTCAGCTATTTAGACTTGTCCCTGAGCGGCGTGACCCAGTGTGGCCTGCAGGGCGGGGCCACCCATGTGACATCTGCCTTTTTGCGGGAGGGAGTACCCATATGGAGCATACGCGCATTAACACTCGCACACACACGAATACGTACACACAGCCCTCGTCCTGTCACATCGCTGTACCCTCCTGCTGCCTGCACCTTTTGTTCTGCTATTGTGCATCTCATTCAGTGCTGTTTGCCTCATTCCTGAACAGACCATAAAGAGGGAGGGTGTGGGTGTGTGAGTGTGTTTTTAGGAGGGCATGTCTGGTCAGCGACGCATTCGTGCAACAGGCTTCAAGGGCAGGGCGCTCCACTGCCCACACACACACACACACACACACACACGCACACAAATAGAGATAAGGTTAAGGAGCCTAGTGCAAGCAGTGGGGTCAGACTTTCTCCTCTCTACACATGTTCAGGTCTCTGTAACCAGAGGGCACTGACCTCACCCAGCTGGATGCTCTGATGTGACTGTTGTCCATGTTTGGGTTTATCTTTGTAAGGAAAACTTTAAAATTCAGAACTCAGATTTTAAAAAAAGGTAAGTTCTTTAGTAAACTAATTTGTCCCATGAATACTATGGATGAACTGAAATTGGTGCAATAATCACACTGTATAAACTTTAGACACTATTTATGCTACAGACATGAATGATAGCTCACATGGTGCATCTTGTTGTGGAGAGCCGTGATTTTATTTATATAAGCAATACAAATTGCAATTTTTACCTGACAGATAAAGCAGGGGAAAATCCACTACCCATAATATGCATTATTAATGGAAGATGATAGGTGTACCCCAAGTATATGTCCTAGGTCCTTTTTTGTTTCAAAACAAAAGTATTTATTCTACCGATGGAGTGACAGATTCAATTTGAATAGCTTTATTTTATACTGTAAAGAAGCAGTTTGTCTGTCCTGACAAGCATGAACAATACCTCAAATCATGTGATTCTTTGAGGAGAGCTGTGCTTTTTCTTTTCTAAACAATACAATCTACCATTTTAACCTGGCGAATGAAAAACTGAGGGAAAAAAATCCACCACATTCTAGAAAGCACTCACTGTGAATGAATTGATATAAGTGCAAAATACATGCTGCATCAACTTCTGGGTTTCAGGAAGTTGCTATGTAAGTAGAGATAGACATTTTATTCCATTTTGTGATGTACATCCAAGTGAAACAGAATATCGGAAGAGAAAAAATGTAGGGTAGGGACCTCTCTTGCTTGCAGTTGTTTGTAAGAAAGGGGTGAAGTGGACTAAATTGGAAAAGTCCAGCATTAGAGAAAAGTTTCAATGGAAGATCCGGTTAGATTCAGAAATGACAAGTTCAAAACAAACAAATAAATAAATAAACATACATGGATGCATTCACAAAATGATCAATAACATGCATTTAGAAATTGCAGTAGGTGAGTTTCCATTCCATGCTGATTTCAAGCAATTTGCAGTCAACTGTGCAATTCTATGAGCAAAAAAATCTTTGGTTGCTGACAACTATTCTAGAACTATGGTTTTGGAAGCATTGACTGCATTTGAAAACAACAGCTTGCCACAAACCTCTTGACCACCATGTCGACACTCTCATGTCTTCTATTGATTGTGAGATCATTCCATATGACCATGTAAATGTCTACACAGCTCTAGAGTGCAGGAGAGCACTTTAGATCTTGCTCACCAATTCCACTCCTGCTCCAAATTCTAGCTGAGTACACGCTATGTGCTCCTCCTATTGATTGTGAGTGATTGCCTGTATGTACTTATGTCTGGCCATGCCGTCACTCCTTTTGGGCTACACAAGTGAGAGTGTGTGCTGGCAAGTGATTCTGGGGAATAAAGCCCTGGTTGTTTGCAGTGAAACTATGGGTTGTAAGTGAGAGGGGAGATGTGTTTCTGTTTGACTGGGCAGGCTGAATGGGACTATTCAGTAGACCCCCATACTGCAACCCTCTTTTCTCTCCATTGTCATCTCCTCTTCTCAGTGCTGCCCCATAAAGCCCAAGACTGAGTGAGAGAGAAGGAGAGAGATGTCTGGGAAGGAGAGAAGAGGGGGTTGGGATTGACAAGGGAAGAACGAATGGGGACAGAGAGAGATAAAAACATGCTTTACACAGGGTTTTTGATCCTTCACTTTTGGTTGTCATTGGTTACTTAAAGTATGTATTATTAATGGATAGAGATATGTGGATCCCAAGTATATGTCCTAGGACCTTTTTTGTTTCACTTTTAGCTTGTTTTATGATTTCTTTTTGTCCTACAGATAGAGTGACAGCTTCTGTTTTTATAGCTTTATATTCTACTCTTAAGAGGATGTTTGTTTTGACAAGCTATTACAATAAAATACATTAAAAGGATAGTTCACACAAAATGTGTGATAATATGATAATATGCATATGGGACACAAAAGACTTCAGGAGTGTCAAAGTCAACATCGGATTGGCTGAATTCTACAGGATTTCCACATTCTGCCTGGAAACAAAGATACTGTGACGCCAAACCCTCTCACGAAAGAAGAAAGCCGTTGTGTTTACAACTGTGCAGACAAGCGCTTATCATGATCAACTAAACGCTGGATTCTCAAAAGTATGTGAAATATTTAAAATTCGCTGCATAGAATCTTTAAAATATGTCCGAGAGTTTTACTCACCAGTCTGTTATTGTGGTGACATTTCCACGCTTTGAAATGTGACGATAAACTAAACGAACTGTGATTGGTTTTTTGACATGTCGGTCAAACGGCTTCATGGGCAGGTCTTGGCTAATGAAAACTGCCATAGATTCCAGACCTTGAGTCTGTAGGTTTGGCTATGTGAGACTACATGATACCAGACGAGGAATAAGGGTTTTATCTAGGTAAATGATCTGCCATTTAAAAAAAAGAAAAAAAAGAAAATGTATATGCTTTATAAACAGAAATGCCTGCGTCAATTGTGATCTTTTCAACATGATTATGTATTACTTGAAGTCGTAGACATAGACAAGGCGAGCACTTCTGTTTATAAAGCATATACATTTTTAGTTTTTTAGGAGAATGACCAATCATTTAGCTAGATAAGACCCTTATTTCTCATCTGGTACCGTGTAGAGCCCTTTGATGTTGTACTGAAACTGTAAGTTTGACCTTCAACCCTTCGGTAGCCGTAAGTCCACTACAAGGTAAATAATCCTGGAATGTTTTCATCAAAATTTCTTTTCGACTGAAGAAAGAAAGAGGTAAACATCTTGGATGACATGGGGGTGAGTATATTATCAGAAATGTTTAATTTGAAAGTGAATGTCGTTCCAAAACCATAAGACTGAAGTTAGTAGGACTGGGTGATAAATCAATTTTTTACATTGATTTGTTCGAATGAAAATCAGTTTTCTTTTTAAAGGAACACTCCACCGTTTTTTGAAATAGGGCTTATTCACATTATTTCCTACATTTAGATAGGTGGGCAAATGCATTTTTGCGTCAGTGCATGCATTGTTTTAGTTTGACTGGGTCGGCGTTAGCTTAGCTTAGCACAATGAATGGAATCCTTTGTTGCCAGCTAGCATGGCCTGAGTAAAAGTGATCAAAAAAATTTAAAAAACCCACCTAATTACTTCTTGTGGCCTGCGTATTCACAACGAGTACAAATAGCGATCCAGATTAACACTAGGCGATTTCCTAGGCAGATATTGACTTGGGACTATATTATGGGGAAGCACAGGCGAAGCACTGCTGCTTAGGCGAAGCACTGCTACTTTGGCGCAGAGATATCACGCAACACATGAAATCCCACGACTTCCGTCAACATACCGGCGTGAATAGTCAAGTATAGTAGCTGCCTGGCTATTTTCCTTACAGTACACGAATGGCGATGAACATGGCTGATTTTGAGAGAGACGAAGAGGGTGACTTCTCAGACAGTCAAGAACCAGAAGCATACCTATTTGAACCAGAGTTTACAGAAGACGAGCTGCGTGCTTTGGAAATAGAACGACAGGAGGAGGAGGTTGCGATCGCTCGTGATGAGAGCCAACATGAACTGGTGGTGTGAATGTGGGGGAATATGCCAATCTATGCCGACGGAAATAGAGTGTCTGTGCTGTAGAGAGTGGGACATGTTTTTGCCATTGATGACCAGGCTCAACACGTTAGATCAAGATGAGCGTGCCTGAAGTTGTGTCACATCTACAGAGGATTTCACGGTGCTGATCCATTCTGCAGTACTCGATTTTTTTTTCCGGTGTGACAAAGTGAACTGGAAAAAACGCCCCACGCCGAATGGACCAAATGGACAGCTGTCCGCAGAGTAAGTGATTATTTTAATCATGACGCATGTATAGATCGACCCATATTATAGCTGTATTCACATAGAGTTGATGTTTTCACAGGCAATATAGGTTATATAGGAAAAGAAATAAAAGACAACTTACATGTGCACTTTGTTCTTCCTGTGTTTTCAAAGTAGTCCTCTGGTGCAAAATGTTCTTCGCAAACACGATACTGCTTTATTTTGTTGAGAGGCGTTGAACTACAGATCTCCAGAGCTGCTAGCCATTTATTTCTCAGTTCCACATTAGGTGGAATTCTGTGAAACATTACATTCGTGTATGTCCTTTGCTTGTTCTCACAACCTTTTGCTATGCAGGTAATAACCATGTTTGCTGTAACTTCTCAAAATAAATCATCCAAACGCGAAGACACTCGGTGCAGGTCACGCCGGTATGTTCTTCTTCTTCTGTTTTTTTTTACGCGTTGCACGCCGGTATGTTGACGGAAGTCGTGGGATTTCATGTGTTGCGTGATATCTCTGCACCGAAGTAGCAGTGCTTCGCCTGTGCTTCCCCATAATATAGTCCCAAGTCAATATCTGCCTAGGAAATCGCCTAGTGTTAATCTGGATCGCTATTTGTACTCGATGTGAATACGCAGGCCACAAGAAGTAATTAGGTGGGTTTTTTTTTATTTTTTTTGATCAATTTTACTCAGGCCATGCTAGCTGGCAACAAAGGATTCCATTCATTGTGCTAAGCTAAGCTAACGCCGACCCAGTCAAACTAAAACAATGCATGCACTGACACAAAAATGCATTTGCCCACCTATCTAAATGTAGGAAATAATGTGAATAAGCCCTATTTCAAAAAACGGTGGAGTGTTCCTTTAAGAAAGATGTTAATTTCACCCCTCGAAATGAAGAAGACCAGAGCAGCACAAGCACACCTGGCAAAAGGCAACCTACTCGTTGCGCGACTTGCCAAGCTTTACTTTTATGGCTCACATGACAGTAAATAATACGGCACGACAGCTCTTGCGTCCAGTGTAGCCAAAGTTAGACAGTGTCTGCTTGATTTACAAATAATTTATATATAAAATATAGCTGCAAGCAGCAATTACAGGGTCAAGCACTCTAGCGGCAAGTTGAGGAGCTAAGCATGGCATGGATCATCAGACCAAATGCAACAATGAGCAATAAAAGCAATTTTAGTTTGGTGCAAATTTGACAAAGCTTTGCAGAGATATAGCATCAGAATCATTTTGGTACCGTGTCTAAATTTTGTAACAGTGCTGTACAAAAACGGTTTTGTCAATCGACACGAAATGCATAACTTTTTGTCACATAGTCTGAAGATTTACTGCCTTTAACTATCATTTTTGCATTATTGACACTGTTTTCCTAATGAATGTTGTTCAGTTGCTTTGACGCAATGTATTTTGTTTAAAGCGCTATATAAATAAAGGTGACTTTGACTTTGTCTTGATTTTGGTGAAAATCGGACAAACAGTTGAGGAGGAGTTAGAAAAAGTAGGATTTTAACATAAATCAAAATGGCAGACAGGGAGCTCAGATTTCCTACTAAAAATGTATATCAAATGTCTGTTGTCGGCATGACCCAAGGAATATTTTAAGACCAGTTTCATTACAATAGCCTAATGCAAACAAAAGTTATTAGCATTTTTTGAAATGTCATAATTAAAGGTTAATGAATGGTTTAATACTCTTTGCCAATAGGTGGCGCTGTTACCAAATTGATGTGCTGTGGTCAGTGTGAGTTGACAATGGCACATGCAAAGTTTGGTGTAAATATGTCAAACCTTTGCAGAGATACAGCCCTCAGATGCAGTTTGGCATCTTTCCAGCAAATTCGTTCATGCACTTAACAAAAACTGTTTCGTGTATCAACACGAAATCCATAACTTTTTGCCAGCTTTGTCTGAAGATGAGCCGAGCCAACTTTGGTGAAATCAGATCAACGATCTAGGAGGAGTTCGAAAAAGTAGGTTATCAACATGAATGAAAATGGTGGACAGGAAGTTGGTACTGGTGTTCTCTTCATGAAACAAGGTATCTATCAACATCAGTCCGATTACAATAGGTTAATGTAAGCAAAAGTTATTACCATTTTTCAAAATTTAATCAAAACTTTTGACCACAAGTTGGCGCTGCCCCCAAACATTTTGAGTACCATGAGGGCATGGAGCCGAAGATTTAGTTTTGTAAAGATACGCTTGAAAATACAGCATTTTATAACATAATTCAAAATGGTCGATGCCCATAATAGCTGACATTGTATCATTCAATTCAACATGATGCACCAAATCTAACGAGACCAGTTTTGTGATTTTTGGCCAAAGCATTCAGAAGTTATGAGCAAAAAAATGCACTTTTCATATCTACTGACCACTAGGGGGCACAGTGCCGAAACACTGCAGGTAGTCTCAGGTCATGCTTGTTATAACACACACCAAGTTTGGTCTCAACAGGCCAAACCATTGTGGAGATATAGCCTCACGTCCACTTTGCATGCCTTTCATAGGATTCATTCACGTGCTATTCGGAAACATATGACTAATCAACTTGAAATCCATAACTTTTTGCCAGCGTTGTCTGAAGGTGATCTAGTGAAATTTTCGTGACAATCGGTTCAGTGCCCTAGGACGAGTTCAAAAAAGTAGTTTTTACAAACAATTGAAAATAGCAAAAAAAACTACAACTTAACAAAACCCGAATTTTGTCATCCTTTCGACTCAGCATGAGCCACGGAATCAGAGGAAAAAAGAATTTGAATTTTGTGATTTACGGTTCAAAAGTTATTAGCATAAACATTTTAAAAGTTTAGACAAGTGTTGGCGCTAGAGAGTTTGAGTTAGAGACTCCAAATTTGCTATGGTAACTTTTCTCACTGTCCTCTATCAGTGTGCCAAATTTCACAACTTTCCCTCAAGCGGTTCTATGGGCTTCCATAGGTTTGAGGCAGAAGAAAAAAATCACGCTAACGGATACAATGGCCCCTAATAAATAACCTAAACCTAAACCGTTTCAAAGAAGCATTAAACTCATATGGGATTGGAATGACTTGATGGTGAATAAATGATGACAGAGTTTTCATTTTTGGGTGAACTGTCCCTTTAAGTCTTAAAATATACTCTAAGCAAGTATGTGAATGCAGAAGCTTCTAGCTATGCAAGCTCTTTTTCACGTTATTATGTTACAAAACCAGAATTCACAAGGGGGATAAGAGTAAAATGTTTGCGTCTTTCAACAGTGAATTACTTACAGTTTTCAGTCCACCTAAATCTGGTTTAAAAGTTAACATAGAAAATATATTTCAACTTTTTAAACATTCCTCAGTCTACCTGTTTTTTTTTTTGTTTTTTGTTTTTTTACATCCAGATAAAAAATAAAGGAAAGCGGCATGAACATATTTTATACTGTCAATACATTGTTCAGTTGTTATGTTTAATGAAAGAAAGTCACAAATGAAAGGAAGGTCAAATCTACACAGGAAGCCAGGAAAGAGCTTTGATCATATGCAAAGGAAGTGTTTGACAAAGTTAATTCTAACCTGCTGAGGGCTTTATTATGTACACAACCGAGCTGACAAATGTGCATGAGTGGAGACTCAAAGACCAATCAGTGCCTTTGCTCTTCCTGTGGTCACGGTTGAGCTCAGAGTCTGTAAGGAGACACAAGGAAGGAATCCAAGCAGCCAGGATCTATGTTTTTCGGTTGCAATTTGCGTTTAATTGCTGTAGAAAAAAGAGTCGGTACAATTCATCTCTGTTCACTCATGGTCTTTGTGGTTCATGTTTTTCTGCAGTGTGGGTTTGTGGTGATGCCTGTATTGACATAGTAAAAATGGGTTAAAAAATTAGCTCACTCTAAAATTATTTAATCTTTAATCACCCTCATGTTGTTCCAAACCTACATTATGTTCATTTTTCTGTGGAAAACAAGAACTTCTGAACACTCTTTTCCATGCAATTACAACGTATGGGAACTGAAAGGGGACAAAGGGATGGGAAAAATGTCAATGCATGTCTTTATTTCTTCTGTGGAACAAAAAGTTTTTGTCTGTACAGTAAAAGACCAAGACAACACTGGATATTACGGAGCCCCGGACATGACATGAGGGGAAAAAAATGTATATCGTGGTTTATCACAACATGAGGTCGAGTGAATGATGACAGAGTTTTCGGTTTTCGTGTGAACTATACCTTTAAGGGTGAGTGTGTGCCTTGCAGTTACAGCATAGCTGTGTGTTCGACGTGGGCCTCTGTGGGAAAGTCTGGGTGTGAGTGAATGCATGTGTGAAAATGTATATGTGTGTGACCATGTGTGTATCTGGAAAGAGAAGTGAACCCTTGTGTCTAAGCTCACTCACTTTGATCCTGTTCAGCGGTCTGAAACTGTTTTCCTGAGTTGCCAACAGACATGACACGTACACACACAGATGCTCTCATACTCTTTTCATATTTACACACCAGCAGTCTTCCCACAGCAAAGACGTACCACTAACCAACCTCAGTCGCACGCATACACGCACACGAGATGCCTTACGTATCCTTCATTTAGCCAGAGCACTGTGGGAAGCATGCAGATCAAAGGTTTGCAGGAGCTCTACAGCTGCTAGACTCATCTGAGTTCATGACTCAACATGTATAGAGTAAGAAGGCTCAATTATGTGTAACACCATTCAGCTGTGCTAGAGCGTTTAACCAATGACACATACAATATAAAATAGATTCATATATTTTCTGAGGAAAGTTTGAGTGGTGCTTGCCTTTGTAAAACTCTTTTTAGTTTGATACTAAGGTGCTCTGTGTGATTTCCAGTCTGTGTTGTTTCTAGTTCCTTGTGAGTTGAATGTAATGGTTGCCTGTTATTCTGTTCCCTGTGTTTTTTTCATTAAATACCTCATAAATTGAGCCTATATTTGGTATAAGTCAAAATGTAATGAAGGAGTTTTCACTGTGAGGTACCTGTACTTTTACTCAAGTATTGTTTCACCCTATGACAGGGGTTCTTAACTCTGGCCCTCGAGTAGGGAAGCCATTGGTCTGTGCAGCGCAAACAAAGCCAAAACGTGGATATTTTAGGCGATATAGAAATCCTGGCCAGGAGGTGTCCTGCGAAAATGGCACGAATGGCCACCTACCCTCGAGCTCCACCTTCCTGCAGAGTTTATCTCCAACCAGTCAAACTAATCAAGGTCTTCAGGATTACTAGAAAGTTACTGGCAGGTGAGCTTGATCAAGGTTGGCGCGAAAGTCTGCAGGAAGGTGGACCTCGAGAGCAAGAGTTGAGAACCCCTGCCCTACGTCAAACAGATTGTGCTACCTTTGTCTGAAACAGGATTTAAACTTTAAGTTAATGACTTGATTTATCAGTCTCAATATGCTTCTAGTCATAGAGCTTTTGATAGATGGATGCCTAGGTCAGGTAGAATTGTTGATCTCTGATTCGACTGGTTGTTGAAATACAATTGGGTTAATTGGCATTAAGTGAAATCACACAGATCAAAACAAAAACAGACATTCTGACACAGAACGCACATTTCAACAGAATAACTGTCTGTGTTGTTTTTCAGAGAATCTAGTATATGTAAAATCAGCATGTTTCCTAAATATCTGCAAATGTATTATGGTGTTTTATACTTTAGTAGAGTCAAAAATTATATACAGCACCTTTCAGTTGTTCAGGTTGGTTTTCAGGGTGTTGATGTGCTAAGGTGTTCATGGGCCAGATGCATAAACATAGTCACTATAAGACGACATAAGGCTTCCCTATTCATATACTATCCATCCTAATGTCCTAAAATAGACTGGTTTGTTTTTTTTGCTGACAAATTAATAATCAATATCTCACCTGAACAAAAAATAATTGTTATCCACATTATATTTCATCTGTGATCTGTGAAAGATACATTGGGTCATTACCTGATAAATGCATAATTATGCAAACACATTAGGGGGGATTGGCAGATCAGCACGTCTCTTCATTTCTCCCCAATATGGTAGGAAATTAAATGAATTGAAATGTGAAGGATAACTGTGACAAGATGATAGACAGGGCAGTTTAAATGCTGAAAGAATAGACATAGCATAAGCAACAGAGCAGTTTGTTAATGATGTAATTAAGACAAAGTCCCAGTTTGTAACTTTTAAAGACAAGTTTAAGCAGTTTATGAATACCCCTGGGTGGTAAAAGTAGCACATCTCTTCACAGCAAGCTGCAGGATTTGAAGTTTTTTCATGTCTATTGTACAAAAAGGGCAGAACTTGAAGTTAAAAAGTTGAAATCCCAACGAGTATGAGTGATTTTCTTAATATAAATCCCTAATCATATCATTTGTATGCATCTTTCTATACAGTAGATGGATCTGGGTTTCAAACTGGTAGTGATGATATTCTGTCTAACCGCTCACGTGTAATTTTACATTTTCACATGGTGTTTTTTGTGTGAATGGCTGTGTAACATGTGTGTGATGTCTGAGGAAGTTCCGATTTTGCATTTTATGTGTGCGAAACTGAAAATGTGTGAGTTGGTGTTATTTATAAGTGTGATGTAGTTTCGTGAGTTTGTGTTTACTGCATCAGCATGTGTTTGTGTGTTTATATGAGTGCGGTTTCATTCTATTAATGCTATGGACACTTATGTAGTCGTCAAACATTAATGTAACTACACCTGTGGTTCCTCTTTTAGGACACCTGCGTGAACGTGAGGGAACGGACTTCAAACATCCACTAAAATCAACGAAGAGTAACAGCAAAAATGGCTCATAAAAGTGAAATATTTTTTGAGAAAAGTTAAAGTAACATTTGAGCACAGACTTGGTTTGATATTTTGTAGCAAATGCAATGAAATTCAAACATTTTAGGCAGGCATTATGTGTGTGAAAAGTGTTTGTGTCTGTGTGAGGGTGTGTGTGAGCAGGTGATGTGGCCCTGGCCGGAAGGTCACTGAAAGCCGTCAGTTCCTTTTTCCTCTCCGGATATTCCCAGCATTCTCCCAGCAACATCACCAGCCATGAATTCTGAGAAACAGCGGGCAGGAAGCCTGGCTGGGCTGCTGGGGACTTTGCTCAGAATGGACTTTTTTTCCTGTATGCAGGATCAGCTTCATGATCATGAACATATTGCTTTGGTATTATAAGAAGAACGCTAAAACTGGTCTCGGATCAACAGTGAAATCAGATGAGCAGGCAGTTCCACACAAATCAAAAGACTAGAGCTGGAAACATGATGTGCTTCAGTAGACAACACTGACCTCTCCTGGCCACTGTCGGTAGGAGAGACCAGGGCCATTGTAACATGTCCCGTGAAAAGAAAAAAACCTGGTCATCCCAAGAATCTGATAAAATTCAATATAATAAATTACCAAAATAAAAATGAATATTATTGTTACTGCAAAATAAAGTAAAAGTGAATGAAATATTTATATAAATAAATTAAAAATGTAAAATAAAGCAAAATAAAATAAAAGGAAAATTTGTAAAATGATTTAATTCATGTTGGAAACCAAAATGAATTAATTATTTTACTGGAAAATTAAATAAAAATAAATAAAATGTGTGTGTGTGTGTTTTTTTTTTTTTTTTTTTTTACTGAAATTTGTTCAAGGAAATAAAAAAAATACAATATACATTTAATATATATAAAAATGTATTATATTTTTTACTGAATTTTATTTTTAAAGAAAGCAAAAAAATAAATAAATAAATAAAATAATAATGAAAGAAAGTAAAATAAAACAAGGAAAAGTAATATGTTTTTTGTGTAAGATGTCACACTGGAAAACAAAATTAAATGAAATAATAAAAATTAATTTTACTGGAAAATAAAATAAAACATTTTTTTTTGTTAAAGAAAGCAAAAGAAAACAAACAGAAAAATAAAATGTTTTAAAATAATAATTTCACTGAGATTTATTTTTAAAGTGAAGGAAAACAATAAAAATAAATAATTAAATAAAAATTCCCCCACAGCAGCACAGTATTGTAAAATGTCAAAAGAAGTGCACAACCAGAACATTGGACAGGTCTTTATTTATTGTGTTAATGTTGAAGTTAGTGACTGTTGGAAACTGATCCATGTTGCACTTTTCAGTCTGAAACAAAGTAATGCTCCATTTTCATTCCCACCAAACTCAGTTCACTGTGAGAAACTCGTCATCTCCTGCAAATCCATGACAAAACGACACAAGCGTCAGAATCCTCCTTACGATTTTGATAATAATATGAATGGCATTAATGAAAAATCTGCTATTTTCTGGTGTAATGTGTGTGTCCCACCATTTCTCATCATAACGCCGCAGTACTCCTCACACTCCTTCTGGCTGTAGAATTGATTGCCATTGCCCTTGCATCCTCCATATTTGAAAGACACACACTTTCCAGCCGCAGAGTCGAAGGCCCACAGGTCTGTGAACACTTTACAAGGACCAGCATCCATGGGCAGCCTGCAGGCGGCTGAGGGACAGAATACATGTGTGTATAATAAAACCACACACACACACACACACACACACACACACACACACACACACACACACACACACACACACACACACACACACACACACACACACACACACTCACCCTCAGTGCGGCAGCTCTGCAGACACTCCTTTTCAGTCACAAAGTTATTCTGGTTCCCCATGCAGCCTCCATAGGTGAACATCTGACAGGCCATGATGGACGAGTTATAATGATAGCGCTGCAGCATCCCGAAACACGGACCCGAGTCTGGCTGGGACTTACACGCTTCTACACACACACGGGTCATCTTATTATAATATCAGGCAATAAATTAACTCTTTAATTATAATCATTTTTAAATGATAGGATATATTATAATTTATTATAACTCTCTGAACTCTTTTTCACACAAACAATTTAAGACACACTACTGTTAAAAAGAAATTGAGGTCATTAGGATGTTTTAAAAGAAATTAATACTTTTTTCCAAGTAAGGATGCATTAAACGGATCAATAGTGATAGTATAAACATTAAAAAAGTTACTGAAGATTTCATTTTTCAAATAAATGATGTTATTTTAAACCCTATATTCATCAAGGAATCCTTAAAAAAGGTATTATTGGTTCCATAACAATATTAAGCAACAAAATTGTTTTAAATATTGATAGTAATGAAAATAATAAATGTTTATTGAGCCAAGTCAATGAAACTGTAATCGTAATATTCAGTTAAAATGGAAATTGAGTGAATATTTCACAATCATTTCAGCTCATATAAATGTAGCATTTTCTGAACAGTGACGTATAATGTATTAGCAATGTATGAGTACACATGCCTTTTTGTGACCTCAGTCATTTTGTGACATATATAAAAAAAAAAAAACAATTATATATATATCTATATATGAAAGCAGCACTCACCAGGTCCTTTAAATATGGGCATATCGTCCCCCGATCCCTCGTCAGGAGCCGGCAGGACCACATTCCTCCTCGCCCTCTGTTCAGATCGAATCACATCACAGGATTATTAATGACCCTTCTATCACTTTCATTAATAATAATTCAGTCAGATATGACACGTCTGTCCCCGGGTGTTGTTTTCCTCTTTGAATGGATTCAGCAGACTTTAGTATTTTAAGCTAAAATGAAAATATTGTTTTTCATGTGAGTGCTGCAGTGATGGTGAAGTCCTCACCTGGATCTGTGGCTCTGGTGTGATCTGCTCACCTGGAACACACTCACCTGGTGACACAAAGGGAGAAGGGCAGTGACATCGGGTCCCAATAAAATGCGTGTTGTGCATTGGTTTGTGTGCTGAGGAAACCTTTGTTCTTTTTGATAATGATGGTGTCTTCACTCATTCCCTGCTCAGCCACCAGAGTCTTGAAGTCTTCGATGAGGGTGGGCCGCAGCTGCATAGCACGTCCTACAGGGCGAGAAGAACGGCTCCTCAGTGCTCACAAACACAAACCACACGATCTAGGAACATTTCGCTGACTTTCACATTACGTTTTTTCAGGATGTTCTTTGTATTTTCAAAAAAATGTAAAACCTTTTTTTTTCTTGGTTACATGAACAATGAGGGAACCAGTTTTGCCAAGTCTGCGGTTTTCCCGCGGAAATGGACTACTTTAACACTATTGCCGCAGGTTGTTTTTCACATCCGCGGACTGATGCGACCCCAATAACGTGATATTTAGCCCGTAAAATGCAAATTTTACTATGGGAACCCCGCCACAAAATGTGTATTTTACCCTCTAGACGTGATTTCTAGACGGGATCCCCCACGAAACGCAGTTGGGCTAGTTTTGAGTATCAACTGGGCGGGTTTTGTTGTGAAAACGTGGCAACGTTTTTTTTTAAAACAGTGTGAAAATGATACGTTTGAATGTTCTTTAACCACTTCAGCTGTTATTTTGATTTTTTGAGAATTAGGCATATGCAATATTGGACCCACCGGTGGGTCCCCAGAGTTGATGTGGTTAAACGTTTTGAAATAAGTAGTAACATTTTACTAGAATGGACGAACATCCAACTAAAATGTTTCTAAAAACAAACATTCCATGAATGTTTTGTGCTAATGTTTTGAGAACATTATTAAAGACATTTAACAATGGTTCTATTATTCTGAGAATACATTCTGAGAATACTCCCTACAGTACAAGTGTTGAGAACTGAATACCTCGATATTTTTCGAAAAATTACTCGAATCACTACTTATTTAAGTGCTTATAAAAAAAATTTAATGCAAAAAACTAAATATATATATATATATATATATATATATATATATATATATAGTTTTTTGCATTCAATTTTTTTTAATTGTCTTAACATTTCGCAGTTTGACCATATAATGAAATACAAAAGAGCAAATAGGTCAAGTCGAGTGCATTGCATTGTGGGGTACAGTCATTTTGGCCGGTGTAGTAGTCATTCTAGAGAAATATCAACTAAGTAGTATGTAAGCATGCAATGAATGTAGCTATTGAGAAAGCATTCTGAAGTTATTTGATAGGAGTTTGAAATGAGAGATCAAAATCATAGAATATATTCTTGCCACACACAAATTTCTCACATACTGTTTTTGTTGCTTGTCAGCATTAGCATTTAGCTCAATTCTACTTTTTAGTTCATATGTTTAGCACTTGTGGTGGCAGCTTTGCCTCACAATCCTCACCATTTCTCATCCTAACTGAAAAAGTAATGATCGTCATTGAGGGAACCATCACAAAATCATCGTAGGAGTGCAGGGGGTTATGTGTAACATTATAAGCCCAAAAGATGTAGATGCATTTGAAAATCCCCAGAAATAGTATGTGATTCAGTAGATGCTGCTTTGGTTGATCTGAGGTCAAAACTGAGATCACGAAAGCTCAAGTCTAAATGTTGTCCAATAAGAAAACAGATGTTTTACCGTAGAGTTTGACAGATGTGGTTTTTTCACCGCCTGGCTTTTGTTTATACATCACCAACAGAGCGTACTCATCGTAGTTTGTGTGAACCACATAGGAGTCCACATCAGCATTCCACTCTACATGAGCAAAGACACATGCATGGTGAAATAAGAGTGAAGTGACATGAGGATTGATTGATTGACAGCTGTGCTGCTCATCTCACTGGCATTGTGGTAGTTGAATCTTCCAGGTGTTTTGGTCAGCTGATATTCTCCACTGATGGATTTGCAGGTGCCATGTCTGCAAAATAAATGAACAATGCCTGTCATCCGGGGTCTCATGATGGTGTATGAGGGTGTTTACTTCACAACAGTTTGTTCATTGGATGTGACATAATTGTGTGCTGTACCTGTTGCTGATCCGGGTCATGCTGATGGTCTGTGTTGAGTCACTGAACTGCATCTCCAAAGAGCCGATGGCTGCGTCTCCCTTATGACGCTTGAGCCATTGGCACGTGGACGCTATCGCAATATCATACCATTTGCCCATGAACTTACAGAGGAATAGGAGAAATAAGGTCAATTAGAATTTCAAATGCATGTGAATGTGAACATCACATCAAAAGATCACATCACTGGCCACATTACAACAATATTTCTGGTAAGAATAATAAAACAGAAAGTGGGGTAACAGGACACTGCATTGCATAATTGTTGTACAACAGCCAGTGAGCATGCAAATATCACCTTAAACCTCATATTAGACCTAAGAAAAGTGTACAAATTAAATTCACTAGGGAGGAGCTACAAACTAACATTATTTATAAATTAATTTATTGTCTGTTTTTTTTATTTATGAAAGAGTCAACTATATATATATATATGTTTTTATTTCATGTTAAATAGATTTTTACATGTTTTATATAGCCTACTTTCTCATGAAATATTTAGTCAGTTAAAAGATTAAAAAACAAATAAATAGCTTATAACTAGAGATGATTCTTTAACTATTTAATGAATTTATATTCATGAAATATTTGTTTCATATAAAAAATGTATCGTATGGAATTTAGTTTTATATAGCCTACTTTCTCATAACATGTTTATTACAATATATAAACAAAATCACCAAAATGCAAATAATTAGCTTATACAATATTTTAAATAATAATAATAATAAAATAATTATAAAAAAATTTTGGTGGCACCTTTTAAAACACCCAAGGACACCTAACAAAACAAAACATATTTGTTTCACGTTAAAAACCATTGTTTATGTTCTATGTACATATTTTTTTTTTCATAAAAAAATATAGTTTATATAACATATTGCCAAAATTCAAACAAATAGCCTATAAAACACTTCAAATACAGATGTTTTTTTTTTTTTTTCTCAAAAGTGATTTCTAAAATTAGTGTAAATAAACAGGTTTCCATTGTGACAACAGACCACATTTAGTGGTGCCATTGGGGCATGTTATCACAAAAGAACAATAAGTGATAAATTAACTATGCTTTTTTTTTGTCCTGGGCAATAACAGTGGAAATTGTTTTTTTGGTATTCAAGGATTTTCTTTGTGTCTATTTAGAAACTGACTATATAGAAGTGTAAAAAACGTGACAACTGGTCCTGGTCTTCTCTATGCACAAACATTCTCTTAAACGTCCAAAAAGCAAGACTCACCCGGTTCACATCAAAGTTCTCCTGAGGCTGGAGGACAGGCTCATCGGGCAGCGGCCCAGCATGCAACAGGCTCAGGAGTGGCAGCAGATACACTAGAACAACACACTTCATTCTGACTGTCTTTGATCCAAATGAAGTTCTGAAGAACCACAACTGTCTCTATCATCCACAGGACATCGACCTGCTGGCCATGTGTGCAACACCACCCCCAAAACCAGTCCAACAAAACAAACAGAACAAAGTTCTCCTTATCTGCCTATTGACTCCTGTTTGTGCCTTATGTTCTTGTTTGCTTTGGCTCGAACAAATAAAAGATTAAATTTTTACATGATTCTATTTAATATTCCTATAATATTCAAAAGAGATTTGACTTTTCTTTTGCTTTATATAAAATAGTTTTCAAAGTAATAAATATAAAGAATAAAAAGTAGACAGAAAATAGGTGATAGAGGAATATTAAACAAGGTAGAAAAGAGCTAGTGTTAAAGGAGTCAAGTTATTATTATTTTTATAATAATTAAAAAGAAAACAAGTAGATAGAATAGAAATAGAGAGTGCAGGTGTTAGAGGATCAAGTGTAGGTGGAGGAGATGTGTCTTTAGACATTTCTTGAAGACGACTAAAGACTAAGCTGCTCAGATTGTGCTGGGCAGGTCATTCAATAGTCCAGCCTGGACAGAACAAGAGCTTGAACAAGGAATTTTGTAGCATTTTTAGATAGAAAGGGCCTGATCTTCCTAATATTGTATAAGGTAAATCTGGCAGGACCGGGCAGCTGTAGTTGGGAAGTCGTGGCCTGGTGGTTAGAGAATCGGACTCCCAATCGAAGGGTTGTGGGTTCGAGTCCCGGGCCGGCAGGAATTGTGGGTGGGGGGAGTGCATGTACAGTTCTCTCTCCACCTTCAATACCACGACTTAGGTGCCCTTGAGCAAGGCATCGAACACCCAACTGCTCCCCGGGCGCCGCAGCATAAATGGCTGCCCACTGCTCCGGGTGTGTGCTCACAGTGTGTGTGTGTGTTCACTGCTCTGTGTGTGTGCACTTCGGATGGGTTAAATGCAGAGCACAAATTCTGAGTATGGGTCACCATACTTGGCTGAATGTCACTTCACTTCACTTCACTGTAGTCTGTGAAATTCAGCTGATCATCTATCACAACTCCAAGGTTCCTGGCTGTCCTTGAAGGAATTGTGATGCACATAGCTGGATGGAGAAATTCCTGGAGATGTTCCTTCTTCCGTCAAGAAATGTCTGTTAGACAAGCTGTTATGTGAGCAGCTATCGTCGGATCATCAGGATGTAATGAGAGATAGAGCAGAGTATCATCAGCATAGCTGTGATATGAAAAGCCATGTTTCTGAATGACAGAAGCTAGAGAAGAGAAGAGGTCCAAGAACTGAGCCCTGAGGCACCCCAGTAACTAGGTGTCGCGACACCTCACCACATCCTTTAGAATTAGATCTTTATTTACAATTACCAAACATTTGTCACAAAACTTTCATCCAGTGAGCATGACTTTTCAGTCACAATCACTCAGTAAGCAGTTAGCTTTTTTCCCGTTAGAACAGAGTAAGAAAAGCTTCAACACAAGAGAAGAGATGTACTCATTTTTACACATTAACTTTCATTTCGCATGTTAAACTCCAGATGTGAGTGACATACGCAACATGAACAGAAACAAAAAAAGTTTAATTTTTGCCAGCAAAGATATTCAGAGATGTGACAATACCTCTCTCTGTATTTCCACACTTCTTCGGAGCTTGGATTCAGTGTTTTGTCAGCTTTATATTTAAATATAACAACTAAGCACAGCAAATGAAAATGACATCAGTTGCAATATTACAAACTGCCACAAAATAACATCATTTTGTCATATTAAAGTAAAGGTGTGTGTTTCCTCCAGCACTAAATGTGAATGGGAACTGAAAGAGAGACACAACAAGTAAAAAACAATGTTATAAAACACAATATACAAAGTTGCCAAACTGAATGAATAACTTCTAGCAGTGTCCGTGAGGTTATTGGTGATAAAACAGGGATTGATGAACTAGATTTAAAACTCTTACTTACCTAACTACCTGAAGAAGGACAGTTTTCTAAAAAGACAAAACAAAAATTTGAAATTCTGTTAGCATTTTGATGAAAATATAACTATTTTAGACAATAAATAAACACTTAAATGGTTTGTGAACAAAGTTTCAGTCGCACATTGATAATTGTCTGTTTTTGAGAAATTATTTGAGTGTCCAACCATGTATAGTCCCGAAAGAAAGTACTTCAGCCACACTTAAAAATATGACTGAATTACACTCACTGCATCCAAACTGAATACTTCTCTACTATATAGCATGCCAAAAACAGTATGCCAAAGAAGCAGTATGTCTGAATTCATAGTATTTGAAAACAGCAGCTGAAAAGTATCTGAATGACCTATTATTTTTGCTTGGAATCTGAAGTGCACAGTTGATAAACACTGTACTATCCCATGAGGCCATGGGAGAGGAAGTGAAGCAACTGACGCTGGTAGTTCACATGAAAATTACAACATGGCATTTTACAACATGTCACAGTCTAAATTTAATTAATACTACCCATATTCATACTATATAAAACATACTTTTTTACTGGTTGTGAAAGAAGTTCAAATTCAAATGTAGTATGTACTCAGTGTGAGATTTCGGACACACTGTGTTAGACATCAAACAAAATATCAAAAAATGTTCTCCTCAAATGTCCTGTCAGAGTAAACAATGGTGTAGACAGTCACTTTATCTATGAACATGAGCCATGTTTGACAACTATAAAATTAAATCATATTTGTAAATAATATTTTTTTTGTCATTTTGAACAGTATTGCTTTATCAGTATTGCAATCCTCCTCCATTCATTTTTAAGTGTGGCTTAAAGGGATAGTTCAACTAAAAATGTTGTCATAATTTAATCACCCTCATGTCGTTTCCAAACCTGCATGAGTTTCTTTCTCAACACAAAATAATATAATGTGGGTAGCAAAGTAGTTGATGGTAGCCAGTCACTTCTATACTATTTCTTTAAAGTCAATGGCTACCAGAAAATATTTGGTTGCCCACATTCTTCAAAATATCTTCTTTTGAAAGAACACAGAAGAAAGAATCTCAAACTGGTTTGGAACGACATGAGGCTGAGTAAATTATGACTTTTTGATGATGACATTTTTTGGGTGAACTGTCTATTTAAAGTGTATCTTGCAGGTGTTAGTTATTTGAGAGGTTTACCAGCAGCTGGTGGAGTCAGTATGGAGTCTTTAGGGAATCCTTGAGCTGTGGCATATGCTCTGAACTTCTCCATCACATCCGCTCTCAACTTATCAGTACGACCTACAGTGAAATTACAGGTTACAAAACTGCCCTCCCAGAAAGCTTGAGTCAATCCTGTTGTTAATCGCAGGCTCACCATAAAGGGCCACTTGTGTGAACTCCTTGTTAAACTTCTTGTGTTTGAGGACCAGGGCATACTCTGTGTAGTTTGTCTCCACCACAGTAACATCCTTCACCCTTCTATGACCTTCAAGTAACAATAGAAACCTGAACAGTAGTATCATTTTCTCAGTACTGATCAGTCATATGGGTCTTGTTTACTCACGAGTGCTGTAGTAGGTAAATACGCCGGGCACAGACGTTGTCTTATAAATGTAGACCACAGAATGACAGCCAGAGGAACTGAATGATCACACGCAACAGAGACAAGAATTATCATCCAATGAGTGACCATAACATAACATAACATAACATAACATAACATAACATAACATAACATAACAAATATAACATAACAAATATAACATAACATATAACATTACATAACATAACATAACATATAACATTACATAACATTACATAACATAACAAATATAACATAACATAACAACATAACATAACATAACATAACATATATAACATAACATAACAACATAACATAACATAACATAACATAACATATAACATTACATAACATAACATAACATAACATAACATAACATAACATAACATAACAAATATAACATAACATAACAACATAACATAACATAACATAACAAATATAACATAACATAACAACATAACATAACATAACATAACATAACATAACATAACAAATATAACATAACATAACATAACATAACATAACAAATATAACATTACATAACATTACATAACATTACATAACATTACATAACATTACATAACATTACATAACAAATATAACATAACATAAAATTACATAACATAACATAACATAACATAACATAACATAACAAATATAACATAACATAAAAACATAACATAACATAACATAACATAACATAACAAAATAAATATAACAAGTTATAATAAATATAATAATTATTTTAGAAATTATTCTTGACTATTTTAACTATGACAAATGAGACAAGAATCATCATACAGTGTATTAATAATATGACATAATATAATATAATGTAATATAATACAACATAACAAAATAAAAGAAATAGAATACAATAACAACATGATATAATAATATAATTATTGTAGAAATGTTAACTGTTCTAAATGAAAAATTTGATAAGAATCATCATAAAGTTTATTAATATGACATAACATAACAACAATATAATATAATATAATATTACACAACATAATAAATATAATATAATAATTTAATTTATTTTAAAATATTTTATTCTTAACAATTTTAACTATGACAAATGAGACAAAAATAATCATATAGTGTATTAATATAATATAATATAATATAATATAATATATAGCAATTTTAGGATGATAATAATTATAATTTTGGAACTATTCTAAATTCAACTGTATTATATTATGTTTTCTCAGTCATATGTGAAGATGAGTATCCCTCACGTTACACTCCACATGGTCATGTTGACGTTCCCGTTCTCCTTCAGCTCCACTGTGCCCATCGAGATGGTGAGTCTGTTTCTGTAGTGCACAAACCCTGGAGAGTCATAGGCCAGACCGAGTCGATACCATCTCCCTGCAAACTGACCAAACACATCCAGCTCACACAAGACCAGAAGCAGAATTAGAAAAGAGAATCCAGCCAAAAATAATGAGCCTGATACTAATAATGGCCAAACAAAAATACAACCTTAGGTTATTTGTCTGTTTATTCACTGATATTTTGTCTTCCCTTTTACATTTTTTTTCCCACCATAAAATCTCATGATGATGCCTTGAGAACTTGGCAGAAATCAACCATTCCTTGTTGCGACACTGAGCGTGTGACCTTTGCCCTGAGCTCTGTTTGTCTGCTCTGTCTCTATAGTGTTAATGCAGTGTAAAGCATTACCCTAATCAACATGCAGAAACAGCTTGTTCATGTCAGAACTTAAGAACAATTCAAACAAACATCACATTAACATTATTCAGCTGTTAAATCTCACACAACACCAGCCTGAACTCAGCAAAGGAATTTGTTCCTTCAAGTCCATAACTAGACATAACTAAACATGCGGCACTCCTACAGATAAAGGACCTAGAGGTCATTTAAAAAAGCTTCAGTGTTGAAAACAGCAGGGAAAATACACAGCTAAAGTTCTTACTCTCTGAAGGTCAAAGTCTTTCTGCGGTTGGACGCTGGTGTGGATGTCAGTCAGGAGCATCAGCAAAGAGATGCTCACCAAGGCAATCTTCATGATGACGTTATAAGAAACAGCCAGGGATCGTGAACTGTTCAGGGTCTGCCAGCCACATTAGCTCCTCCCCCTCACCAATCCAGCAAATCACACGCAAGAACACACATCCAACATAAAGACCATTCACTGAAGGTACCATGTTTGAAATGTAGAAATATTACAATTTCCAAGTCATATAGATGTTTGTTTGTGAATTTAATTCTGCTGGTTTGCAGCAATAAAGTAAACAAACAGGAGCGACTGCTAAGAAATTAATATAGATTTTTTTATTAATATTGATTCTTGGATGCCATTGTTTCGAAAGAGCATGATTTACAGCTAGTCTTTCAGACAAGAGTGTGACGCAGCACACCTCACACACCTCTACATCAACACACACACACACACACACACACACACACTCGTTTCCCTTCTCTCATCTGCCTCTGAATGTTGTTCCTGAGTACTGAACAAAAATAGACAAAAGACAAGTGATCAGTCTTTTGAGAAGAGTGACAGATCGCTACAATTTATAAACAAGACCGAGGAAAAAGGTCAGTTTTCCTCCCTGACTAACTTCGGTGGTCTATAAAACAAGATAAAAAAAACTATATAACTTAGGTTACTTAAAAAATGGTATTTTGTAGCTTTAAAGCTATAGACTGTGCAAATAATAACAAATCCACAGTAAGTAAAACAGTAGATGTCCCTCATAAAAGAATGATCAACATGAACACAATTCTGGATGGCAAATCAGCCATTCTGAGCATGAGGAGGGAATGTATTTACGTCCTGAATGAGCACGATCTAGTGGACAGACACGAGAACAACATTTCACTGACTGCAAGAGGAGTGTAGCATCATCTCCAGAGAGGGGGAAAACAACAGAAGAACCACACACACCGATCCTTTGAAACACTGAAGTTTGGCCTGAAACACAGAAAACGGACTGCTTTTATAGTACAGTGGAAACTCCAGAAGTTTAAAATTATTCACAGCACTGGTTTTGCATTTTACATTACTAATGCCTTTACAGTATATGAAGATTGACATTCAATCACAGTGCAGAAATCTCTATCGACTGAAATTGAAGGATGTTTGTGTGTGTCTTTGTATGAGACTTTAAAAGGGCCGTGTAGCCAAAAATGAAAACGCTGTCATCATTAATTACTTTTCTGTCGTTCCAAACCTGCGTGATTTTATTTCTTTTTGGAACACACAGAATCTTCAAGCAAATATCAAAAAGGAATCACCATAAAAGTAGACTGAAATTCAAGTTTAATTTATTATTATTTTTCTTTTCAGTTTAAATTGACAGACAATCTTCCTCGCCTTCGAAACCCTTAGGAAAATGGCATTATTATTGCACCAGGTGTGCTGTCAATGTGCCGCTGCTTTTTAAATAAGAGTAGAGAATGGAGAAGGACATCTGAAAGCTGCAGTGGAGGAAGATTGACAGGAATACAGACAATACATGCTGATCTTTTCTCACATAAAAGCATCATATGGCTTCAGAGGACTTGGGTTTTTTTGTCCTTTTTAAGAGTCTGACAGTTGACAGCATACAGGTTTGGAAAGACGTGAGGGGTGAGTAAATAATGAGAGTTTTCATTTTGGGTTGGACTATGCCCTTAAATGGGAGAAATAATCAAGAGAGGCCTCAGCGAAAGCTTCCTGGTGAGGATTCTTGCTATCATAGGACAAACTCTAACACACACTATCCGAAGAGAAAGAAATGTCTGTCGAGGTTTCAGATGTCTGACATTTAACATTCCCTCTCTTTCACACACCCAGAACAAAAAAACAAAACAAAAAGCAAATAAGATTAACAGAGAAATAAAGCTCAACCATCAACAAATCATTAAACATCAATCATTTACAAAAAAATAAAATATAAAATAAAAAAAATTCTAAGTTATACAGGAAAGGGCAACAACAAAATAAAAACCAGAAAAGGTATTGATGGAGACAACTGCATCTGATTGGCTGATTAACTAATGACATCACTACTGCACCCTTGGATTTGAAGACTAAATCACACTTCAGCTATTTGAGTAAATCAAACTTTATCCCACATGCGAAGAAAATATTACTTTTTACTGTTGTAGTGAATTTAATTTATGCTAATTTTAATGAAAAAAGTATAGATTTTTTTTTGTTGTGACAGTAATGAGAATGAGGATTTTATTTTGTTGCTGTTATAGTAATGAGAACAATATTTTATTGTCATTATGGTAATGTGAATGCGATTTTATTATCATTACAGTAATGTGATCTTGATTTTTTTGCCATTATGGTAATAAAAAATACTTTATTTTCATTACAGTAATGAGAATACATTGTGATTATGGTAATTAGATATATTGCCATTACGGTAATGAAAATGAGATGTTTTTGTCATTACAGCAACGAGGATGAGGATTTTATTACGACTTAATGAAAATTCGTTTTTTTTTTCATTATGGTACTGAGAATTCGATTTTTCCTTATTACGATCATGTAAATTCGATTTTTTTCATTACAGTAACGGGAATGAGATTTTTTTGGTAGTTACCATTTTACGATTTTATTGTCATTATGGTAACATGAATTAGATTTTCGTCATTAACATATAGAGAAAATAAATGGCAAAACATTGTGAAATAGGCTTGATTATATAAATATTGATATATTGATATATATATATATATATTGTTTTGATGTTGTGGTGATGGCTGACCCAAACATGTTCCTGATGAGGAACATATATGTTTTGATGTTGTGGTGATGGCTGACCCAAACATGTTCCTGATGAGATTTACCCACATAAGGTCAAAACTGTTCTCTGTTTTCCCACATCTGTGATGTACATTATTATATAGTGGCCAAAACAGTGACTCGGAGAAATTCAAGTGCTATCACACAAAATCATCCGGTCACACGTGCACACACACTTAAATACTTGCTACGATATATAAATAAATAACCAGCTTTCAGTGGACGAGTGAGAACAGGAAGGTTCGAGCAGAATACACATGGAACGGACAGGATGCCCATAGATGGGGTGCTGGACACACTTTGCATGATGGGAAGATTCATGGGAGCACAAGCAAGGTCTAGAAAATAAGCTAGCTGTCCAAGAGACATAGAAGGGACGTCTACAGTCAGTTAGTGTAATGATGCAGGACGAGGGCAATAACACTATCTGCTGACCTGACAGTAAGGCACAGTGCTCTGCTGCGTCAATCATTCATGCTGCTGAAAGAAAAACTAGATCTCTGATGACAAATAGCCTATATCGCTTTCCCCTTTCTTCACCTCCACTTCTGTCCTCTTCCTGTCAAGGAGAAAAGATGGTTTTTAGGTCTGGCACCGCTTTGCAGATAGATAGGATGTTCGCTCTTTAGCACCAGAGTGTTACACTACTTGCAAAGTCCACTATAGTGTCCTGTAGAAAGGGAACGTAACGGTCTTCACGTCTAGCAAAACGAAGCAAACCCATGAAGTCCAGGCTGCACAATGTCACACTGGGCTGATCGTTAAATCTGCTTCCGCATGATGCTGACGCTGCATACTAAAGTCTGGACGCTGCATACTAAAGTCTGGAGAGGTCAAACGCACACAGAAGCAGTGCTATCAGGGACGTCTTCAACGCAGCATGTAGATTCATGACTTGTAAATAGAGGAGGAGCTATTCTATAACTTATATACATATATTTGGTGCATGTTACACATTTAAATGAACAGCATTGATCAAGTCTTGGCAGCTGGCAAGCGCACAGCCAGTGCTGGGTTTGTATTGCATGTCGATCCACATGGTTTTGGTCAGGGCTTGTCCAATCCATCATAATGAAAGCGTCAGTCCCGAATCTTGTAGCCGGGCGAGCATTGTGCAGCTGAGGCAAAGAGAAAGCTTTTCCACTTGACAGCAGTGTGTTTGGTTCTTGTGCCTTTCCTTGCTGTATGTGTTTTATATTCTTGTTTGCTAAATTGCTTAATTTTTTTTGCATTCCTTGCTTTTTTTTTGTTTTTAAGACGGCTGGCTGAACGCCACCTCAGTCCCGTCTCGGTTGGGCTGTGGGCTGGGAGAATGAATCAACGTGGGCTTGAATGTACGGGCAGAATGCGTTCCTGCGGCCCCTCACTGTGTCTGCTGAGGTAACGAGGGGCGGAGTGATGAGGGGGCGGGGTTTGAGGGCTGCTGACGGCGGGGCGGTGAGGGAACAGGTGGAGGTTGGCAGTAGTCTCATAATTTCAGCTTTCCTGAGACGATGCTGCGATGGAGCTCCACATTCAGCTCCACATACTGTCCTTTAGTGCAGTCCAGGAAGTAGAGTTTGTCAGAGACGACGTTGGGGTCGAATCCCTCCCGTCGCATTTCTGTCTTCTGGAATTTAAAAGTCGCTGAAAGAAAGAAAGAAAAAACACACACAAGTAAGAAAAACTTATATTTATGCTATGCACTGGTGTCCTGCAAATTTTTTGGCTCAGTTATCTGTATTGCAGGGCTCTGAACCAGTTTAACGAATGAAAACCGGAAATGAACGAAATTTTGACAGGAACAGAACCAGAAACTAAATCAAATTTTATATTTCCGAACAGAATCAAAAATTTGTAATGGCCATTAACCGGTTAATAATGTTATTTTATCGTTCCATTAAATATTTGAAATTTGCTGTCAACCAATCACGAATTCCAGCAGTACGGCATACGCAAATGTGACGCTAAAGCCAACGAGTAAACTGTCCGCTCAGCTGTGATCTCATCATAGGTCAGTCTCAATGCACCGTTAGAGTTTATCTGAGGATAGTGTGAGATGAATTCAACAGATCACACGCACCTGCAGCCTTCTGTGAATGGACAAAACAGAAAAACTAACCCCTATAGGCTTACATAAAAAGGAATATAGGCATATACACTAAATATATTTCACTTAAATCATATTGACAGATTAACGAAACGAAAGAAAAAGTGTGCTAAATTACGGTTCATTGTGACACGTTCCAAAGTTTTCGGAAAGGAAAACGAAACAGCAGAGAGTAGTTTTCTTTATTTTGCAAAAGCTTTACAGTTGTAATTATTTTGCAAAAGCTGACAGCTTTGAATAATATCTTGCTTCTATATAACCAATCAGCTTTGGTACGACCATCGCGCTGACACAACATCATTTTGCTTTATTAAAGCCTGTTAATTATCAAAATAAAATAGAGTTAAAGAAACAAATAAAAAGTTACACTGCTCCATTGTACAAAATTTGTTGCGTTCAGCGCGACCGCGCCTCATAAAGCCGATGTGAAGGATGATGTTTATGTCGATGAAAGTACAAACACTATATAATAAATCATATTTTAGCATCCAGATACATCGGGAACATGGAAAAATTTGGATTCGTGCTGGATGAGAGATGCAGGCATCAGCTTCAGCTTAAATTAATTTGTTTTTGGATTGACGTTTTTAAAGCCTAAACTTGTTTTGTTTTCGAGAGAAACTAATAACTGTTTTTATAATGTTTGTAAACATTTTGTTTTAGACTACAAGCATTTTAGCCTTCATTATTTCGGAAAGTAATATGGCTAATAAAATGCGACGAGAGCCGCGACTTAAGTTTTTTTTTTTCACTCTCAAAACGCAATCTTATACAAGAGTTTGTTTTTTGTTTTTTTAAACAATGCAGCAAACATTTTTAAATATTTTAAAAATACTTTAATGTTTTTATTTTTTTATTTATTTATTTATTTATTTTTAGTAGCTTACATTTGGCCAAAATCTAGAGAAGATGATTCTGTATTGGCTGTGACTAAGTTATTGCGGGTTATTGGCTAACATTAGATCTCTATTCTTTCCTTTTCTTTTTTGAGTAAAGAAAACGCTGTACTTTATTATTATTATTATATTATTAGACAAATTATAGGCAAAGAATATTGTTTTTAAAAAACAACGTTATTAACCTGTCTTTCTTCCACCCGAACCAGTTTCGGAACGGTAATAATATCAGAGGAACGCAGAACAGAAATGTTAAAATATCGATTCTGCTCGGAGTGAACCGATTGAATTTTTTTTTCGTTTTCAAGCCCTGAACTGCACATATCAAGTTCAAGGGTCTATATATAAAATGATTCACGATTTTTTATAAACTTTAGATTTTGTTAGAGCCTTCGACTGCATATCTTCCACAACTGTCAAATTTTGGTTGAATTTAATATCTCAGAGAAAGGCTGCCCAAAAATGGGCAGATGTTGCAATATAACTTGCATTGTCTCATGAAACTCGCAGGGCTCACATTTATTTAATTTAAACTTCTGAAGTTTAATAACCACATTAGGCCAAATCATGAGTCTTTTTTTTTTTCAATCTCCTAAAATATTTAAAATTTCTGCTATACTATTTACTATATTTAAGACTTATGACCTTCATTTTAAACAAACTGAATTCAAGACATGTTAAAACTTTAAGGGCCTGTGGGAAGCCTCGTTATATTTAGAGGTCTCTTGAAAATGGCTGATAAACAGCTCTTTAAATCCCTTAATGGGAACAACACTTCAGATATGGTAGCAATGAAACGTTGCATCGTTAAAGGTGAAACTGAATAAATAACTTGATTAAGCCTAGACGAACTCTGAATATGTACATGTTGGGTTTCGTTCTAAAATACTATGGGACTGTTACTGTGTCTTTGCCAGTCTTACTCGACACTATTTATCAGACGGGGTCACACCTGTTTTGTTCACTTCTGGTAGGAAGCGCAGAAACACGGGCCGGGCATAGGGTGGCAGGGCCTTCTCCAGGTCCTGGCTAAACTTCATCAGGTCTGTGCTGTGCTCCGGGTCTGCTATAGCTGCCATCCCTGCCTTGCCTTCAGCACCTGAGGAAAAACATCCATATGCATCACTCAAGGTCCTGTAATCAACCTCAGAGGAAGCCAGACCTATAAGCATAAAGAGACACTGAGTGACCATAAATTAAAATAAGCGGACTAAGGACTAATAATTGTTTGGTCAGGTCATATGTCACTGGTCCAAGGACAGAGATCTATGGACTACTGCAGACGGGGAGAGACACAGTGCTGTGTTACATTACTGCACTGCTTCTCCTAAATAAAGGGTTTTATTATTATTATTAAGGGAGTTACATGAACTGCTTATGCAGTGCAAAAATAGGTTGCATTCTCAGCATTGCCACAAAAAGTGCTACAACAGCCATTTGTGTAAAATCTTCTCTTCTGAAGTTTTCTCTTTTACTTTTAGTAAGCAAGTTGGTAAAAGTTAAACTAACTATTAGGTCTGGGTACTGAAAAATGTTCATATCGACAGATTAGATTCATTTTGATATATATATATATATATATAGTCGTGGCCTAATGGTTAGAGAGTCGGACTCCCAATCGAAAGGTTGTGAGTTTGAGTCCTGGGCCGGCAGGAATTGTGGGTGGGGGGAGTGCATGTACAGTTCTCTCTCCACCTTCAATACCATGACTTAGGTGCCCTTGAGCAAGGCATCGAACCCCCAACTGCTCCCTGGGCGCCGCAGCATAAATGGCTGCCCACTGCTCTGGGTGTGTGTTCACAGTGTGTGTGTGTGTTCACTGCTCTGTGTGTGTGCACTTCGGATGGATCTATTAGGTACAGTACATGGCAAATGATCTCAAGGATAAAAAATCTATTAGCTGTAAAATATGCATGCCACAGTCAGTTACTATTTTACTATAATGCCAATGGTTAAAATGAACTGATCTGTATACAAACACTTAAAATGACACTCAATGACGTTTTTATAATGATAAAGTTATAATACTAACTTTATAATTAAATTGTTCGAAATATAAACATTTTTAATGGTGGCTGCCATAAAAACTTGACTGTTATTCAAACAGAAATCTTAAAGAAAACAGTAAAAATTATAATGAGTGTTTTATATGGTGCATATATTCAGCAGTTTTGTAAACGTGTCGTTACGTGACATTGTTTACAAGATGTTATAGCGATGTGAAACACTGATTTGGGTGATTTTAATAAGTCGTACTCTTTCTTTTAACATATCCCCTGATGGTAATTCATGTTTGTTCGGGCTGTAACTGCTATTAAAGCCGAGGAGAGGATCAGTTTCACGTGTGCGTCGCGCTACAGCGATCTGTCACTCCACACTAAACAGTGCAAACGCGGTATTTATTGTAATAAACGGCCTACACTGTAATAAAATGGACAGAATTTGAAATCTGAGAATTTGTTTCATATCAAAAGTAACAAAGCACAACGCTTATTGTGATTTATTGGATGGGAGGCTACAATGTTATGTTCATTATCTGAACACTAGATAACGCTAGACTAATCTATTCTTGGGATTTAAACGGGTCATGAGCTGAGAAATCAAAATGTTTTGACATTTAAGAGTTTCATTTAAGTTTCAGAACTCAAAACATTTTTGTTTGTCAAAAAACAGCTTATACTGATGTCAATCTGCCACAAAGACACATAATGTGTTCTGTTTGCTTTTGACGCGACATGTTACAATGCTCGCCGGTGAGCGCCAGTGGGCGGGGCCTGTGGTGAGAAGATGAGTATTCTGCCTTTTTCCTGACTCCAGTAGATGCAGTCTTGTGTGTATGTGTGTGTCTGATTCTGCTAACGTCAAAGCTAATTTCAAAATCTTACGTAAACCGTTTTCTTGCATTGTTGGTATCAATTTGCATGTAGACCCTTAAAGCATGTTGATGGTTAAATCATGTTCACACACTCATCTATATGTTACAGACCCATAGCTAAAGATCTGCTGATGACTCTGTTTTGAAGGTGAAAGAGTATTTTTTGGCCAGCAGTATCAAATGTACAGAGCTATATTCAGCACTCTGCTGCGATTCATTTATAGATCTATTGTAAGCAAAACCGGAGCTAGGCCAAGAGAAGAAGACTTTGGCTGTGGATTCCCAGAATCCTTCAGGAACTGCAGCAGTCAGCTTCGTTTAAATTAATTACTCTCTTCTCCACACACTGGCTGAGCACTCAATGATTCATGACACTTAAAAACTCAGAACACTTAAAGGAACAGTTCAGCACATGAAGACTCTGCACACTCTTTACGTTCACAACATAATTTCAGCTTGAATCTTAGATCATTATTTTGTCAATTAGCCATGTTATATTAGGCAACATAATTGCAAAATGAACCTCTTCAGCACAAAACCACTGCTGAGGTTTATTTTCCATCCACTTGAAAACATTGATGAGATTTTCTAATATGGGATGAAATGTGATTGGTGGGAAAACAAACATAGAGAAAGACAAACAGAAAAACAGAAAAGCCGTGTGATTACCTGGCACCTCCACTCCATACACCACCACATCTTTCATGTCCAGTAGGCGGCTCAGCGTTCCCTCCACCTCAGTGGTGGAGACGTTCTCTCCTTTCCAGCGGAACGTGTCTCCTGTGCGGTCTTTGAAGTACATGTAGCCGTACTCGTCCATCTCCAGCACGTCTCCTGAGAGAGCAGAAGCCAGCGGCTATTATCCAGCTGAGCGCATGGAAGTAAGAGTACGGCTGTGTAGAGCGTTTCAAAATACTATACCTGAGAGATAGGCACTATCTCCCTTTTTGAAGACATCGTTGGCAACCTTTTTATTCGTGGCCGACTGATTGACATAACCATCAAATCGTCTCAGAGGGTCATTCTGAATGATTCGGCCAACCAACTGACCAGGTTCTCCTGAGAAACCAAATAAGAAAGTAGATTTTATAAAAGACTTTCACACTTTCTGTAGTGGCTGACAGATTTTTATTTTGACAGTGCCAAGGATGTCAGTGCCTGAATGCATAAGAACAGGAGCTCTAATTCTCAATCCTCATTAGTTTACTGTTTTTATTTAACATTTCTGTTTAATTAATTATATATGTACTGTATAGAAAAACTGCATTATTTGATAAAATATGATTCCTAGAAACATAAAAGTTAAATGTAAATATAAGGAACAGCTGGAGGACCAATTTGCAACTTATTAGGTCAATTGGCAACAAGATTGGGTATAAAAAGAGTCTCTCAGAGTGGCAGTGTCTCTCAGAAGTCAAGATGGGCAGAGGAACACCAATTCCCCCAATGCTGTGGCGAAAAATAGTGGAGCAATATCAGAAAGGAGTTTCCCAGAGAAAAATTGCAAAGAGTTTGAAGTTATCATCATCTACAGTGCATAATATCATCCAAAGATTCAGAGAATCTGGAACAATCTCTGTGCGTTAGGGTCAAGGCTGGAAAACCATACTGGATGCCCGTGACCTTGGGCTCTTAGACGGCACTGCATCACATACAGGAATGATACTGTAATGGAAATCACAACATGGGCTCAGGAATACTTCCAGAAAACATTGTTGGTGAACACAATCCACCGTGCCATTCGCCGTTGCCGGCTAAAACTCCATAGGTCAAAAAAGAAGCCATATCTAAACATGATCCAGAAGTGCAGGCGTTTTCTCTGGGCCAAGGCTCATTTAAAATGGACTGTGGCAAAGAGGAAAACTGTTCTGTGGTCAGACGAATCAAAATTTGTTCTTTTTGGAAAACTGGGACTCCATGTCATCCGGACTAAAGAGGACAAGGACAACCCAAGTTGTTATCAGCGCTCAGTTCAGAAGCCTGCATCTCTGATGGTATGGGGTTGCATGAGTGCATGTGGCATGGGCAGCTTACACATCTGGAAAGGCACCATCAATGCTGAAAGGCATATCCAAGTTCTAGAACAACATATGCTCCCATTCATATGTCTCTTTCAGGGAAGACCTTGCATTTTCTAACATGACAATGGCAGACCACATACTGCATCAATTACAACATCATGGCTGTGTAGAAGAAGGATCCGGGTACTGAAATGACCAGCCTGCAGTCCAGATCTTTCACCCATATAAAACATTTGGTGCATCATAAAGAGGAAGATGCGACAAAGAAGACCTAAGACAGTTGAGCAATTAGAAGCCTGTATTAGACAAGAATGGGACAACATTCCTATTCCTAAACTTGAGCAACTTGTCTCCTCAGTCTCCAGACGTTTGCAGACTGTTATAAAAAGAAGAGGGGATGCCACACAGTGGTAAACGTGACCTTGTCCCAACTTCTTTTGAGATGTGTTGATGCCATGAAATGTAAAATTAACTTATTTTTCCCTAAAAAGATAAATTTTCTCAGTTTAAACATTTGATATGTCATCTATGTTGTATTCTGAATAAAATATTTAAATTTGAAACTTCCACATCATTGCATTCTGTTTTTATTCACAACTTGTACAGTGTCCAAACTTTTTTGGAATCGGATTTGTGTTTATATATATATATATATATATAGTAGTGGTGGGCCATTATCGGCGTTAACGTGCTGCGTTAACGGGATACTCTTATCGGGCGATAAAAAAAATATCGCTGTTAATCTATTCTCAAAGTTGGGTTGGGAGCTTGGTCTATACTAGTCGAGCTATGATGACTTTCACCTTGATATTTTAGCGCAGATGTACAGTCGTGGCCAAAAGTTTTGAGAATTACATAAATATTAGTTTTCAAAAAGTTTGCTGCTAAACTGCTTTTAGATCTTTGTTTCAGTTGTTTCTGTGATGTACTGAAATATAATTACAAGCACTTCATACGTTTCAAAGGCTTTTATCGACAATTACATGACATTTATGCAAAGAGTCAGTATTTGCAGTGTTGGCCCTTCTTTTTCAGGACCTCTGCAATTCGACTGGGCATGCTCTCAATCAACTTCTGGGCCAAATCCTGACTGATAGCAACCCATTCTTTCATAATCACTTCTTGGAGTTTGTCAGAATTAGTGGGTTTTTGTTTGTCCACCCGCCTCTTGAGGATTGACCACAAGTTCTCAATGGGATTAAGATCTGGGGAGTTTCCAGGCCATGGACCCAAAATTTCAACATTCTGGTCCCCGACCCACTTAGTTATCACTTTTGCCTTATGGCACGGTGCTCCATCGTGCTGGAAAATACATTGTTCTTCACCAAACTATTGTTGGATTGTTGGAAGAAGTTGCTGTTGGAGGGTGTTTTGGTACCATTCTTTATTCATGGCTGTGTTTTTGGGCAGAATTGTGAGTGAGCCCACTCCCTTGGAAGAGAAGCAAGCCCACACATGAATGGTGTCAGGATGCTTTACTGTTGGCATGACACAGGACGGATGGTAGCGCTCACCTTTTCTTCTCCGGACAAGCCTTTTTCCAGATGCCCCAAACAATCAGAAAGGGGCTTCATCGGAGAATATGACTTTGCCCCAGTCCTCAGCAGTCCATTCACTATACTTTCTGCAGAAGATCAATCTGTCCCTGATGTTTTTTTTGGAGAGAAGTGGCTTCTTTGCTGCCCTTCTTGACACCAGGCCATCTTCCAGAAGTCTTGGCCTCACTGTGCGTGCAGATGCGCTCACACCTGCCTGCTGCCATTCCTGAGCAAGCTCTGCACCGGTGGCACTCCGATCCCGCAGCTGAATCCTCTTTAGGAGACGATCCTGGCGCTTGCTGGACTTTCTTGGACGCCCTGAAGCTTTCTTTACAAGAATTGAACCTCTTTCCTTGAAGTTCTTGATGATCCTATAAATTGTCGATATAGGTGCAATCTTACTAGCCACAATATCCTTGCCTGTGAAGCCATTTTTATGCAACGCAATGATGGCTGCACGCGTTTCTTTGCAGGTCACCATGGTTAACAATGGAAGAACAATGATTTCAAGCATCACCCTCCTTTTAACATGTCAAGTCTGCCATTCTAACCCAATCAGCCTGACATAATGATCTCCAGCCTTGTGCTCGTCAACATTCTCACCTGAGTGAACAAGACGATTACTGAAATGATCTCAGCAGGTCCTTTAATGACAGCAATGAAATGCAGTGGAAAGGTTTTTTTGGGATTTTATTTTTTGGGAGTTAATTTTCATGGCAAAGAAGGACTATGCAATTCATCTGATCACTCTTCATAACATTCTGGAGTATATGCAAATTGCTTTAATAAAAACTTAAGCAGAAACTTTTCCAATTTCCAATATTTATGTAATTCTCAAAACTTTTGGCCACGACTGTATACCTAGCCAAATCTGTAGGGGGCGAGAACGAATCTTTAAACCTGTGTGTATGCCTACTGTGAAATTACTACATCAAACATGATGTGCTAACATGGATGCAGCTGAAGCCGTCGGGTTTGCTTCAGGGACATTTTTTTTAAGCTTTTTTTTTTAAGCTTCCCAATGGAAACTTCAACAAGACGCACGCCTGTTTCACACATAATCCGTCTGCAGTGTGTATGCAGTCCGTGTGCGTTTCGTATGTGGTGCTGAAGCAGCACAGGCTCATACTCATTGTGCTTTCACACAGCTCCTGGAACGCACTGACAGACCGCAACCGCGCGAACGCTTTGCGAAACTGTTTGCACCTTGTACAATGTGGAATTAGTTTACAGCTTTCTCAAGCAGTTTGTGATGTATTTTGGAAACAGGAGATGAGCCCCTGGTCTAATGCACCACCTGTCTTGAGAAACCCATTCTCAAAGACTTAACGTTACTTTTAGTCATTATTTTATTTGGGTAGCACACATATTCTGAATGCCTTTGGCAGAATTCAAATAAACCATTTTAATCTAGATTAATTCCAAGATTACAGTGAGATTAATCTAGATAAAAATTTTTTATCTATGCCCACCACTAATTTATACACACACACACACACACACACACACACACACACACACACACACATATATACATATATATACAGTACAGACCAAAAGTTATGACACACCTTCTCATTCAAAGAGTTTTCTTTATTTTCATGGCTATGAAAATTGTAGATTCACACTGAAGGCATCAAGGGCTATTTGAGCAAGAAGGAGAGTGATGGGGTGCTGCGCCAGATGACCTGGCCTCCACAGTCACTGGACCTGAACCCAATCGAGCTGGTTTAGGGGTGAGCTGGACCGCAGTCAGAAGGCAAAAGGGCCAACAAGTGCTAAGCATCTCTCGGGGAACTCCTTCAAGACTGTTGGAAGACCATTTCAGGTGACTACCTCTTGAAGCTCATCAAGAGAATGCCAAGAGTGTGCAAAGCAGTAATCAAAGCAAAAGGTGGCTACTTTGAAGAACCTACAATATGACATTTTCAGTTGTTTCACACTTTTTTGTTATGTATATAATTCCATATATAATTCCACATGTGTTAATTCATAGTTTTGATGCCTTCAGTGTGAATCTACAATTTTCATAGTCATGAAAATAAAGAAAACTCTTTGAATGAGAAGGTGTGTCATAACTTTTGGTCTGTACTATATATATATATATATATATATATATATATATATATATATATATATATATATACACACATACATACATATATATATATATGTATATGAATGATATCATATATATTGGCTTTTTATCTGCAGCCTGCTCTATCAGCTTCTCACCTGTCATATTTCTTCAAATGTATTTATATAGCGTTTTTCATAATACACATTGTTTCAAAGCAGCTTTACAGAAAATCTTGATGTTAATGTTTATAATATCTTAAGATCTTCATGCCTTATTGTCGCATTTAGCATATTAGTGCTGAGATGATTATAATTACACTTTAAGATGATATAAGCAATTAAGCAGTTGAGATTTGCTATATATAGTATATATCCCCTTATGTACTGTACTATACAAATATACTGTAAGTATGCAGATTAAGTTGTACATACTGGTATATGAAGAGTTGGGGCGATAATATGGTTACAAATCAGATAATTAAGATTAGTACGTATTGCTTTATGTGAGTATATTCTATGGTTGCAACTTATGTAAGATGTTTTATATATCCAACTTTAATATATCACTTATAACCAGGCAGCTAAGTTAGTCAAAAGAAAATTATTGTGTACTGTATGTATCGGGTTAAGGCTGAATAGACAGAGTAGTTGTGTAATTCATTACTAATTATTAATTTGTCCATTAATTCAAGCCTTTGCACTTAATGAGATTGAGCGAGTACTGTACCTGGACCACATGGGATACAGACTCCATCCGGTCCTCTGATGAGCTCCATGGTCTCCTCGTCCACTTTGACTAAGCGGATGGGGTAGAAGAAGGGCAGGATCCGGCTGTTGAATCCACAGGCGCCCGTCTGAAGTCAAAACAACATGTTACAAAATGAAACCGGTCACAGCATTTCAATCAGCACCTTCAACAGCTCATAACCACCTGTGCTTGATTACTGAACTTCTTGTAGATGGCCTCATAAAAATATTGGTAATACACAAAGCACTGCTGCAACTCCTATAGTATGCATCCTTTACCACCTTCATTATCCACTATTGTAGAGGTTTACAACTGGCTGTTTACAGACACTCCATCTAAAGTGTGTTTCGTCAGGGCAGACCTTGTTGTCGAAGTTGCCCAGGCTACAGTTGCACTCGGTGGCGCCGTAGAACTCTGCGATCTGTGGGACGTTGAAGCGGCTGGTGAATTCCTCCCAGATGGATTGACGAAGGCCGTTACCGAGGGCCATGCGGACCTTGTGTTGGTGCTCCGTGTCCCTCTTCGGCTGATTCAGCAGATAGCGGCAGATCTCGCCAATGTACTGCACGATCTGAGACATAAAACCAAAAATGACTTTTCTAAGAAGCTCCACTTCTATGGAAAACAGTAATACAATGTAATATAATAAACAATCACACAACTTCAACAGTAAAGCTGTGATCTGGAAGTCCTGGATATATTTAATGAATGTACTATACATTAAATATGGTTTGTTCGCAAAACTGCCATGATCTTAATGGTATGCTCTATTTAACCATTTAAGACCTTATCAGTAGGTGGGTTTCCTGTCAACAGCTTGTGTTATGACTTGTGTAGGGCAGGAAGAAATTCACAGAAAGGGGCAAAGTCACGTAGTCAGTGACAGAGAGATTATTAACAGCAGTTGTCTGTGTGGTTATTAATACATCGGTCAGGATAGGCAAACGCTCGTTTCATTCATCAACCTCAAATGTGGCTTATCATCTGAAACATGTAGGCCTAAGTACTAGCATCATTACATGACCGCTCGCTAGGGCTGCACGATATTGGGAAAATTTTTTTATTTTTCTGCGATATATATTGCGATATGAAATCTAATCAAATTTTTTCTTACAAACAAAAATGGGGTGAGCAGATTTACATTCTCATTTTAAATGATTTAAACATCGACACCATTGTGTCAATTGATTAATATGCGCAAGGGAGAGAGAGCAAGACAGCGCTCATGTTGTTTGAAGCGCTCGCTCGCTCTCTCTCTCTCTCTCTCTCCCTCTGTCTCTCTCTCTCTCTCGCGCGCTCTCTCTCTCTCTCTCTCTCCCTCTGTCTTTCTCTCTCTCGCGCTGTACAGACCAGCTCTCTCTCGCGCTCTCTCTCTCTCGGGCTCTCTCTCTCTCGCGCTCCCTCTCTCTCGCGCGCGCGCTCTCTCTCTCTCTTTCGCTCTCTCTCTCTCTCTCTCGCGCGCGCGCTCTCTCGGGCTCTCTCTCTCTCGCGCTCCCTCTCTCTCGCGCTCCCTCTCTCTCTCACGCGCGCTCTCTCTCACGCGCGCTCTCTCTCTCTCTCCCTCTGTCTTTCTCTCTCTCGCGCTCTCTCTCTCTCGCGCTCTCTCTCTCTCGCGCTCACTCTCTCTCGCGCGCGCTCTCTCTCGCGCGCGCTCTCTCTCGCGCGCGCTCTCTCTCTCGCGCTCTCTCTCTCTCGCGCTCTCTCTCTCTCGCGCTCTCTCTCTCTCGCGCTCGCTCTCTCTCGCGCGCTCTCTCTCTCTCGCGCGTGCTCTCTCTCGCGCGCTCTCTCTCTCTCGCGCGCGCTCTCTCTCGCGCGCTCTCTCTCTCTCTCGCGCGCTCTCCGCGAATCACATTCGTCAAGGGCCGGGGAGCAGCTGGTCTGTACAGTTTTGTACAGAAGTGGCCTGTACTGAAGTGTTTGTAAGAAGTGTGGAAGCTGAAGAGTAGCGTGCTCACTGCATGAACGTTAACTTAAGAGGCACAAGTGTGATTATTTGCATTTAACTTAAACTTCTCCAACAATTTTGGTCATAAAAATAAGAGTAATGCTTCTTTTGTTTCAGTAAAAGGTCCACTTTCATTTGTTTGCACCAGTGTTGGGGAAATTTACTTTTAAAAGTAAGGCATAAAAATATTGCGTTAATTCCTAAAAAGTAACTAATTACGTTACTTAGTTACTTTTTATTGAAAGTAATGCGTTACATTACATTTGCGTTACTTTTAAATCTGGGCTGGGCTTGATTGTTTGCTTTTAATATAAAAAGTTGTATTTTTGGCAAATGTAAAAACCCTTTCACATCAAAAGCCTCAGGCTGAAGGAAATGTAAATTCACGTCTTTACAGTAGAACACAGTTAAACACTCTTCAGCAATAAAAAAAGAAGAAATGTTAGTTTATCTTGTGTAATTTTTGTTTATTAGTATGGTTGAATTAGATCTTTGAAGATCAACAGCAAATTGGTTAACACATTTGGATTTAATACATAAAGGATATTTGTATTATTTAAAATTTAATTATTGCAGCTTTGAGTCATATTCTGAGTTGCTTTCAACTATTTTTATTAATTTTGAGGAAAACTACATTTAAATTTTTTGGAGTGAGTTAAATGAATTAATGTATGTTCACATTTCTTCTAGAACTAAAGTAACATCTTACTCCCGATTTCTCTCAACAAGGGGACAGGAGATCTTTCAATCAATAAATTGGAAAAAAGTAACTGGCGTTACTTATTTGAAAAAGTAACTCAGATTTTCTTGTAAATTAAAAAGTAATGCGTTACTTTACTAGTTACTTGAAAAAAGTAATTGATTACGTAACTTGCGCTACTTGTAATGCTTTACCCCCGACACTGGTGTGCGCTCACAATAACAAAATGTTGTGCTTTTGAAAATAATGAAAAAAAGCAAACATGGTGTACTTTCTGCCGTCTCGGCCTCTGTGAGCTTAAGAGAGTTAAAAAAATAAAATAAAAAAAACACAAAAAAAATATTTGGACCTGACACTGTGCTCGCCTCACAGACATTAAAAATATATCTATCAAAGCGAAATGTCTACTTTTAAATGAACCAATTCAAATGGAAAACAAAAGTTTGGATACACCTTCTCATTCAAAGAGTTTTAAAACAATATAATTATTATTACTAATGTTGAAAACAGATGTGACGCTTCATATTTTGGGGTAAATTGTGATGCATATTGTCAAGATTCTTTGATGAATAGAAACTACAAAATACCAGCACCTTTTGTAACATTATAAATGACTTTACTGTCACTTATGACCAATTTAATATGTTTTTTTTCAATAAAACTGTTAATTTCTTCAAACATAAAAGCAGTATATTCACCCAGCATTAAATGCAATCCATCACTCACTGTGCAGTTGTATTTGATGCAGTCATCCCAGAACTTTGAAGCGCTGAACTTCTTCCTGATCACCACAGTCATTCCATGGATCAGACACTGACCGACTCCCACGATGTTACCTGCCAGAGAAAACAACTCTGACCTTAGCCAGCTTAAACAGTAAAATATCAAACTAAGCAATTGGACACAAGTCATAGGACCTTGTGTAGACACCCATCAAAACAAACCACACAACTGTCACACAGGAAGTAGCCTAAACCAAACTCTGTGACAGGAAATGCACATATGATGAAGGTGTAGAGCAGCCTGTGTTCAGTGATGTACCTGCTGAGTGGTAAAGTGGTAAACAGTCATAAAGCACATCCTCAGACTTCATTCTGAAACCATAGTACACCAAGGCAGCCATGCGGTAATACCTGAGGGAGGAATGCAGGAAAAACTGGGTGAAAAACCAGGAGCTCGATTCACTGAGAGAGAAAAAAAAAGAGGGAGAAAGCAGGGAAGGACCGACTATGAGAAGTGGAGATGTTAACATTGTCACACACTTACCGACTGTGTACAACAATAGCAGCTTTTGGCATCCCAGTGGTTCCTGATGTGTAAATGTAAAAAAGGCGATCTAGAAGAAAAGAAGAAGAAAAAACTACTAAAAACCAACGGTTATGGGATTTTTAACATTGTTAAAGTGCCCCTATTACGGATTTTTTAAAATAACCTTTCATGCAGTGTGTAACACAGCACAGTGAATTAAAACATCCTGGAAAGTTTAAATCTGAAAGTGCAACATGTATAAAGGTATTGTCTCTCAAAAGAAAGAGTCGACTCTGAATCGCTGAAACAAGTCGTTTTTAAAACGAATCCCAAGCCGTTTCATGTTGAGGTCAACATGAACAATTAGCATAATGCCCGCCCACTTGTTAGTCTTTTTGCATTGGTCTGAATGAAAATGCTAATTAATTATTTGCCACTAGGTGCTGCTTTTGGAGTGTAAAAATATTGTTTTCCCCGGTAACACTGTACACAAAGCAGCTGTGCTCACAAATGCTGCTTTATCAGGCATTACAAACGAGATGACATGAAAATGAGACCAATCACTGCAGATTAGCCTCATGCAAAGGAAGGGTTTGGAAAAAATTTATTGTTGAGCGAATCGTTTGGGAGGAAAAATAAATTCATATTATAAGACAATGAAAGTGTTTTTTGACCTTGCATACATGCCCACCTGTTGTTGGGACTCCCAAAACCAAAATATGAACCTTTCATTACCCATAATAGGGGCACTTCAAAGGTCTTTTTTAAGATAAATGCAACAATAAAAAAAAGAGTATTATTTTAGTATAACTGAGCAACAATTATAGTTTTTATTAATATAATTTTTTTTTTTACACTTTCTATTTTCATTTTCATTTTAAATTAAAGATTTAGTAACTTTGTTGTGTTTTTGACATTTTTATTAGTTTTACATTTTTTATTTCAATTTTAGTTTTAGCTATTTTAATATATCAAGTTAAAGTAAATTAAAAACAGAAATGTTGCCTGGGCAACTAGCTGAAAAGAAAATACATTTTAATTTTAGTTTAGTTACATTTTATTTTATACCAAGAAATTTTTTTTTTAATGGTTTAGTTAACTATAATAACTCTGAAAGGAAATATTCAGGATCAGTTTAATGTTAAATGTAAAAAATTATTTGCAAATATTTATATAATTTCAAGGTGACAGAGTGACTCTGTCGTCATCACTGTGACAGGAGTTCACAGTGATGCATGTTTTAACATGCATTTTTGTGTTTTGTTTTTAGGCCTTGAATGATTATAACTTGATTATAACTTTGTCTGTTTTTCTTGCCTGTGAAGCTGCAATCTGGTTGTCTGGGCTGGTTTGTAGAGGTGGCCTCCAGCAGCGGCTCGAGATGCTCTGTGCCTTCAGGAGCCCGTTTAGGCTCCCATTCTCCAGAGCAGAAGAGCTTCACAGTCTTTCCCATGGAGCTGTGCACCTCACACATCGCTGAGACAGTGAAAGAGCGGGAGAAACAGATGAAGTCACCATCACAGATACAAATAATGCAACAAAACGAGACTAGAAAACCCCTCATAGGAAGCACAGGACAAACAAACGGCCGGAAATGTGAAATCAATAAGAAACAAAGCTGACTCAACATGGCATGCTTCATGAGTCAGTTTTCAATTAGTTAAGAGACAACTAGCAAACTCGATTTCATTAGGATTTGACTGTGGTTCATGACCTCTGGTGCGAATCCTCTTTGGTGCAGTGATGTTACTCACAGATACCTCTGGCCATAATAAATCTGAACTCTGCGCTACTCATTCATTAGTTTCTCTAGAGTACATGCAAACTTGCATTTGTGGTTTACGGGGACTCTCCATGGGACACCTTGCAACTACGATGCAAATAAACAGTATAACAAATATAAGAAACAAATTACATTTGTGCATTACTTTTTTCATCTTACATCTAAACAGAAGCATTCAAGTAAGAAAAACAAATAGGCTAATCAAATGTAAAAAGCCCTTTAGTGTATTCATTATAAATAAACATTATTAAAACTAGAAAAGCAGTTCAATAAAAGGGCAGCGAGCGATTCCCTCTATCTTTTATTGTTAGATTAACATTAATGAGACAGTCGGCCTATATATGAAGACCTATGTAATGTTACACATCCGATATTTTTACATAAAAGTTAGTTAATCAAATATTCAAGATCATTTTAGGTGTTTAATTACTGTTTGGAGCATTGGGATCGCTAGACAATGGCTTAATGAACTCATTTTTGTTTTTTTTTAAACCTCAAATACGACACTTTTTCACTTTTTTTTTGCCTTTAGCTCAAAATTAGCCCATGTGCATTCACAGTTTGCCAGCACAGGTCACAATTTTCCTAACGAATTAGTTTTTTTAAATTAATTTTGTAAGGATGTAACAATTTACTCAACTCATGATTCGATTAACGATACTGATTTCACAATTTGATTTTCTAATTTTTTTTTAAGACAAATTATAAATGAAAGATGTCCTTTTATTATTGCTTGGACAAAATGCAGCACATTTTTTTGTGAAACAGAAATTTGTCAAATAACAAAACTAAATTGAAATTTTAAAACAAACCCCAAGTTTGAATTTGAAAAAAAAGTCTTCATAATCAAAGACTTTGCTTGTGGTGGTCTTTCCATTCAAAACTATAGGCAGCCACTGCATTAGAATCACAATCCGAACAAAGATGCTGAACACATGCAGCATGAGCAGTTTGTAATCTACAAGAGATTGTCATTTGAACTTTTAAATCACAAACAGAATGCTCTGACTTCAGTTCTGTGAAACTATTCTACATAAAGTCAGCAGAAGCTGTGAATGAGCTGCAGATGCACTCTCTGACAACAGGTGGCGCTTACAGAACAGCAGATACAGCGTTTCCTTGGTTACCGCTGTAAACAAAGCAGCGCATCGCTTATAAACACTATTTTAATATGAATTATACAAGGACGAGATGAAATCATCTAAACTTTTATAAAGACCGTCAGTTCTCCTCAGAGATACATTCATATGAACTCTCACCCCCAAATTTATCGTGATTTGTTAAACATCTTAAACGATTTGAATCATCACATATTTATATCGATTTTCAACCAGTTCACGGTGAATCGTTACATCCATACATTTTAATGAATCGGTTTGTTTGAATGGTTAAAAAAAGGGGTCAAATTAATTCCCAGTGCACGGTAACATCTTCATTTTCAGGAAATAATTTGTGGAATTATTTTTGAGAAATTACTTAATTTTCCCAACAGGCAGTGATGCAGAGTGACAAAATGCTACTTGAGGTAGCACTAAGAAGTTTGATTCCTTTCATTGAATCAGTTTGGATGGTAAAAAAAAAAATATTCAGACAGTACAAGATTCCAGTACAGACATTTCATTTCACACATTCATCTTTCAGAAAATATATTTTACAAATTTTAAATGTAAAAATTCAAAACTTAATTAAAGTAGCGATGTAGACCAAATTTGATTTGTTAGTGAATTTTTTTAGGCAGTTCATGCAATTGCCTGCCACTGACAAATATTGCATTTGAAAGTAAAAAATGTAAAGATATATTTCCCCCATAAACAGCCTTAGTGTAGTTCGCAAAGTTTTTGTTGGTAGTTTCTGGCATAGTTGACTACTTTATGAATGCAGCTTGGGAAGTGACAGTTTGAACAGTTTCCTCATCACTGATAACTCTCACAGCACTTCTTCTTACCATCAGTCAGCTCACTGCCGAACACCACGGCTTTGGCGTTGGAGATGTTGACACAGTGCACCAAAGCCTCCAGTCTCAGGTTGAAGTTGATGAGAGCTGCCTCCACTCCGATCTTTGCCATGCCCAGCCAGAGCCCCACGTACTGAGAGCGGTTCTCCATGAACAGAGCGATCACGTCGCCGTCCTTGAAGCCCCTCTGGAGCAGAAGGTTAGCCACGCGGTTGGAGTACTTGTCAAGCTCCTTGAAGCTCCATTTTTCACCTGTTCCTTCGAAAATCAGAGCCGTCTTGTCACCATATTTCTTGACGGACTTGGCAAAGAGTTTGGGAACGGTGTTGCGCTCACGGAGGTGCTTTTTGACATTGAGTTTTACCCTCAGCAACACACTGGCTGCACTGTAAAAGAGCACATTATGAAATAACATTATGACTCTGATGGATTATTCTGGGCAAGTTCTTTAAAACACCTCCTTTCAGCTTTGTGTAAACTTCAATTTAAAAGAACGGTTTTCTATTGCAATATATTTTAAAATGTGATTTATTTCTGTGATCAAAGCTGTATTTTCAGCATCATTACTCCAGTCTTCAGTGTCACATGATCCTTCAGAAATTATTTGAATATACTGATTTTGCTGTTATAATGTTGAAAGCTTAAGCTTCACATTTTTTTGGAAACTTTGATGAGTAGAAACTTTAAAAGAACGGGGTTTATTTAAAAATTTGAATTAATGAAACGTTATGAATGTATTTTACTGGGATTAAAAAAAGTGTTCTTGCAGAATAAAGATATCAAGTTTTTTTTAAATCTTACTCTACCATTTAAAAGTTTGGACAAGGACAATGGTTTAAAAAAAAAAAAAAATATTAATAAAAATAAAAAAATAAACAGCACAAAAATCTGAAATTTAGATAAGAAACTCATGGCCTCAAGATAGTAACTCGTGGCCTCAAGATAGTAACTCGTGGCCTCAAGATAGTAACTCGTGGCCTCAAGATAGTAACTCGTGGCCTCAAGATAGTAACTCGTGGCCTCAAGATAGCAACTCGTGGCCTCAAGATAGTAACTCGTGGCCTCAAGATAGTAACTCGTGGCCTCAAGATAAGTAACTCGTGGCCTCAAGATAGTAACTCGTGGCCTCAAGATAGCAACTCGTGGCCTCAAGATAGTAACTCGTGGCCTCAAGATAGTAACTCGTGGCCTCAAGATAGTAACTCGTGGCCTCAAGATAAGTAACTCGTGGCCTCAAGATAGTAACTCGTGGCCTCAAGATAGCAACTCGTGGCCTCAAGATAGTAACTCGTGGCCTCAAGATAGTAACTCGTGGCCTCAAGATAGTAACTCGTGGCCTCAAGATAGTAACTCGTGGCCTCAAGATAGCAACTCGTGGCCTCAAGATAGTAACTCGTGGCCTCAAGATAGTAACTCGTGGCCTCAAGATAGTAACTCGTGGCCTCAAGATAAGTAACTCGTGGCCTCAAGATAGTAACTCGTGGCCTCAAGATAAGTAACTCGTGGCCTCAAGATAAGTAACTCGTGGTCTCAAGATAGTAACTCGTGGCCTCAAGATAAGTAACTCGTGGCCTCAAGATAGTAACTCGTGGCCTCAAGATAAGTAACTCGTGGCTTCAAGATAGTAACTCGTGGCCTCAAGATAAGTAACTCGTGGCCTCAAGATAATAACTCGTGGCCTCAAGATAAGTAACTCGTGGCCTCAAGATACTAACTCTTGGCCTCAAGATAGTAACTCTTGGCCTCAAGATAGTAACTCTTGGCCTCAAGATAGTAACTCTTGGCCTCAAGATAGTGAAGTCTGACACATGGACCCTTTGTTATTAAACTGGACCCTGTAATGTAGTGCAATGTAATACTTCACATTCTGTGCAATATTCTCTGTTTTAATATTCAGTGTAATATAATTTGCTGCAGTTCTGCTTCTATTTATTTACTAGTACTGTTCATCACAATCAATTCAATTCTGTAAATACAGAAATGTAAATCTTGTAGGCTGCATATCCACAGTCCTTTATAATTCTTCTTCATATTTTATAGCACGAGTTACTTATCTCGAGGCCACGAGTTACTTATCTCGAGGCCACGAGTTATTTAACTTGAGGCTACGAGTTACTTAACTTGAGGCCACGAGTTACTATCTTGAGGCCACGAGTTACTATCTTGAGGCCACGAGATAGTTATAATTTTTTTTTGACAAAGTGGGACCAGAGGGGCTCCATAGAAATGTTTCTTGAGCAGTAAATCATTATATCAGAATGATTTCTGAAGGATCATGTGACACTGAAGACTGGAGTAATGATGCTGAAAATACAGCTTCACATCACAGGAATTAAATAATTTTTTTATATATTCACATAGAAAACTGTTATTTTAAATTCTAATAATATTTTACATGAATACAGTTTTCAGTGTATGTTTGTTATCAAATGAAAGCAGGCTGGTTATCATAGGGAACTCCTTTCAAATAAAATTAAGAAATCCTAACTTTTGACCGGTGATGTACTTTCCACTGTTGTGTAGGTTTAATGCGCATGATCATACGTTTAATGGTGATGGTGGTGATTCTGGCCTCATCAACTTCTTGCTTCAGTAACAAATAACAAATCAGTAAGTGGCAGAAGTAGTTAGTGTGGTGCTTGAGCGAACACAAACACTGTCACGTTGCTAAAAGCAGTGACCCCTGACCCAAAAGAGCTCTTACATCCACTAACAGCCAGCCTAAAATCCTTCGTAATTCCCTTACGGTGTAATCAGGGCTGTCGATACGATAAACCCACACCTCCAGGACCTGAAGAGGAACTCAAGTCTGAATTTCACCAAGTGACAAAACTGTGATTGTTAGCAGAGGTTTTGCCTTGTTTGCAATTCAACAGCAAACACAGAAGTTCAGTTTTTAAATGAAAAAGAACAAACTCCCTGAAAGCCTCATGATGACTCCATTCACATTTCAAAACCTACTCTTTTTAAAGTGAAAACCAGCTGAACCCGCCAGGAAACCCATTTCAACCACTTGTTCCCCTTAACAAACACACAGCTTGTAATACAGGAATGTGCGGTTGTGTTTGCTGAGGAACTCCTTTTACAAAGGGAACAGGTTCATGTACTACATGATCGTTATTCACAAAACCACCTCCTTAGACAGAAATCAGACTGCATTAGAAATGTAAACTGATATTTCCTACTAACACACTACAGCAAAAGATAGAAATAACTGACTTACAACCATTTTTATGTTGATGAAAATACTAATGGCTAAGACTTTTGCACAGTACTGTGTAGATTTCATGCTTAAAAGGATATTGTAAAATCAACTTACTGCAAATCGCGGTATATGGTCTTTGAAAACACACAGAAAGACTTCCATCCTCCAGAACCCAGGAAGATGATCACAATAATTGGCAGGACCTGTAACCAGGGCAGGCCTGTGAACAGCCGGAGAGCGAAGAGAAGAGCCGTGGAGCACGCCAACCGCAACATCCTAACACACAAACACATCGACATCAATCCTCAATCCTGGGTTACTGAGTTCAATTTTATCTGACCCGTCTGATATACAAAAGACATCGTTCACTGATAAAAGTTATTATATAATCACTAGAAACCTGATAATTACAAGCGCTGATGTGCAAAACTCTGAGAGATTCGGAGATTAACACAAGATTACTCTCTTCATCATATCAAGAGCAGATAGTTGGTGAAGAACACAGATCTTTGACCTTGTGAAAGTATGTTAAAGGTACACCATTATCATATCATCTGGGAGAAAAAAAAATGAGTCAGGCGCTGCAAGTTAGGTTTGAAAATGTGTTTGTTAGATTTATTGTTTGCGTTGACATATGTAGTTTAATACTGCTGTTCATCGCGTGTTATACGGATATCGTTAGCTACTGTATTCTGATTGAAGGTAACCCTTATTGACAGCTCTGATGCACACTGTGTAGCATGCAGATGGATACAGATGATCAAACTGTGACAGAAATGTAAAATGTTTATTATTAAAGTGCTCCTTTAAATTAAAACACACCGAAGCTTTTCTAGGCCTTTAAAGAGACCTGTAAAGTAACTAGGGTGGATTGAATGTCAGTGATGCAAGGCAACAGAGCTATTTGATCTGAACTATCCTTCACGACAGCTCATCTGAACGCAGTAGAAGCATCACATAGTGCACCTATATAGTGGAGACCGGGGCTAGTTGTCACACAGCAAAGTAGGATAAAACAAGGGTTTTATCACTGTAACTACGTATAAGATTATGAATAGGAAGAACAATTGCACAAATGTGGGTTTTTGTAAATTGGTTTCAAACATCTAATTAAAAATCATTTAATAATTATTTTATTTTCAGCAAAATTTTCCTCAAAAACGATTTATATATATATATATATATATATATATATATATATATATATATTTCTTGCCACAGCAGTTAGATAATACACATTGCAAAACACTCTGGAATACATCCTGGTGCGAATTTAGATAATATGTAATGATTTAAAGTTTATTATGAGTATTTTGATTTATTCAGAATTATACAGTTTGTTAATTTATCCATTTCTGCTTTCTGATAAGTTTGTGATCTTACCAGTTTTTTTGTTTTATGAACTGCTTTTGGTGTTTTTTGGTGCTTCATTGTTCAAATTTAGCTGAAAAGCCATTAAATAAGCTTCCCATTGTGACAGCTTACGCCATATAATAAGAACAATCAGTATAGCTGCGATCATAGGCATACACACACACACACACACACCGCCGCAGCGGGCAAATCCTACAGTGCGCGTGTCTATCGTGAGGGATGCTGAGGAGAATCCGTCTGTTCAGTCCTTCAGATAAAACGATAGACGTGCTGTGGGAGCGGATGGATATGAAAGCATTGCAGAATAGCCGCCATCATCATCAAGCGAAGGTTACCGCAGAGCCCTGACTCGGTGCATCAACCCGGAAATCTGAGGAGCACATTGGTAGTACAGCGCTGTAGTGACTCGTTTCCGCGAATCGGCTCTTTCGAACAGCTCGTTTCAAAGAACCAGTTCAAATCAGCAATTCAGCGATACTTTTATACCATTATTACGCCACCACACGGTGCTTAGTTCACAAATCTGCGTCTACAGTAAACCATACCAAGGTTTTCATCTCTCAGTTGAAAGTGTTTTAAAAGGTTTATTCTAAAAAAAACTCTGTGTCGAATGTGTGTTGATAGAGCTGTCTTATAGCTAGGTGGCAAACATAAAAAAAAAAAACATTTGATCAGTTGTCTGCTGTTTTAGGCTCACTGTGAATCAAATATGTCCAAAGGGCAACTGTCAGTTTAGTGAGTCGGACAGCTATTGAGTCCAGATCCGCTCGATTCGTCAGTCCGATGGATGACTCGGTTCAAAGGATCCGATTCAAAAGAACGAGTCGCTCACGAACCGGACAGCACTGCAGTACACCGAGGTTCACTCTACTGTAAAAATCACGAGATACATTATAAGAAATTAACGCAGGCAGGCGGCATATTATATCAAATGTTTACACGACCAAGCGTAAATATATCAGTCTCGCTCGCGCTGCGTTTACGTTATATCGAAAAGCCCAGTGCGGATATATGGCATCCTATTCCCTTTATACTGATTTTGATCTATTAAATTATTACCTATGGTACCACATCTATCAGCCAACACGAGCTATACACAGTGTATGCTGATGTTATTGTAAAACTCGGTAAATGCATCTTTAACTGGCAGCTGACAGCTGCGATCAAGACGATTAATGATACAGGAGATTCCGGTTATGGAAAGTGGTTAAAATATTGGTAATATAGGTGTCTTTGTTCTGGGAAATACCTCGATTTAGGTCTCCGTTGTCACAATAAGGTGTGTGTTCTGGTAGAAGGGGTTCTGTGGATCCCACCTTGATCGGCTTAAACCTCACCTGCGCTGAACGACACACGGCCTCAGAGCCGCGGCTTCTCCTCGCAGACTTTGCACCCGTTTATTTCATTTTTTCATTCTTATCTGTTCTCGCTTTCATTGTAACGATGGCTTGTAGCACTGGTAATTCAAGTGACCTTATAATTTTCTTACTTCAGCCCGCCTCCTCTCTATTCGCCGGTGTTCTGTGTGATTGACAGCTCTTTGAACCAATCGGAGCTCTGCCGTATCGCGCAAGAAAGGCGGGGCTTAAAGTCCTGTAGAGGAAATGTGTCCCAGCCAGCGAATCATCACGGCAGCTTCCGCCCGCTAGCAGCTCCGCGGGACCATGAGGCATGATGGAGGAGGAGGAGGAGGAGGGCTATAGTGTCAGATATCTGCACATCTGCTCGCCATTGTAAAGGCGAAAACAGATGTTTGCGAAAATTAAAATGATATAATGTAGATGGCAGTTCAAACGTGTTAAGAGGCAGGCTTTTTTTTACTTCAAATTAATGCATTGACATGACATGGAGACAAGGATGATCTATTTATTTAAAATGAATGAATTTCGGAAGCGTTCAGACACTGCTCATCAAAATTGCTTTGGAAAAATGTGCGGATTATTATCTATCTTTAGATGCAAAATCAGATTGACCATATTTTCCTTTATTAATGTGTTTCTGTTTTTATTATGCACAGCCAGTACCAATTATTGTACCTTAAAAATCGAACTATCTTTCTTCTACAAGTAATTATCAGCCCTGACACTCACTGACGTCACAAATGCCTCAAATTACTTTTAAATGAATCTATTCATGCTCTTTTATACTAATCACAATATTTTCTGGTTCATTCATTTCATCTTTCCACTTCACCTCGGATATCATGTTAGATAATATTTTACAACTGCCAGATAACGAGGCAAATTTGCTATCAGTGTGGCAGATGATTTTATCTATGCTATCAAAAAATATCAAGACACAGTCCATAATTCGCGATCATAACTTTCATAAAGTGTATTTAGTTCAACTTTAACATAGTTGGATCAGTTTTTGTAACACAAAACATTTGATCAATCACACAAAAATGGCATATATATGTTGATTTCATGTGACTAGACAATAAAACATTGAAATCAACAGTAATACATAGTTCAACTGATTTGCCATAGGACTTGTTTGAAGGAATAGTTCACCCATAAACAAACACTGTATTACTATTTACACTGTTACAAACTTTAATGACCGACGTTCTTCAGTGGAACACAAAATAAGATGTTTTGAAGAATGTCCATGCTGCTCATTGACATACAATGCGTATGGACTGTTAAAGTCTAAATAAGAGTTATGTGGATATTTTTCAAAGTTTCATCTCGGGTTCCACTAAGAAAGTCAGTCATACAGGTTTTGAAACAACATGAAAGTTAGGAAATGTTTTTGGGTGAACTATTCCTTTAATTCATCAGATTTGGATGGCAAGTTTAAGGGTGTAGGTTTTTCATACACAATCTCTCATGAACAATAAAACCTTGTTTTTGGGACAAACACAATGTGAGGAAAACTGTGCATTGGAGGAGCTTAGATAAACTCTGAGGCAATTCTTCTAAAAATGTTGACAGAAGCCTTTTCATTTCTTTGAAGGTTTATAGGTATCATTTATTCAGAGTTAAAGGAATAGTTCAGGCTAAAATGTACTCACCCTCAAGCCATTAAAGATGAGTTTGTTTCTTCACGAGAACAGATTTGGAGAAATGTAGCATTACATCACTTACTAAAGTGGATCCTCTACAGTGAATGGGTGCCGTCAGAAGTGAAAAGCTGCATGTTTGTAAGAAACAAATCAATCATTAAGAACTTTAAACTGGCCAAAATATGATTTTTATTATCCATAATAATGCTTCCTCGAGGAAAAAAATCCATTCTCTGTTGTCAAAATCCACCTGAATATTTGTTTTGAACAGTTTTTTGCTTGTAAAAGGTGATCTGTGCATATTTCTCTCCTGATTCAGATGAGACAACTTTTTCACTGGAGAAAGCAATGTTATGGATTAAGGACTGGTATTTTAACCAGAACACAATGCTTTGAAGTTAAAAACATCTTATTGCATTTTAAACACACAGGTTTTCACTTCACACAATGTTAAATGATAGACTGGTTTGTTGTGGATTATTGTGGTGTTTTATCAGCTGTTTGGACTCTCATTCTGACGGCACCCATTCACTGCAGAGGATCCACTGGTGAGTAAGTGATGTGAAGCTTAGATGTCCTGAGGGTGAGTACATTTTCATGTTAATTGTACTGAAACTTCTAAATTTGTCTCATCTATCACAACAGTATGAAGAAAACAACACTAACTGGCTTATTTGCTGCAAAGACATAACATTAATTAATATTAAGATGCCTTGCAGTTACTCGATCTCTTCTCATGAAGCTCAGTCATCCAGCTCGAGGCCAAAGTGATTGTACAAGTCTCGTGTGGTCACTCCACGCAAGCCAGCTGAGAGAGACACAGAGACAGTTGTCTTGTCAGTGGTCACATGGGGGAGAATGACATGGCACAGACCCCCTCTGGCCCTCAAGTCACAGTGAGTTCTGGAGCAGGCAAGAAACTAAGCATTCTGGGAGTCTAAAAGGGTCCATTATATTACAGAACACAGCGATAATATCTGAAGATGTCATTATTATAATCCTGACACTAGAGAGAAATGCCAAGCATATGAACACTGTAACCCACTTATATGAGATGTGTGTAGGCCACAAGTGTTCATGGAGAGGAGATGAACAGTTAACATGGTATGAAATAGGAAATATTTTATATTGAAGTTATCAGACAACATAAATCACGATTGCATTCACTATTAAACACATGATTGTTCCATCAGGTTTTACCTAATCTGCCCAGCAGAGTTTGTGCGATGTCTTTGATGTCATTGTATTCGTGCAGAAGGTCTATGTGTTGATCTAGCTCTTGTACAACAAATCCTCTACAAACACAAGAACAGAGAAACACAAGCTCAGTTTAATCCGACAATAAACCACTTTCTTTTTTTTAGCAGGTATAACAATGTAATTAACTGCAAAGGACCAGATTATTAGTGAACATTGTAGTGAACTGTGTACAAGTTTCTCAGCCAAATTTTGATCATGTTAATAACACGGAGTTCTCAAAAATTTGCATATCCAGTGTAATATTGTAGGCTTATGATGGGTTAATAGTGCTGCTTTTGTTATTTTGGAGTTTTACAACCAGTGTTAATTTTCACTGAATGGAAAAAAGTGTCCAGGATATTCTTCTTTGGTGTAAAAAAAAAAAAATTAAAACATCTAATGGAAGCACTTTGACATCTTCCACCTTAAACTGGGAAAGGATTTCTGAACCTAATATTCCAGTATGAACATACTACAACATGGTGTATCTCTTTAACCCACATTCACTACCTACTCTTGTTCCAACAAGGCGATCTCTGAATTCAGCCGATCAAGTGTTTTCTTGAGCTCTTTGACCTCTTCCTCAGGGCACACTGGAGATTTCTCCATATTAGGCTTCTGAACCTATGACAGACCACAGACAACTCACCAAAATATGCGTATCAAGCATCATGCATGTTCTGTAGTTATCAAATTCCCATGAACAGTGCTTTGTTGAAGGTCAGTGCATCATGAAATATACTACTAACGTTACTCTTGTAAAATCACATATGATTAATACATTAGTCCTCTAAACACACAGAATTAAAAGACTTTACGTACTGGAGATTTAAAACCTGAATTGACGCTCCTGGCGTTACATCTGGAATCTGGAGGTCTGTATGGAAGAAACATACCGGTACTTTGCTATTTCATGTTAAAACAGATTTGTATTGAACGTGTGCAGAGTTGCAGTATTTGTTTACCTTCTTCTTAAGGACACGCCCCCTTGTCGTGGCGTTACTTTGACGTGCGGATCATCAACAGCGGATTTAGCGTTCATTTCTAGATCTGCTGTCGCGTTCATTTCTTCACAAATTCACGTTTAGTGTTCAGACTCGGAGATTATACGACTTTAATGAACGGATATCTGATTTACGCGAGCTCTGAACGTTTAATGAGACGCGTGTGTGAACCTTAATAAAGTCGCTTGCCATTTGAGTCTGACGAATAAATTCCCGCCTTGTTGCGTCATCATACGTAATCGCTCTGATTGGTTCGCTCGGGTATGAGCTTTTTGATTGGTCCAATGATGCACTTCCAGTGGAAACGTGTTTTATTTCAGTTCCATCAGAGCAGACTCTCTGGTTCCATCACATACAAGGTACTCGACAATGCATATAAAAGGCAATGTTGTGCAGTATATATATATATATATATATATATATATATATATATATATATGGGCTTTGAAAGCAAAGTAAAATATTATGAGGTTCTAAATTAAGGGCTTTGTTTATTTATTTTTTGTTTTGTCTATTTTAAAGTCAACCCAAAATGAAATAGAAAAATGGTAATAGAAAAGTAAATGTTCAATATCTTCAAATGATATGTTACATTTATCATTTATTTTAAAGTACTTATTTTACCTGATTATAAATAATATATTTATTTAGTAATATCCAAATGCTATGGCAAGATATACGATTAGGTTTAAGCCATTTTGATTTACACGGAGGATTGGATCCGACATTAGTTTCTTGTAAAACTGTGGAAACAGATGTTGTTTCTGGGTTTCTGTAAAGAGGAGTCAGAAACAGATTCACACTTATTTTTTTATTTTTTTTCAGTTGTATTTACGCTAAATAATTTTGGTCTCTAATTTGATTCATCGTTTGAGAATTATTCAAACGAACGACAAAACGACTAAAATTCTTTCTGTTTTGGGGAAATGTAAAATACATAAAGTAGCATTAAACTGTGAACGTTAAGGTAAAAAAAAAAAAAAAAAAAAAAAAAACACTTTTGTTACGTTGCAAAAAAAAAAAAAACAGATATGTTAAATGAGTTATGCATTCATAAGGCAGTTCCATATAAGGTCATTAGATGGCGGCATTTCACAACGAATGAAAAACTATTAAATGATGACGGAGGAATATTAGGTATTAGTATTTAAAAATTCCCCGTAGATAGATAGTGAACATAGATCTAGTTAAACACCGCTTACATGTCAAGGTAAAAGTGGGGTTTATTGATTAGTGTTTATATACTGATGATGACATGACCTCCTCTACTCAGACCTACTCTTTCTAAATCACTGCACACAATTCAAAGGGCCTTTAATTTGATTAACAACTGTATAATGTGGAAGCAAAGAATCTTACTGTCTGAAGGGAAGGGAATACAGAAAGTAACCTTTATAGTAGAACTACAAGGAATCACTGTGTAAGGTGTTGCTATGTGGTTGCTAGGTGTTTTGAGTGTCTTCAGAACAGCTTGACACAAAGTAATGCTGTAATACACATCTGAAGTGTGTGTAGTGAGATTTAAATCACTTCTGTGAGAAGACTTGAGTTTTAGAATATATAATCAGTTATATAAAAAATGTAAACAGGTAATCTTATATTACTATTAACTATATATTGTCATTTTATTAATCAATAATAATATTATTATAATTTATAATAAACAATATTTGAATATATAATATAAATAAATATTTTAAATAAAATAATATAAAGATAAATAATATAATAATTTCCCTATTGAATTTGAATTAGGTTATAAATGTTGCTTGGGCATGTTTTTGTGAGATTTGCCAACGTATAAAATAATTATTTACAATATGTTTCCATCTTTATGAATTCATGAATCAGGCAAGATAACTAAACAAAACATGGAGTTTTTTTTAATATAAATTCCCCAACACTAATTCATGATGTGACTAAATATAAGGAAAAAGACAAATTAGTCCTTTCGGCCGGCACTCTTGAGCCATGTTTATTTATTCTCTCTCTACACAAAGAGCTGGAGGAGAGTGAGTGAGTGAATAGGATGACAAATCCTCCTCTCTTCCTCCAGATTTAAAGGAACAAGATTTCACACCAAACAAATAATACATTTTATTTTGCTTCAATAAACTCCTAATTTGCTTCTTATTAATAGTTAGTAAGGTAGTTGTTAAGTTTAAGTATTGGTTAGATGCAGAATATGTGCTTAAGTACTAATAAACAGCTGATATGTTAATAATAGGAATGCTAATAAGCAACTAGTTAATACTGAGAATTGGTCCCTATATTAAAGTGTTACTGTCATTGTTGACTATAAATGACTGGCTGGTTAACGTGGTTAAATGAGTTGACCATGCAAAATGAAATTTGGTCAACAGTTACTAATTCTCATGTTGACAGAACTTTTAGTTTTTGAATTAGGATTCTTTTAATAAGTCTTTAAATGAAACGAATGCCCATCCACCGGCATAGTACTGTCTGTTTGGACTTGTTTCCATTACTACTTTGTTTTTGCTGCTTTCACTCTTGACACAAGGTGGTATTTAATTGGTAGTGTCTGAAATAGAAGCAAGTTAATGCAGAGAAAATGACTTCAGTTCTTTAAGAGGGTCTGTAACAGTCTTAGAATGAAATGCAGATCAAACAGCTTCTTGACGATATTGAGTATACTGTGGATCCTCACGTTAATCCATAAGTAATCCTTGATCTGTGCCTATTTCTCTCCTGATTCAGACTAGACGACTTTTTCACTGCAAGCAATATTATTCATAAAGGACTTGATTTTTCACAAGACATGAACTGATGGACTGGAGTGGTGTTGATTACTTGTGGATTATTGATTGTGATGTTTTTATCAGCTGTTAGGATTCTCATTATGACGGCACCCATTCACTGCAGAGGATCCACTGCTGAGCATTTGATGCAATGCTACATTTCTCCAAGTCTGATGAAGAAACAAACTCATCTACATCATGGATAGCCTGAGGGTGAGTACATTTGCAGCAGATTTCTTATTTTTGGGTTAAATATTCCATTTAACTCTAAACTAATGTGTTTAGAAAACTTGACAGCCAAATATAAAACATGTTAAAGATGAAATAAGATAAAGGCGCTAAATTAGGTCATCTGTATTCTATTTTATGCCTAAAGCTCAACAAAAGTCACTTTTCCCACATACCACAGTCATCTTTCACTGCTGAGAAAATGGATTCATTATATTAATGACTCATCCTACACTCCACAGATTTTTATCCAATCAAATGCTCTCAAATAAAAACGTCCCTCCCCCAACAGCATCTGAGCCTGTCAATGTTCACATGTCACTTGCTCAACTGAAAATGCTATTAATTACATTTCTCCTGAGCTCCACACATGACATGAATTCATATACCCACAGCTTATTAATTTGTTGACCGAATTAATTAGTACAAGTAGGCCACGATTTCATTAAAATGACAGAACAAATTAATAAAACATGGCAACAAGTGAATAAGTCATGCTAATTCATTCTTAATTGCTGAATGTATTGTTTTCTCCCCCCGCATGTCATTGTGTAATCACAATGTGACTTAATTTTAAATTGCCAACAACATAATCACAAATATATCTTGACTGCCCTAAGCACTCTTCTTAGGCAGAATCCAGTGCCTCATATGGAAAAGTTATAGATGTGGACACACATTTGCATGTTTATTTGCATTTCATCATGTTTGTAATTCATACAGCAGCCACCTCTGAGACACATCTAACGGCTCGTCCCTTGTGTCACTGTCAGTGACTGTAAAACACACGTCCGGCACACGCTCTCAGCACGGGCTCTGTAATGAGCCGAGGGAATAGAGAGAGGCCGAGAGATCACTGACAGAGAGAATGAGGTTCATCTCCGGGACAGATAATTCAAGGCATGCCATAAAACATCAATACTCCTCTAGTGCATGCTGGGAAACATTATGGCCTTAAATAATTCAGCACAGGACGAAACTCCTTCATTTCACTAAAAATTCACATCATCTATACGTTTTGATCAGTTTGAATTGATCTAAACACTGTCAAAAAATAAATAAGGAATGTGTTATTAATTATAATACAGTGTGTTTATTAAGTATTTACATCCATTAATTTTTAAATATAATATACAATTACTTATAAATATTAATAATATAAATATAAAATATACTACATTTGCTGTGACATGAAGAGTCTGAATACTAACACTAAAATTAATAATATAATATAATATAATATAATATAATATAATATAATATAATATAATATAATATAATATAATATAATATAATATAATATAATATAATATAGTACAGTACGATACGATACGATACGATACGATATGATATGATATAATATAATATAATACAATACAGTACGATACGATACGATACGATATGATATGATATGATATAATATAATATAATATAATATAATATAATATAATATAATATAATATAATATAATATAATATAATATAATATAATATAATATAATATATCAGTTCTGAGTAGATTACTTACAAATTGTAGCTAGTAATGTAATAGATTAAATTACACATTTTAGGTAATATAATCTGACTTTTGACCTGAATTGTTTATTACATTGATTTAAATAACAAATTTGTGTATCATATTGACATAAAAAAAATACAAAAAGAAAGAAAATATATTACGTTTGTTGTTAGTAATAACACAATTATGTCAAGGTTTCCCAAACTGGGGATCATGAAGAAACTGCAGGGTAAATAAAAGAAATGTTGTAATGTTTAGGAAACACTTCTTAAAATGTAAATAATTTTTTAAATTATAACTACATGACTAGTGACTGGTCTGTGTGTGAATGTCCACAAAAACAAAAACATCTTTCTTTTTGCATTTAAGAATAGGTTATTTTAGAAAGAAACATTTAAACGAAGAATTAGGGAGAATCAATAAATAACAAATACTCTTTTTCTAATGTGTAAACAATATATAATCATGAAATCAATACAAAATGTAACTGCAGTATGATTAGGAATATAAAAAATGGAACATAATCTAATTCCAGGACTTAATTTTTGGAATCTGATTATGTAATCCAGATTATATGTAATCAGTTACTACCCAGTGCTGAATAAAATATGATCATATAAATATTAAAATAATTAAATAATATTATATTATATTCATTTTAGTGTTAGTATTCAGACTCTTCAGTATGACAAAGCAAAGTTTAGCTCCCCTGTACCTGGATTGAATTGTCTCTAGAATGTGATTGGAGAGCCAGATTTACCTTATCAGACATGATTTAGAATCACTCACATCTGTCTAAACTATGTCCCACAAGACAGATACTGCTGCGGTGACTTTGGCATATGATAGTTTTTGAGCGCATCCACCTAGCTCTGAAGCACAGTGAACCCACAAGACAGTGGATTGATGTTATCACATTCCCTCAATCCAATCTGACAGAGTGCATCCAAAACAAACAAAACTACAGTTTCTACACTACACTACTGCGCTGCAAAATGAAAGCAAACATGTATCATCTAAATAAGTGTTGCATGGATATTAAGGAATAAAATAAAGAGAAACTGAAAACGGTAAGATATAAATGTTTATCTAGGTTCCTTTGTCCATATTATATGCTAACAAACTACTAAGAGCTTCAAAAAGCATCCGACACAGTAGTTGATTGTTTTTAATTGTCATATGTTCAAAGAGTTTATCTTTTATTCTCTAATATCTAACATTTCAGGTATTTTTCACATATTTTAAATGCCAAGTAAAACACACACACACACACATACACAGGATTCAGTTTATTCTAGGAACTAACAATGACCACTATTTTTACAGCATTTATATAAAGATTAAGTCAATGAAATATCTGAATTAGCTGAAAATATACTCCAGGATGTAGATTAATTTGTTTGTCCATGGTAACAGATTTGGAGAAATGTAGCATTACATTAATTGTTTACCAATGGATCCTCTGCAGTGAATGGGTGCCGTCAGAATGAGAGTCCAAACAGCTGATAAAAACATCACAGTAATCCACGAGTAGCCCACTCCAGTCCAGTCCATTAGTTAATGTCTTGTGTTAGTAAAATGCTGTGTGTTTGTAAGAAACAAATCCATCATCAAGGCATTTTTACTTTGAACCATTGCTTCCTTTAATGCATAATATTGCTTTTCCAGTGAAAAAAAGTCTTTTTTTAATCAGGAGAGAAATATGCACAGATCAAGCACCGTTTACAAGCCAAAACGGTTATAAACAAATATGCTGGTGGATTTTGATGTAAGAAAACAACAGGGGATGAACTTTATCATTAGAGGAAGCATTATTATGGATTATTATGGTTTCTTAAAAAATATGCAGCATTTGGCTTCACAAGATGTTAACTGATAGACTGGATTTGTGTGGATTACCAGTGGATTATTCCTTTAATCTACAATGTTTAAAGTAAATTTTTACATATATTAAAATTTTTTTAAGAGTTCAAGTAATATACATTGTACAAACTAAAATGAGTTAACAATGAACAATACAAACTGAGCTAATGACCTAATGCATTAACTAATGACAGATGATTCTTCTGCACAATCTGACTTTGCTGCAGTCTGGAATTGAACTACTGGTTTCGTCTGGTCAGAAGAGAACTGGCCCCCCAACTGAGGCTGGGTTCTCCCAAGGTTTTTTTCTCCATTCTGTCACCGATGGCGTTTCGGTTCCTTGCCGCTGTCGCCTCTGGCTTGCTTAGTTGGGGTCACTTCATTTACAGCGATATCGTTGACTTGATTGCAAATAAATGCACAGACACTATTTAACTGAACAGAGATGACATAACTGAATTCAATGATGAACTGCCTTTAACTGTCATTATGCATTATTGAACCACTGTTTTCCTAATGAATGTTGTTCAGCTGCTTAGACGCAATGTATTTTGTTTAAAGCGCTATATAAATAAAGGTGACTTTGACTTTGACTAATGTTAACAAACTGAACCTTATTGTGAAGTGTTGACAATAAAGTTAATTTTAGATTTGCTAAAGATCAATTCAATATAGTATAATGTTTATTGTGTTAATTCATGTTTATTTATGTTCTTACCTGTTGCTTACCTCAAGTTCTCAGTGTGTGATGTTGATGGCAAATGTTTCGTAAAAGAAATGTCTAAAATGACTTATATAATTATACATTGTCAAGGAAAAACTTGTGAGGCAAGAGCTGAGGAAAGGTCAGCCTCCCACCCAAAAATATAATGGAACATTTTGACATTAAAATTCACATAATTAATCTGATTCTATTCAGATAATACTAAATATTCTTAATGTATCATTAGATACAGAATATTTAAAATACTGCACCTGCTAAATGTGGTATTACAAGTAGACTAAACATACTGTATCTTGCAATCAGGAAATGAACCAAAATGTTGATTAGAAAATATCAATTAATGTAGGTTATATGAATTTAATTTTGTATTCAACTTCAACACATGCCAAAAAGTTTTCAACCAATTTATTATCCACATTGTATTCTCAATTGTATTATCAATTACAGGACCATTTCGGTATCACCTTAAAACATAAAACAATATTATTTATCTATGGCTGGAACTAAAATACTGTGATAAAGCAGTGTTGCAAAAACTAATAATAATAATACAGTTGGTATTAACAGGCACTGAAACATGTGTGTGTGCAGATGAGAGACACAGCGTGAGATTTAAAGGGGTCATGGAGAGTGAAAGAAGAGCTAGGAGAGAAATATGAAATCACAACACAACCACAAGGTGATCACAGAAGTCAAAGTCACCTGCAGGACTGTAGTGTGTGGCTACACACCCAGCGATAGAAGAATATCACTGTCAAACAGGCTAGAAACAGAACAAATATTCTTGATAATCACTGTGTCATTATCAAGTGATCATTATTAAAAAGAAGAAAGTTGGTGCATTGCCTCACTTGTTTTGACATCAACAAAGCACAGGAAATAGGCTAACTGTCACCTCTGTAAGCATGAACAGAGAAAGAGCGAGATAGAAAAACCTCTCTGGCAGAAGTTGTTCTGTTCATAGTCCAACAAGCAGCATTTAGAAAGAGCAAATGTAGCCCTCGAAATCAAGAATCCACTGCCTTATATCCATCTCACATCTGGGTTTTAAAAATAAAAGCAATGGAAATCATTTTAATGCAGCCGAAACAAAAACCTGTGCCTTTTTAGATAGGAGAAATGTGAATAAAGAAGAACAAATTATTTAAACATCGAAAACAGAACAAATAATTCACAAATTGTGAAAACATCTATTAATATATAGAATCCCACACAGTAACTTTTCAGTAAAAAAAATGCTTCTCATCTCATATGTTAGTTCATAATCAAATGCTTACATTATGTTGTTACATTTTGTTCTAACAGTTATACTGCAGCCCACTTACGGATTTTCTTAAACTGTATTACATGTGTTGGTTTGTTAAAACAAAGTCTGTGGCTATATAATTTATTATTCAGCTAAAATGTCTCGAGCTACTTGAACAATAGAAAAGTTTCCATTCAGAACGTATATTTAAAAATACAAGATGTCAACGTTTCCGTGTATTGATGTGTCTTTCAACAAAAATGTAAGGAACTCATAAAAACTTCTGCGTCATTTTCTGAATCCTCTTTCCAATTACAGAAAACACAAAACAAGAGATTCAGGAGTGAAGCAGATGTGCTGAGGGAGAGAGAGTGTCTCAGAATGTTTGCTCTCACCCCATTTTTGCCTTTATAGTTCCTAGTTACGAACAAACACACTGGGAAGACTTCCTAAAAGCTTGGCACTCTGGGAGTTTCCAGAGGACATTGTTGACATTGTTTTTATGCAGGCAAGCACTACAGCTTTATGAAATGCTGAATAATATATTTTTAATGAGAATTGAGTCTGTTGCCTGCATTGATGCAGTTAGCTGTTAGCATTTAGCATCATTTAAATCTGAATGGCTACACATCAGTGCTAATGCTGCAGCTTCGTGTGAACATCTCCCTCATGGTGACTGAGCGGCTGAGGTTTAGTTTGTGGTAGTTGGGTAGTGGCGTTGGCAGCTGGGTGGGCAGCAGGGTGGGCAATGGAGTGGGCAGCCCCAAATCCTGTTGATACATGCTGCGGTAGTTAATTCGTTCGCCGCCATTTCGCAGGCCGTCTGGCTGCTGCAAGTAAAATGGCAGGTCATAATGCGTACAGGATGGACAGTACGTCTGTGAACGTGTCAGTTTTCGTGTTTGCGGGGGCGTGAAGAGGGCAGGCCCATTGGGGGTGGTTGCCGTTGGGACAGTGGCCGCCAGGATGTTGTGGTTTGAATGCACCGGCGGCAAACGAGACGTGACGGCGAAGTCAGGCTCCTCCTCCTCTGACTCCGACTCCTCCTTCTTACAGCAATAGTACTAGAGGGGTGTAAATAGGGGTGTGTCAGCTTAGTATTTTCAATGTACATATAGCAAATATAGCACATGTGCATTTTTGTACATTTGTAAATGCATTAAGAAGTCCAATAAGAAAGTACTGACTGCATCTAAAATTGTAAGATTTTTTAAAAAATATCACAGATTTCACAAACTTACAAGTGTTTACAAATATTTTTGACGTTCATAGAATTATGAATACTTAATGAAATTGAATGGCAACACATTTATGTACACACATTTTCCATTATAACAGCATTCTATTCTGTATGTTTTCTAAAAAAAAAAAAAATAAGAACCACTGTGACAGCAAATACACATTTAAAAGTTGATAAATGTGTTGAAAAAAAGTTGAAATTAAGATTTTAAAATATTTTTCCAAAGAAGTGTCTTCTGCTCACCAAGTCTGCATTTATTCGATCAAAAATACAGTAAAAATAGTAGGGCTAATACTGTGAAATATTATTATGATTTAAAATAAGTGTTCTAGCATCTATTAAGCATAGCATTTATATAGTTATTTAGATTATTTTGTGTAGGCTATGTAGTTAATCAGCATAGTTGCTAGTGTAACGTATTGTTAGAAGCATATAGTAAGTAGCATAGTATTGCATCAGTCAGGATAGCTTCAAGTTAGCATAGATTTATCTGTATTTAGTACAGTGGTCAGGATGGTACGTTGGCGTAGTGTTGCTGGTTGCAACAGCACTGCTGGACTGCATAGTTTGCCAGCAGACTTGAAAATTAGGCGCCAGTGGTTGCATGCACTTGGCCTGGAAGACCGCGTGTTCCCGCCTAGAGCGGATGCCGATTGTGATGCGGGTGTTAAGACCGCAGTTTGTGCCAGTGGCTCGAATTGAAATGGCTCATATCAATGTCCACAGACACCTCGACATCCTCCACTTCAGGTTAAGGTGGGGGAGAAAAGTCCTCTACTTCAAATGAACGTTCAGTTGCAAACCTACTTGTGTCACTAGAGTCACTCTCCATTTTAGCGACTCTGACAGCAGCTGTCAATCAATTAATCCATCACTGCGGGTCTCAGGTTCACTCCCCACCCACTCAGCCCTGCCCTCGGTTCGTCCCCTCTATCTCCACTGTGCTCTGCCCACTTTTCAGCATTTTTCAAATATTGCCAGTGGGTGGAGTCAGGCTCTGACCAAGGGTTTAGTTACACTTTAAAAAAATAAATAAAAATTTCCAGTAGTGCATTTTATACTTGATGTAACTGAATTACAGTGCAAAGAGTGTAAATGCTTGCACAAAGTTCCGTCTGAATTTCAATTACACAAAAATGTGGTCAATATTTTCAACTATGGGATTATGTCTGAATATGCAAATTGGTCATCTAAAATGGCTGTCAATTTTAGTGCCAACCAGTTGTTTCAGTGTCAAATCAAACATGTAAAATCTAACAAACCATCTGAAAAAAATTATGCATCGACTTTTCAGTTCTGACGTGATGTGTTAGTGTTTGTGACAAGCAGTCACTTCCAGTCACTTCCTGTACAGAAAACATGAGATCTATCAGCAACTACAGAAAAACAAGAGCACGCCACTACTACAGCATTATACCTGTAAGACAAATATGACAGTCCTCCGAAAGAGGAAAGCACACAGCTCACCTGCAGCCTACAGTAACACAGTACAGCGATAATGCACAGTAAGATTACTGTAGCTAGAATTCCTCCTGTGATTACCACTGTCCCGGCTGTCATTCGAAAGGCTCTCCATCAACACCTTTAAAAACAAAAGCAAAGAGAGAAAGGCTTTAGGTTAACAAGAAACATCTATATAAAAATTGTTTATGATTAAAGTAACCCTTCATACAACCACAGTGTGTGCGACTGAACTCCATTAGATTCAATCAAATATGCCAGAAGAATTTTATGGACATTTCAGCATGATAAATATTTCCCTGTATCTATGATTTGAATGCCACAATCATCACCTCACAGGGATGAATGTGAATGGGCAGAACAAATGGGAGGAAAATTATAGGAGCCATAATGAAGGTCAGAAGAAGATGAAATTATGGAGAGATAACCTTGGACCAAGATGACGACAGTCAATATAGAAGGTCAATAAACAAAGATGTGAATGATAAAGAAGAAAATTATATTTTAAATGGATCTAGTCGTCATTTGGCACAGTGAATAGAAAACACTTCAACAGAACTTATATACAGCAAATTTTACAGTTTAATTCATATCTATATTCTGAACTTTTTACAGAGATGTTTGTTTGCCTGGTTTATATATAATTGTATTGCTTAAAACAAGGTGAAAGTTTTTTCTTCTTCTGTCTATTGACAGTATTTTCTGGTTTATCAATGATAAAAGGAACAATAAAAAATTCCTTCTGTAAAATCTGTCATGTCCTCTGGTTAATCACCCGTCCTTCATTTGGTGTGTTCTGTATCTGTCTGCATGTTGTGTGCACATGGTGTTTTGTTTTGATTGTTCGCCATGCACTCCTCTATGGCGTTCCTCCCTCCCTCTCGTTACCACCCTCACTGCTCTTAATTGTTTGATTCTGCTCACCTGAATTCAATGTTTGTTCATCTCTCGCTCTATTTATTTCCCTCTTTGGTGTCAAATGGTGCCAGATTATTGTTCACCAGTTAGCCAATGCTCAGCTGCTCCGTCTTGTCCAGTCTAGTCATGACATTGTTGGCCCCCTTTCAGATTTTTGTTGCTTTCTCCCGTTGTTTTGTTTTTCTATTTTTTTCTCCCTCGTTTCCTAGTCCAGGCACCTGCATTCCCGCAGAAGTTTTCTCTGTCCACTTGAACACCAGCTCCCTCGCTTCCTCTCCTTTCCGTCTTCTGATTCCCAAGCGGCCACTCCATTGAGCGCCCTCTGCCGGGTGTTATTTTGCAAGGACATTTTAGTTGTTCACTGTTTCTGTTGGACTATTTTTCCTAATACCCCGGCTGGTTTTTGTTCTTTTTGAGGGAGTTCCTTTTTGGACTTATTAAAAATAAACAGGTCTCCTGCTGAACCCTGCATCTGCGTTTGTGTTGTGTGTCTGACAGAACAATCTGGCCAAGATGGACACAGCAGGACCAGATTCTGTCAGAACCGCGGTCACTCAGCAGGGAGTTCTTTTGGGCCAGCATGAAGCCAGACTGACTAACACCACAAGGGAGGTGGAGTTCCTGGTAGCTGAGTTTACAACTTGCATCCAAGAGCTGCAGCGAGAGGCTGCACAGTGGCCCAGTTGTCCTCTTCTTTATTCCTCTTGCAATAATCCAGTGCCCTATGATGGAGACCTCAACTCCTGCCAGGCCTTCTTGTCCCACTGTTCCATGGTGTTTGCCCTACAGCCAAGCACACATGCACTTGAGGAGTCCATAATGTCTTTTGTACTGATGCTTTTAACTGGAAAAGCTTGAGACTGGGGAACATACTTCTGGGAGACTCAAGCTCCCTGTTGTGCATCATTCGATGACTTCCACCAGGAGCAGAGCATGATATCCATTTCAAGACCCCGGCAGATTCCTGTTACTGGAATGAGGGGGCCTGTCGATCCATGTTCTGTGCCAGGCTGGAGGATGACATTCAGGATGAGCTGGCCACTCATGACTTGCCGCATGACTTTGACGACCTTATCAATATGGCATTGCAGATCGAGGGTCGCCTTCGCCGCCACAGTCAGCGCCTGGCAGTTTGTCCGTCCTGGAGGGCGGAGGACTTGTCTCCTGTTTCCCCTACAGACTCCTTGAACATTTCTTTCACTGAGTCTGACCCTATGCAGTTGGGGCCCTTTTGCCTCACTCCCCAACAGAAGCAGCAACGCCTCGCCCTAGGGTTATGCCTGTACTATAACAAGCCAGGTCACTTTGCAGCAGGCTGTCCTTTAAAAGCGAAGACTCACCAGTAAAGAGGAGGATCCTGGTGAGTGCTACCCCTTTATTGCATCCTCCCTCCTCTCGTACTCTCCTTCCTCTCCTTCCCTATGGATATCTCTCTAGCCACCCAGTGGGGAATTCCTGCTATTCCTCTTCCCAAACCTATTCCTGCCCATTCCTTGAGTGGCACTTTAATCACTACTTTCTCCTATGCTACAACTCCTGTTAATCTTATTGTCTCAGGCAATCACAGAGAGGTGACCATGCTGTACCTTCTTGAATCCCTGAGTGCTCCCATAATGTCTGGGCACCCATGGCTGGTGCAGCATGGCTCTCACATAGATTGGTCAAGCAACTCTGTCTTGTCATGGTGCCAGTAGAGCCAGCGTCTTGTTTGTGTGCTGCCTCTTTTCCTGTGTCTGTGTGCCCTGTCTTGCAGGTGGAAGCAGCTGATTTGAGCGGGGTCCCGGTGTAGTATCACAACCTGTGCCAGGTGTTTAGCAAGTCCCTGGCCACCTCCTTACCTCCACATCACCCTTACAATTGTGCCACTGAGCTCCTCCCATGCACTTCTCCACCTAAGGGTCACTTGTTTTCCCTTTCCGGTCCTGAAAGAGAGGCCATGGACAAGTATATTAATGAATCTCTCAAAGCCAGTCTCATCCGACCCTCTTCATCTCCTGCAAGAATGGAGTACATTTGAAGAATGGCTTCCTGCATCCCTGTATAGATTATCGAGGCCTGAATGACATCACTATAAAGAACAGGTACCCCTTGCCTCTTATGTCGTCTGCCTTTGAGCTTTTGCAGGGAGCCAAGGTCTTCACCAAGCTTGTCCTCCGGAATGCCTATCACCTGATTCGCATACATGAGGGTGATGTGTGGAAGACAGCTTTCAACACACCCATGGGAAACTTTGAGATCCGTGTCCTAACGTTTGGTCTGACCAATGCCCCAGGTGTCTTCCATTCAGGTTCATTGGCCCATACTCTGTGCTGTTCCTCCCTCCCTCTCGTTACCACCCTCACTTAATTAACCCTCACTGATTCCGCTCACCTGAATTCAATGTTTGTTCATCTCTTGATCTATTAATTCCCCTCTTTGGTGTCAAACGGTGCCATTTGCCAGTTAGCCAATGCTAACTAGCCACTCCATCTGATCCAGTATAGTCATGACATTGTTGGCCCCATGTCAGGTTTTTGTTGCTTCCTCCCGTTGTTTTGTTTTTCTGTTTTCTCCTCCCTCGTTTCCTAGGCCAGGCACCTGCATAACCGCAGAAGTTTTCTCGGCCCACTTGGATGCCGGCTCCCTCGCTTCTTCCTCCCCTCTCCATTCTCCTATTCCCAAGCGGCCTCGTCATTTTGTTTTTTGCAAGGACATTTTAGTTGGACATTGTTTCTGTTGAACTATTTTTCCTAATATCCCGGCCGGTTTTTGTTTTCTTTGAGGAAGTTTCTTTTTTGACTTATTAAAAATAAATGGGTCTCCTGCTGAAGCCAGCATCTGTGTCTGGGTTGTGTGCCTGACAAAAACATTTAATATGTCATGTAAAAAAATATTTTCAACCTGGCTTTGTCCAATATTCAGATTTATGTTTTAAGAAAATGTATGCAAATTACTACAGATTTAATTAGATGTTTTGCCTATTTTGATACTTTGCATATTTAAATGTAACATTTCAGAAAACAACTGTCTTAATGCACTGAAACTAATCAGCTTGGGGAAGTATGGTGATATCTGTTAGTTAAAATATTTACCAGAGTCTTGACTTGATGCCATCACATTTCCTTAATTTATATTAGAACATTTTCACACTATTCTATGTGATTTCTACAAAGAAATCAGACTCATCATAACAGCAAATACACGCACATCAGTTTGCACATTCTGCTGTAGGGTGGGAAAATGCTTCAGGAGAAACTCAGGGTAAAACATCTTGTTCAAAGTAATAATGATGCAAGAGCAACATTGTGATCACAATGACACTCCTGCTACTTCAGATTTAATCTGTAATATCTGTTTTAGCAGCCTCCTTAATATTAATCTACCACAAACCAGGAGAGACAGATCAGAGCACAAAGAGGCTGACGTCTTCCCTCAGAGCAAGCATGAGCACCATTCAGTAATGAAATGACATCTGCTTTTAAAAACACCCGCCAGAATCCACCAGCAGGCATTTGCCTATAGAGCCCCAGACCAGCAGGGGGCCCTGAAAAGCTGTAAATGTACTCCAACTGTAGCCTCTTATAAAATGATTGGTAACACTTTACAATAAGGTTCCATTAGTTAATATGAAACTGCTTTGTATTTATAGTTGGGGCTCCTTGGCATCATAAAGTGGACTCCACAAGACTTTCCATTTTTGGACATGCTCTGACCCAGTATTCTAGCCATTAGTTTGGCTCTTGCTCTTGTTTGTTTAGACATGTAATAGAATGAAAGACAGCTTTTGGGAGATAAGGCTCAATGAAAGGCTGGAAACTGGTGAGTTTAGATGAGTATTAATAGGTAATGTCGTTTCTGTGGTGCTGGGTGGAAAAAAAAGACTTTATGAACGCAAACGGTGTACGCTATTCTGTGTCAGCCGCGCCATTAATTCAGACTGAAGGTTTGAAAAATTATTCATAAGAAAACTCCTCTAACATCGGTAAGGTATAATGCTTAAATAAGACTAGATGTAATGTTGTGTTAATCACGTGTGAAGTGACAAAAGCAAAGTAATCTTGTGCAATGGCAGTAAACTGTAATAAGCTTCATTTGTCTTCTTTTCTCCATTGGGTGCTCTTTAGACGTGGACCTTCCTCAAGCTCCTAGTTGAATTAAGCTCCAAGACTATTAAAAAATAACAGAATGGAAACATTATGTCCTGAATACTGAGGGCAGGAAACAAAACTTTAGTTCCCGTACTCTTCTTTAAGAGAAAATGCCACTGTTTTTTCATATTCCACTATGTTCTTCCCTCAACTTAGACAAGTTGATACATACCTCTCCCGTCTCAGTGCGTGCACCTCAATCACTGTATTGCGCGGCGCCACTATGCTAGCATTTAGCTTAGCACCATTCATCCCTTAGGATCCAAACAGGGATGAATTTAGAAGCTATCAAACACTTCAATGTTTTCCCTATTTAAAGATGGTTACATGAGTAGTTACATGAGTAAGTATGGTGACACAAAATAAAACGTGGCGATTTTCTAAGCAGATAAAAAGATGAGATAATGTGTGGTGGAAGAGCACTCTGCAGCACTTTGACCTCGGTGCAGTAATATCATTACTCCTGTAAACTCCCCCTCTCCCTCTAACTTCCATCAATACAACCAACGTCAGGAGTTTTCAGGAGTGATGATATTACTGCGCCGAGGTCGAATTGCTGCGACATGCTCTTCCGCCATAAATTATAGTTATCATTTTTAATGTAACATAGTGGAATATGGAAAAGCAGTGGCATTTTCCTTTAATAATAGGGTCCTGATGAGAATATGTGAGAATATGTGACTGTCCGTGGGATTCTAATCTTTCTGTGTTTTATTTTGACAGGCATCTATCTCAGCCAGTCAGCTGAGCTGTCCTCGAGTAGTTCGTACCTGCTCTCTAAAATCTAATTAGGCCTTCGTAACCTGATTCGTCTAGTGGCCGAATGCAATCAATAGATCTGGGTTGGAAATGGAACTGATGTTGGTTTTCATTTGATTGCGAAAAAGGCAGCCAGAAGAGAACATCAATAATGCGTCAGAGCTCATTGTTGATATAAGGCTGAGGAAGAGCTGAAACTCTGATTCCACAACAATGTGAAGCAGAACAACTGTTTTCAACAATGCTAATAATAAGAAATGTTTCTTTGAGCAGTAAATCAGTACAAGAATGATTTCTGAAGGATCATGTGCCAGTCAAGACTGGAGTAATGGTGCTGAAAATTCAGCTTTACATCATAGGAATAAATTACATTTTAACATATTACAAAAGAAAACCGTTTTAAACTGTAATAATATTTCACAATATTACAGATTTTCTGTAAAAAAAAAAAAAAGATGTACAACCCCAAATTTCTTTGAACTAGTGTATCAATAAATAATTTATGCATAAATATAACTATGAATATATATTTAACTAATTATATAAAATAATGATTGAGTTTAACATTCACATGATTTTGAGATGCTTGATATGTTTTTTTTTTTTGTAAAAACAACAACAACTAGATGCTTAAATCTTTTTATTTTCTTTGTTGTAGACACTCTTATTTGTCATTGACCCTGACTGCCATGTCTATGACCTTTAACCTATGAAGATCAGTAATACTGGGACCCATTGATTAAAAAGTCATATATGAATATATATATATATATATATATATATATATATATATATATTTATATATATATATATATTTTTTTTTTTACATGAGCAGAGACTCAAGCCTGTAACCTACGCAAAATCCAGCTTTTATGCACAGCGCTCATGTGCACACGTAGCTGTAATTTAATGAAGTCAAACCTCCATTAGCGTACTGCAGTCTACCTCACAATCCTCCCATGGGGATCACTAAATTATATCACCGTTTGAAGAATATGTTGCCATATCACAACATATTCATCACATGACGCTTTAATTACAGGATGTGTGCAAACACACTTAAAACAAAGATACACACAGCCGACCACAGGCAGATCCTTGTACGCAACAATCAAAGTTGAAAAAATTTGAACTCAAAATAGATTTTTTTTTCTATTTATCTTAAAAATATTTAAGAAACTGTAATGTATCAGAATCTCATTTATCAGAATAACATATATTTAATGTCTCATAAACACATCCTGACTGAGACGCATCAATCAAAAAAAAAAAAGATAGCAAAATCAATGACGCCATTCAGTGCATGACAAATATATATATATATACATTTTTTTTTACATGATTATGTTGTATATAAAATATTTTGAGGTAGAATTTTCTCCAAAAAGAACCATATCATGTACGTCAGCATATTATGACATTCAGTGTTCAATATTTGACATTCAGGTCTTTTATTTTCTCATTGTGATAAATAAAATCATTCACAAGGATTTTTTTTTTTCTGGTCTAATCTAAAGGTCATTTGACCTCTTTCATTCCCTCCTGAAAATGAAGTAAACTTCAGCATACTGTACTTTTAAAAACAGTATTTATTACAAAATAATATACTTTAAAAGAATCTACTTTGTGAATTGATAGTAATGTTTTAGGGCACTTAATTGCATGTTAATTACAGTCGATTATCATTTAAATGCAGTTATCAAAAAATCTTTACATCTTTTTATTTAATTACATCTTTATATGTTATTTCATAATTACTTTAATATTATATTGTCTGAAAGTACAGCTTTTTTGCAACTGAACAATAAGGTTTCATTTGTTAATATAAGTTAAGTACATTAGGCAACATTGAATTAACAATGAAAAATATTTCTATGCATTTATTAAGCTTTGCTAATGTTAATCTCAACATTTACTAAACATTTTTAAATCTAAACTTAGTTTACATAATGCACTGTGAACTAATATGAATATTTTTTTAAAGTAACATTTACAAAGTTTAATAAATGCTGTAAAATTATATTTGCTTGTTTTATTATTATTTATTATTAAATATACAAAATATACGTAAAGTTCACATTCAATCAATTAATCAATTAACTTCAGTTAAACACACTCCTTTTTCACAAGGGTGTGCTTTTACTATTTTCCTTGTTTACAATCTTACTTTCTTGCAAGCAACTTCATGAAATCACTTTCCTGTGACACTGCAGTATTTTCAAGGGGAGGTCAAAGGTGCATTGAAGCCCTGGTGTGAAATGTGTGAAAGGGACTTAACAACTCCTGGCAAAAGTTTGCACATTTCTCATTGGTGGTGTGGCATGGGAAATAATGAAAAGGCATTTTTCACTAATGCATAGCAGGGGCGCACAGGCAAGTCCATTCGTGTGACAGCATAATAACACAACCTGACAGTGCACATGAATGTGGAAACATAAAAATGCAACAAAAGTCATTAATGTCTGCACACACGATAAGATTGTGACTCCATACAGCATCAAGTACACTTCCAGGAATAGATCTGGATTGCATGCACAAAGAGCTTTGAATATGGATGTGCCACCATGCTGACAAGACCACCTTAGACCTGCATACATTTCCATGCTGGCTCAGACTGGTTTATGCTAGTTAATGCCTGTTTGGTGCTGGAACCTCTCATGCTGTGAAACAGTGAAAGCGTAGCAGGGGAAGCTAATCAAGCAGAATGGTTGCTGGTAAGGCTAGTTAAGAGGTATGACGTGACACTAGCACCAACATCCAAAATAATATAAAAAAAAAAAAATAGTAATAATAAAAAATAATTCTGTAGGCCACATTATATAGTACAGCCACAAAGCTGAGTAATGCAGCCAGACGATAACATGATGCTACTTCTGATCTGTATATACATATTGTCCAAATGAGAAATTGCTGCTTAACTGTGAATCACCACAACTTTGATATGACTTCGATAAAACCTTGCTTCAGAGGTTTTCTAAAAACCTTATTGTTGTATGTGACATATAAACCACATTATTTGGATGTACACTGTAAAAAAAAATCTGTAAAATATACGGTAAAAAACGGCAGCTGTGGTTGCCAGAATTATACCAGAAAAATACAGTAACAACGTTTTATTTTTTTCCATTAAATTTACAGTTTAATACCTTAATTTAATGAAATGATATAATGTTAATATAACAACATATTGAAGTACTGGAATCTGTTTTGTACCTTTGTAATACACTGGTAACCACCAAAAGCAGGTGGTGATGAGAAAGTCACGTGATGAAACAAAGCCCATCACAAGCAGCTTTTAAATAATAAGATACATAGAAGGTGCACAGTGTGATTCACACAAGCACTAAACACCATCATGATGAGACTCATTAAACTGAAATATGCAATAAACATGAATTTAACAACATTATATCTAACATACAACCCTACACTAAAAAAATTGCTGTAGTTTCTACAGTAAAATTTTACAGAATTGTACTGTATAAACATTTTACAAGATGCAGCTGTAATTCGCAAAGCATTATGGGTCAAATAAGGTTTTACAGTTGTTAACAGTATTTTTCCATGTCAACTGTAATTCATTTACAAGAAGCAGGTGTTGTCACTGTAGTTCCTGCTTTTTACACTAACTTACTGTAGTGTGGCATTATGGGATTGCGCGTGCATCATTCAAACCTGAAACCCAGCCGACTGGAGCAGCGTGAGAACGATTGAAGATAAGAGGACTTATTCATAATTCCTGGTAAGTTCACTTAATTATACTTAAGAAATATATCCTTTTATATTTATTTAAGTTAATGTATAAGCGATTTCATGTCACAATAGCCTCCTATCCTGACATTTAGTAGCCTTGGTAATTTCTGTGCAGTAAACTGGGAATTGCTATCATAGTTACCCCAAATGTACGATTTTTGGAAGTAAAATGTTCTTATTGAGAGCATTTAAAAGTAGTGTTTACCTATCTTAAAATAAAGCCCAATGCGAACGATTGTCATAGTAACTACTATCTATCGAAATAACTGACGAACAGCAAAATTATAAATATTTAATTTGTTTATATGTGTTCAACTATCCCATATTGACTCGACGCCTTACTATAATAAGTGAAAGACATCTTTATGTGCCCGACTGGACAAGTTTGCCTGATTTTTAAAAAAAAGAAAAGAAAAGACTGAGGAAGCATCGAAATTCGAGACTGATTCTGATTATATTAACGTTTCATTCAATATCAAAACAAGCTTAACCGCACACATAAACTCACGGAAAATACATGAGGTAAATGTTCAACTGTTGAGTTTATTTATAACATATGATATAAGAAGCATCACAAGTGAGCTGTTTTTTTGCTGAGTATCACGATTGCAAATACATAGTTCAATAAACAATTAGTTAACAAGTTACTTACTTTTTTAGACACAATATTAACTGTTGTTGTATTTCACCAACGAATATAGTTCCAAACAAAGACCAAAGCAAAACTATTTTGCTCATTCTCAAATCAAAACTCTCCAAACTTTAGCTAAATGATTCATCTTTTTGAACGGATCGGTTCAATGAATGACTCAGTTGATTCACTCATTAAGTTATTTACTGCCACCTAATGGCGGATTAGTTTCAGGTTTAATAAGTATTGCATTTTTCCAACATTTATTAATTGCATTTTCAAATTTCATGTCATTACACAGTTGTAATTTTGCACTGTTAATTATTTAATTTGATTGGTGGTACAGTTCTACAAAGTAATATTACAATTTATAATTATAAGTTATACAATTTATAATAGTTTGTTTATTCTAAAATATATGCCTTTTTGAGTGTTAATTTTGGTCTCATTTACAGTACATAATGCTTTAAAGAAATCACAAGATTATTTTCTTTATGTCTTGTAGGTGCAAAGATTAGCAGCTGATGTGGAGAAATGTTCAATGCTTTAAGACTCTGAAGCTGTCACGGCTTACGCTGCTGGAAGGAACACGAAGCCGAGGGATAAACGAAACAAGGATTTATTAAATAAAACATAGGCAAGGTAAGAAGCAAATAACAGGTGGCAAGTGGCAAGTGGCAAGTAACAGGTAGACGAGTTGACAAGTGACTAGTAACGAGTAGACCCGACAAAACAGAACAGAAAGGACAAGGCTTAAGTACAAACGATAATTGGGAAAACACAGGTGGATGGCATGACTAAATTAACCGGGACATGGAACACATGGGGAAATAGAATAGACACACCTGGGAACTAATCAAACCACACACGGAAGACAGAAACTGGGTCACAGGGGCAAAAACACACAAAATGAGTCCAGGTGTGTGACAGAAGCTGATTTTATTAGGTAATGTATTAATTATTTAAATAATTTGATAAACTTGTAATTTAGATTACATTTTATATTGAAATACTGCATTGTAGGTTACATTATTGTAGGTTAAATATATTTATTCATTTCAGGTCCACCCAGTGGCTTTTGACTATTTGAGGGTCAGATGGTTGTGAATTCATACCTCAATATTGTGCGTCCCGGGAGCAGGCATCTTTTGCACACATTAATTTTTTCAAAGGTAACAAGTTGTACTTAAGTAATTTCATTTGTGAAAAAGGTTACTTATTTAAAGGGTTACTCCACCCCATAATGAAAATGTAGTCATTCATCACTGTTAACTGTTAATGTCATTTCAAACCCATAAAAGCTATGTTCGTCTTCAGAACACAATTTAAGATATTTCAGATGAGAACCGGGAGGCTTGCATCTGTCCCACTGACAGCCAAACAATTAACAATGTCTAATCCCAGAAAAGTATGAAAAGCATCGTCAGAATAGTCCATCTGCCATCAGTGGCTCAACTGTAATTTTACGAAGCTACAAGAATACTTTTCGTATGCAAAGAAAACAAAAAGAACAACTTTATTCAACAAAGTCGTTATTTTTTATTATGTCAGCCGCACCACACGGATACGCTGTTTTCGTTCAAATCAAAGCGTAAATGAACATAGAAAGCGTGTCCATGTGACCCAGCTGACACAGAACAGGCTATGTAGTGTGTGTCCAACAGATACTCTCCAAAAATGGCACTACACTGAGGCAGAGGAGACTAATTGTTGAATAAATCCTTATTGGAACGACATGGAGGTAAGTGATTAATGGCAAGATTTTCATTTTGGGGTGGAGTAACCTTTTAAGTACTGGTAAATGCTGATTGTATTGTATAAGTGGCATTTTGACATTTATTTTATTGAGCTAGTTTCATTCAATACTTAACTTTATCCTGATGCTTTTGCTTGTTTTTATGTGCAGATGTTTTCTTGGAATCACAACACTCACTGGATACAAGACGGACACATAGAGGCAAAACAAGTGGAAAAGTCTCAGAGAAGAGGGACAACCCTCATGTGTGTGCTCATCTCAGAAAGTTGATGGACTTTCAGTATGTATTTATTAAATTGTCTTTTGCAGGAATATTCTTAATTTAATAGAACATAAGCTCAAACAACAGAATTTGTGATTTAATGTTGATTCCAGCATTTTATTTTAATCCTTTTCTTTAAAATTTTTTTTTACCAAAATTATACAAATTCTGTTGATTGACCTTCATTTTTATAGAAAGTTAATGTTCTACTCTGAATATGGCTTTTTTTTAAACAGTTATTTGTGATGCTATGCTATTTTTATGATAAGATTTAACTGTTGAAAGACTGAAAGTTTTATTTTACCAGTAAAAGCCTTGCAATGTCTTTCTGCCAGTTTTAATAAATACTTATTTTCAACATCATTGACTTGGTTTTTATTCATTTGTAAATGTATTAAGATAGAGCTCATGATAATGCATTTATATCAGTATTTTATAGTTTACTGTTAAAATTATTCTTTAAAGCAGTTTCATTGTTAAATTATTACAACATCATATTGTATTTAGGGGTATTTACATTATTTTATTGGCAACTTTAGTTGCCAGTTAAATACTGTAATTTAATGAAATTACAAAAATGCTGTAAAAGTCATCATGTTGCTACAGTATATGTTAGCAGTATGTTACCATGTTGTTACAGTATATACTAGCAGTGTGTTATGTTGTTACAATATGTGCATGCAAGCAGTATCTATGTTCGCTATGTTGTTACAGTACGTGTATGTTAGCAGTATGTATGTTAATTCTCTGTGGTTAATTAACAATTCAATAAGAAACCCTTAAGCAAAATATGGTCAGGCCAAAGCATCAGAATAATTTTTGGTCACAAATAGTTTATCAATTTCACTGGTAGTCCACAGTATGAAGAATTTTTGGGTATAATATTTCACAGTTCACTTTATTTTGCTGTACTCACTTACATAAATGAACTATAGTGACCTGCACCCACTAATAAAAAATGTCTGGTGTCTGAATAATTTTTGGTTTGGCTGTGGATTAATTATTGTTAAAACTACAAAGTAATTCAGTCAAGAGCAGTAAGTGATTTTCTGTCTATCATTTTCTTGGATTAACATTGTTTTGTCATTTTTGCAATGCAATTTTTGCAATGGAATATAATTATTCATTAATCATTAATCATCATGAAATCTTTCCAAACACTGCATACAATCAACAAAGGGTTTGCTAACAGATTAAATTGGAAGATTCATTTGATTTTTTATCCGTGTCATTTTTTATGACCGTCATGTCAGCCTTAACAGGAAGAAAAAACTATTTTACCCTTGACCAAGCCTGTGTGTAAATAACCAACAGGCACAAGCTGCTTTAAAATGTGCAGTAAGTGTAATAAAACTCTCCAAGAACGGATATCGTGTAACTTAAAAGTTTTGCATACTCTGCGGTCAAAATTACATTTCTTTAATTTCAAAGAGATAAAAGGATGAAAAACCCTATTAGACAAGCACAACACACTTGGCTTGAAGAGAAAAAAAAATATAGAGAGCCTGAAGAACAATTTTATATAGGCCAAAATAATCATGTGAGAGGCTAAGCTCCAGGGGTTTTTTCGAGCGATAAAGGCCCAACGTGGCCTCCCTCTCTTGGGCATGAGGGTGAGATGGCACCCCCTACTCCGGTTCTCCGTGAAGTAAACTATTATGACTTAAAGTAATAAATTGTCTCATGTTACAGTGCTAATAGAGTCTTGAAACTATCATACTTCAACAACATGCTTACAGTAAACAAAGACACTAAAGTTACCAGGCATATCAATATCACTTCCCTTTGAGCGTTGTTTGGTTTATTTTTCATACTACAGTACATTAATTCCATGACTTCAAATCTTCATACGCTGACTATGAAGAATAAAAAGCTTATTCTCATTACTAAGTCAAATATCAAACTCAGTAAAAGCACTTCCAGATGAATAATATGAAACATGGCAGTGCCATATGCACCCCGCATAATCTTTCTATTTGTGGTTCGTGACAAATAAAGCGTTACCCTTGGCAACCCCATGGCTACTACAGAGGCCTATTTGAGTGATCCATAGTATGTGTGTTTGTGTTGAGGGATGAAGCATGCAGGTATGCCATTAGATAATTAATTCCTACACTAATGAAGGACCGTGAACACAGATTATTTTCTCATTAGTCTATAAAAGACTGATATTAAACCCCCACTGATCAGAATATAATGGCAGGGAAATGTATTTCCTTACCAAAGTACACAAACACTGTTTTTTCCTAATGTGCAGAATATCTCTGGTATCACAAACACATGCATACAGGAAGTAAACTGATGGCAACGGACTGCTTGGATTTGAATTGCATTGAATATGCAGAAATGCATACCTCAGATAAACAAACCCAAAGCGTGTGCGCTCGAATGCCAATGTGGACTGATTTACTGTTTCATAAAGGCCTGCTGGTTTGCTCGAGCAGTCTGATACATTAGGATGATCTTTCATGATGTAAAGTTTTCAGTCGGGAAAAGGAGAGGGTAAAATGCAAACAGGAAATGCCTGAGGGCAAACTAGAAAAAAAAAATCATTAAACAGAAGGACTGATTTTCTTCTCCATTGCCTGCCCATATGAATAGTTGAGCCCACACTTATTCAATTTAATCAAATTTTTTTGCAAGTGAGTTTTGCGAGTAAACACCACTCATATGTTTCCTTGTAAAATGTACAAATGTATGTATTCTGAATAATATAGCAAAGCATTGATATAAAAGTTGTACTTCTGTCATTCCACAAGAAATTATCTTTTCCGTATCATAAATGTGTGTGTGTGTGTGTGTGTGTGTATATATATATATATATATATATATATATATATATATATTGTAGCAGTATTGCAAATAATCTGAAAATAGTCACAATTATGATTACATTTTGTAACGATTAAACAATCATATGAAAAGTGCATTACAGAATTATATTAATATTTAAGTTGTATCAAAGGATATAATTTGCAGTGTGTTTGTATAAAGATTCACTCAATGCGACACTACACTACACAGTTCTACAATTCACATAAATCATCTCATTACAGCCATGATGAAAATAAGACATCACATTTATTATGCAATGCTTCATTGATTTTAAAAAAGTTTTTGCAGAAATATTTACAATAATATAGAGTACCAATTTTCAGAGAGCTTTATTTAATTTAATAATCCATGTGAGAGGCACTGATGAATTTGCTATATATAACATAGTGATAAACAAAAACATTTGGTGCCTCAAGACTCTAAACAAGAAACATGGATCCAACAGTTTGGTGTTCGCTATTTTTGATCAGAATAATTAGTAACCAAAGTTGTTTTAAGTGCGCTATGGAGCAGTTAAGATGTGTAATCTACATGAAGACAAGACACGCAGGAATTTCTATTCATCAATGTTAATAAATGCAATTAATTGAAAATTATGATTTATGTAGTAATTGTGCAGCTCTAATTTATGTAGTATCACTTTGGCACAAATAACAGGAAGTCTGTCCATCCAGGTCATCATGACCTACAGTATACCATCTAAAGAGATCTTTCAAGGGGCACTCAAAGTGGCATCTTGTCACCATGGAAATGGCAAGCGGGTATGCTGCTTGAGCATGTCTCACCAACACAACACAGTGATTCATGCTCATACAAATTAATGGTTAAAATGGCTTTTGCTGTAAATTGCAGGTGTTCTGCACTGGGGTTCATCCATTTGTGACCCGTGTCCTTCAGGCATAATTACTGTCTATATATCATCAGCTTAAGCTAAAAGTTACATTAATTAGATACTGCAAAGTATAAATTCATGGCATGAAAATAAATGCTTGTATTAGATTTAATCATGGAACAGCGATGGTCACTTCTATCATGCAGGCACTGAGAGTTACACCTTTTTATGTTTAACTTTTTATGGATTTTTTCTTGATTGTGGTATCAACTATTTCAGATGCAACTGCCTGTAACAACAACATTAACTGTATGGTCGTTTTACAAGTCAGGTGAGTCAGGTGATTTCATCCTTTCTAAGTGGGTGGTTCTTGACCAGAATAAGTCAAGAAAATAAGAAAATGATGCCAACAGATATGAAAATGTTAAAAATACCTGGATAAGTTGCACTATAAACAGACAAATAATATAAATACTATCAAATAATATTTAATTAAAAAAAATCATTAGTGCCTATTTAGAACAACCATAACAACCTGAACACATTAGCAACGCCCCGGCAACCACCCAGAACACTTTAGCATACATATATCAGGTTTTTCAGAACTCTGTGAAGAAAATATCAATATCCAGATAATTTCAAACCATCAAATTCTATTTTGTAAGAGCTAAACATGGAACAGACGATTCATTCACTGACACTCCAGTCATATCATATATATGTCAGGGTGCCTGAGTCATCTTCTAGCTGAGGAGCACTTCCCATCCCAATGTACTCATCGAAATATCTATTTATAACTATATTACTTAGTAGTTCAGGTGTTTAACTATAAATGATTTTCATATTAGGTACAAAATGAATTCATGCACATGCAAAACATGTTTCTTTTTATATAAAAATGTAGATGAATGTCTTTGGCTTTTGCATCACATTTAGCTTAGTTTCAGCCTCTCACAACATGTGCACTTTTAAGACACTGTGTCGTCAAAAAGAGTTTGAAATGACCAGTCAAGACACAAATAATTGTGTTAACTTCAATTAATTAACTCTTTACCCGCCATTGACTGAATTTCCCGGTTTTCTGTGTTTTCCCTGTTACATGGTCGGAGGCACTATTACACATCTTCCGAAAGAGGACTGAATGTCTGGATGAAAACACTGCCGAAGAAGAAGCAGAAACAAGCTATCGCATATGTAAGCAGATGCATTTTTAAAATAAAGTGGTGATCAAACATTAAATAATGTTTTATTAACAAGGTTCATGAGGAGCACGTTCAGATAGTCAATAAATTTAGCACAGGTGGATCTCGTCTAGATTAACAACTTAACTGGCACGATATGTATATCTGTCCCACAACAGTTTTCCAGCATCCCTCCTCCACCCGAACTCCTCACTTTTAACTATTCAGAGTTCTCTGGATCCGGGCTACATTCGGGGCTCGGAGCCCTCCATCAGGAAAGCACGCCAAATATGCTTTCTTTTTGCTCAATCTGATTATATGTAATTGGATTGAAAGGGCATATAAATCAAAACTGCCTAATGTTACCCAATGAAATGTTGACAAAAAAAGTGGTGTAGGACTGTGTGAGCTTTGGGGGTGTTGATGAAGCAGTCTACTCCCTCTATGTTTTGATCATCATTCTAAATCCAATCTGGGATAGTCTTTGAAAAAAAATATATATATGCATATATATATATATATATATATATATATATATATATATATATATATATATATGCATATATATATATATGCATATATATATATATGCATATATATATATATATATATATATATGAATAAAAGCGATTCACTCATCTTGTTAAAAATGTTTCTTTTTCATGAAACATAGAACATTCAAGTTTTGATAAAGAATGCATGAAGCTAGATTTTTTTTTTAAAGTAGAGGATCTGTTCTTTCTTAAATATGCAGTGGCTAGCAACAAAAACATAAAAAGAAATATAGACAATCCTTATTTCTCATGGACTTGTCCTCAGTTTAACTGGAACAACAGGCGGTTCAACTCTCTCGGGCCTCAGGGGCGACTGACTGTGTCTGCATTAGAGGGCCAGAGTGAGCATATGACTGAGTCAGTTTTTTTTGTAGCTGCTATGTACACAACCTCCAGCCTTCTTCCATCACCACAAAGAGGATAATAGTGTTTACAGGACTTACATAAAAACACTCTTTTGTGAGATAACATAGTGTGTGTGTATGGAGTTATTCCTGTAGGGCGGCTGAGTACAGCTCCAGCCTCTTTTCCACTTTGCTTCCTGCCCTAATCTTTTTATATCTCTGCCTGTCCAGTTAGCAAGAGGCCACTCAGTATCCAGAGTCATTCCACCATTATGTGCTTTAAAAGTTACAGTCTTACATTGACAGCATCACATTCACATCCCTATGTTCATGGCCCCTCTTTGGAGAAGATCCTCCCAAGGAACCTCCTCCACACCAAAAGATGTGAGAACTTATGCATTTTGTTAATGATTTGGGACTTTTCCAATTTATCTTAAGCAGGTTTGGGGGATGTGTGAGCAAGCTTCCATCTCTGTATTAAAAACAATCTTTGTAACTTCTAACATATTTATATTCTGTAAGGCATTGGCCGGCATGTTCTCCCAGGAGTGTCGTAAGCCCATGCCGGTGTCTGCGGTCGCAGGAAGTAACATGGCCTTGTGGCAAGAGACATAGCAACCAGTGTGGGGGAGGAGAGCAGGAACAGTGAAGGACATAAATGAAAGAGTAGCGAGGAGATGTAGGGTGAAAGGCAGAGGTTCTGGCAGAAAAGAGTTACAAGAATAATGCTCCAAATATTCAAATCATTAAATTTCTCTGTGCACAAGCCGTATGGTCAGAATAAAGTAGTCAATTTAAATGTATTTTACAACTGGGTGCTTCAGAAACATTGCATGACTTTAAAATATTTCAATACTTTATGAGGTGATGCAATAAAAAGTCAATGTTACATTCTGTAATTATTACTAAACCTTGCTGCTTGCAGAATACAAATCATTTTAGTGTCTGAGTAGCACATTCATATTATGTTATAAAAAACGTTATTATGTTATAAAAAACGTTAAATCATAAATCAAAATTCTATCATCACTTAATCACGACATTCCAAAGCTGTATGACTATATTTCATGTCAGGAACAGGAAGAAGATATTCTGAGGAATGTTTCAACTTCATGCAATGGAAGCCAATGGGGTCCAATAATAAAAATAATAATAATAATAATAGTAAAAAAAAGAAAGCAAATTATTTTCTTTTGTATTCCAGAGAAGAATGTCATACACACATAAAAAAAAACAAAGACTATTATTTGAACAAGAAAAGTTTGCAAGAAAATATAATATTAGTATTTCTACTCTAAAATTTCACGTTTAATTCAATCTGTTTCTTGCCGTTTGTTTAATTTGTTAAATTTAAGTCCAACACCCTTTTTCTTTTCAGTGCGGGTTTAGAATGACATGAGAACAACAACATTCATTTGACAGGTTTATGAGGTTTATGAGAAAATATGATTTAATATGACTTAACAAACTTGACTACATTTGGTTACACCACTGAAACTTATTTTTACATTTCAGATAATGATGAAGTAACTCCTTAAGGTACCAACTACTCAAGTCCAATGCTACAGCACAGAAAATCTGTGTTTTGAAGGTGATTTGGTTAAAAGAAGGTCTGCATATGTGACACTGGCTTATTCCTCCAGTGAAGATGACACTTTGGAAAAGGCATGCTACGTCTCTGTGATTCACTGGTATAGGGCATCTTGTGATTAATATGTGTGTGACAGAGAGACAGAGATGTGATGGGGGAGGGTCAAGGATGGAGAACGCTCATGGCTGGGGGTGGACAGAATTCTTTAACATTATTATGCTGGAAATGCCCATCCCCCTTTATGCACCATCTCGTAAATGTCATGGTGGAAAAATCTCTTTGCACCATTCAAGGGGTCATGGGGAATCACATCCACCAATCAGGAGGAGTTTAGACTGCCATATCTGCTTGACTGCAAGTGACATGCCGGGTTCAGTACCTCTTAATGTTTGAGTTACCATAAAAAGTGTACAGGTTGAGAAGGATGGTCTCACTGGTCACATGATCAGAGCCATGATGCAAAATCATGAAGCATTTACAACTCATTGTAGATTGAACAACTACCAAGGGATGTCTCTTTGGATGAAAATGTGTGAAAATGTGCTTTAATTGAGAATAAATTCAATGGTTTTTCAATGGTTTTTCAATGGTTGGTCTTGCCTGGATTTCAAAATCTTCTTAGGGGTTTATAGGCCTATAAGTTCAATAGAAGTGATGTTTTGGTAAAAAAAAAAAAAAAAAAAAAAAACCTAAACAAATCAATTACAGAAAAAGTCAAAAATTCTTTAATGAAGCAGTAGTGCAAAGGATCTGTCTAGGATATACTCAATGTATGTAACATCACCTGATTTGAATTAAATCAAGTTCAGCAGGTCAACTTTCCATAACTTCAGCACCATGGACAGCAACTTCCTACCAATGCCAGATGGAGCTATTTAAGGCATAATGTAGTTTCATTAAAAGTGCTAATAATGAAAATGTCAACTGGAGAATGTCTCCGAGCATTATTGACACATGAACGCGAATTAGCAATGATTACTGTCCACGCAAACTAATAGAGAAACCACATGACATTTCTTCACAACCAAAACGATATTGTGCACAAATAAATCGTACTAAATCACAGTTGTGTTGTAAAGCCCATAAGGAGGTATTCTTACCTACACGATGGTTAGAATAGAACCAGAGCACATCTGCAGAAGTGACGATGCTCGAACGAGACGGGCACGAGCTTTATGAACGAGTTTCAACCGAACTGTTACGGAATCGGCGGAAGTGACTTTCGGTGCCCTAAAACGGATTAAACGTGAAGCGAATGGGTTGGGAAACAATAACTGCGGCGTAAGAACATTCACACGACTAAGATGAAGCGATTTCCAGGCGTAACCAAAGTGTTCCTTATTTCATATCCATTTACGCAGAGTTGTCAACATCCTGAACGACTTCTCACAGACGGTTCCTTAAGTGTGAGAAAAAACAGAGAAGCCCCGAAAGCACAAATATAGTCATTTAGAAAAAGAAAAAAGAAAAAAACTTGTTCAGGTGACCAAAAGTCCTTTTTAATGGCTAGTCCAATTCAGATCCGCCGTAGTGCTAAGAAATGAGCATGGAATAGTCCTGCATATGCATATGCAAGTGGTCCGTGAAATGAAACGCTGTTCCTTCAGATGTCCTCAACCGGAAGATGCAAACCTTCGCAGCTCCATATCACAGCACACCTCGAGCTTCACGCGCACTGGAGATGGTAGTGTCTTCTCCAGCCCTCCTTCTCTTTGTGTGAGAAATTACTACGGACTGTGAAATCTCAGCGTGCTTGTTCTCAGAGCTCGCGATGATGGTTTTTGCCGTAGGTTTGTCGAGACGAGTGTTTTCCCCTCGAGGTAATTGCTGCTGTTTGTCTCGTGCGGCTGAAGCGCGCTGTAAATCTGCCCGCGCTCGCGGATTGGGACGAGACGGTTTTACAGTTCCGGTCACTGACTGACGATGTGCGGCTATCAGGAACTGTGATGTGAGTTCAGCGAATCCAGAGAAGCATCATAAATTGATCAGAGCCCCCGGAAGGCGTTAGGATACCGCCTCACTGATTGATTAAGCCGTTAAAATGTACGCTAAACTTTCTGAGGCCACACTTTACAGTCAAGGCTGTTGCTTATTTAATCAACGCAAGCATTGTAGCCTAATTTAAATAGTATGTGGCGAAACTTGTAATTATGTTAAATAGTGTTAATAATAAATAGACACGTTTATAAAACGCTATTTAGTTCAGACTCTAAATTCTGATTGGATGAGCCGCGTTCTAAGTTGTTGATGAATGCTGATGGAATTATAAGGTTCTGTCTGCCATTTTTGTCAAAATTGAGTTATTCACATATTCTTAATCTGTGACAAATTATTTATATTATGTGATATGTGTATATCACGCATTTCTGATATATAATTTTTCTTTTAAGGAATACGTTTTTTCCCCTCAAACTGGAATTTATAAATATCAATTGCGAGTTTATATATCACAGTTGAAAGAAAAAATGTAAAAAATGTGAAATCAAAATGCCACAATTATATATATTTTTTTTATTCAGTGGCAGAAATTGGCTTCCATATTATGCTTGATATTGCAAATAGTGTTTGTTATCATTTGAATGTATCGTTCTATTTATTAACACTGGTTAGTGGAGATTACCATTTACTGTACTTCATTCTTCTTCTAGTTAATTACCCAGAGCTGCTAATGAAGTCTTGCACATTCACAGAAAATAGCTTACTAAACAAATTAGGTGGACAAAACCTTGGTAACATACAGTGGTTGTCATGATTCTGCCCTCGTGTCCTTGATTTTTCTCTAGTCTTGAGGCAGGATCATGACAGGCCCGTGTTTTGTGTGCAAGCACATGGCCTTGTCTTTGGGCCATGTGCTTGTGTTGTCTCGTTTCCTTGCCCCGCCCCCTTGTTATCCTAGTTTTGTCATTATTGCTTTACCTGTGTCACCTGGGGGGTATTCCAGAAAGCAGGGTTAACTTACCGTGAACTAAAACTTGAACTCTCGGTTGATTAACCCCAAACCTTGCTTACTCGAGGTATGTGGTTCCAAAAACTCTTCCGGTAGTGAGTTAATTCAACTCAGAGTATGTTCCTGGTTAAGACTCAAGACATTCTCAACAGAGCGACGAATCGACGAGTCACTATAGAAACGGACGCTAAGAAAAAGCGCGCCATGCTGTTTCTTTCTTCTTTCTTCTTTATAATTTATACATACCTCTTAATATATAATTTACAGATAACTCTTATATATGCCAATAAAAGAAATAATCATATTAGAATAATATATTACCACCACCAATGGGTGGTGTTGGCGCAGTGGATAAGACACATGCCATTGGCGTGAGAGACCCGGGTTCGAATCCACTGTGAGACACCAATGTGTTCCTGAGCAAGACACTTAACCCCTAGTTGCTCCAGAGGCGTGCGACCTCTGACATATATAGCAATTGTAAGTCGCTTTGGATAAAAGCGTCAGCTAAATGTAATGTAAATGTAATGTAATATATTACCTTATTTATTACTTATATTAGCGCTTCCTCATTAACATATATATATATATATATATATATATATATATATATATAATAGGCTATATTACATATTCTAATATTATATAATGTTGTGCGGTATCTGTCACGCCCACTGAAGGCTCGCTGAAGTGAACTAATCCTGGAACATAACCTGCTCTGGAGCAGGTTATGTTCAGAGAGTGAGTTGCTATGACAACTAACATAACCTGAAAGTTACCTCCGTTTTTGGAACCGAAAGTTGAGGTTATCCATTTACTTACTCTTAAACATACCCGGGTATGTCACATAACCTGCTTTCTGGAATACCCCCCTGTTATATCATCATTAGTCTCCCTATTTCATCCCCTTGTGTTCACTGTCGAGTGCGGTTCATTGTTACACCTTGACTAAACGTTGTGAGACCTGTCGATTGTTTTTTCTGTAGTGTGAATACCAGATTTCTTAGAATCTCTTGTTTTATTGTTTGTTTCCAGTCTTAGTCCTGTTAAGCTATTTGTCTTTTCCCCTAGTCGTTGTTTTCCCCCTCGTGGGTTTTGTTTTCCCCTTTTTGTCACTAATAAACCCTGTGTAGTGCATTCTGTCTGCGCCTGAGTTTATCCCCACACCCCAATCGTGACAGAATGAACCGCCAAAGAAAGAACTCAGCAGACAGGATGCCCTCCGAGTCCCATAGGCAATGCTGGTTGTCATCCCCCACTTACAAGAGGAGGGTCACCCTCCCAATCTCGTCCCAGGGACTGTTTCTCCCAAGCTCACTTCCCACCCTACGCCACCCAGACAAGCCCGGACCCCTCGCCATCAGCCATCGTCCCGTCAATCTAAGACCCCTGCTCCACCCATCTACCCTGGACTTCCCCCCATGAACTTTGTTGTTCCGCCTCCTCCCCTTCCTTGTTTGTTTTTTCTGATTTGTCACCCTAACCCTGTCGTGGTGTATTCGTGTTTGCCTTTATTGTTGATTCTGCCCTCGTGTCCTTGATTTTTCTCAGTGGTAAACATTTCAGTAAAGTCTTCACGAGACCTATTGCTTTATTTTAGTTATTTAAAATGTTATTGTGAGATTAAAGTTGAATTCCTGTTCCACTAGGCATCACCAAATAGAAGTTGTCTGAACATTCTCCCACCCTTTCTGTCATTAGTCGAACAAACATATGGTCCCACCATCAACACACGATTGGTCGAGTTGGATTGTTAAACAAACAGAGTGATGTGCAGCATGTGCCACACTTTTCAGGGGAAATAAGCTTTATATTTACTTACACAGTAGTTGTCTTTGCATATCAACCTGGGATAGCTTTAAAAATCTACCATCCGAAAGCTACGCACTTCACTTTTAACGCATGTAAGCTGTATTTATAGTCATAAACATCTTAATATACATTTTAAACTGTATATTTTGTTCCTCAATAAGCATTTACTTTATTGGCAGCTACATTCACAAATGTAAAACGTAATTCACATTTTCACGTTTGTGCGAGACATCAAAGAGGACCAAGACAGCTGTTGTGAAGTGATAAAACGGTGTGTAAGTCATATTTTAATTTCTCATTGATTGGTCTTTCCCGATTTGCAATTTGATGGAACCAGCGGCTGTTTACAGTCAGCAGTGCATATAATTCTTGGTTGGAGAGATGAGAGTTGCGAATTACACACCCATCCTCACAGTCTTCCTTTCTCTTGTGCAAAATGTTGACATAAGATCTACTGTAGATGATCATGTCATGTCAGCCGCTTCGACTCCTTATCTGCTGAAATCTGACCGTAAGGCTGTTCTGAAGACTTAACAGAAGAACCGCCCAGTGGAGCTGGATGAAGGCCAAATTAAGCAGTAGCCCATCTGTAAGGCCTGCTCATTGATTTTGGCCAGCATGAATGAATTGTAAGATACATACACAGCAAGGACTCAGCTGTAATGTGGCTGGTTCTCCATTTGAAGGCACAGAATGGACTCACAGAATGGATTAATGGCAGCAGTGCATTTTTTTTTATACAGTGAAGAATAGCAACCAAATTAATCAGCTATCAGATACAATCAGATCTCTGAATGATCAAAACTGTCTCTTTTCAATGACATGCCCCAATCTGGTATCAGATTCTCCATCTGTATTGTCCATTAATGCAATAAGCTTTCCAGATCTTTCTTCTGAAGGCTGCAGCTTCAGAGCGTAATGTTCGACGCTATCCCTGCTGTTTGATTGGGTTGGGTTATTAAGTGAAGTGAGTGAGTGATGGACTTCAGAGTCCTCTTAGAAAGGTTCATAGCTTTGCCAGCCTTTTCTTCAGCTTTTTTTCCATCATAACTTCAACTTGAGGTTCATCTTGAGATACTAATTACTAATTTAACCAATATCAATAATATAAGTATTTTACATTTTGGTGAATTGGGGGATTATTTACATGATTCCCTTCACGCATTTTCATACAGTCTGTTTAAGCAGTTGTACAGGTGAATTTGTATATTTGTGGATTTATTGTTTTTAGTGTGTTGTTGTGTCAGTTATTATTGTCAGGTACCAGCAATTTTTTTTTCAAATGTGTCCAGCTAGCACTCATACTAGAGTAAATAAGAAGGCCATTGGTTCTTTTAGATAATGTAATTTACACTACCATTCAGAAGTTTAGTATTTCGTGATTTGAGTGTAAAGACATTTGTAATGTTTCAAAAGATTTCTATTTCAAATAAATGTGTTCTTTTAGACATTCGGTTCTTCAAAAAATCCTGAAAACAAAAACTGTTTTCAACATTGACGATAATAAAAAAATGTTTCTTGAGCAGTAAATCAGCATATTAGAATGATTTCTGAAGGATCATGTGACACTGAAGACTGGAGGAATGATAAAAATTCAGCTTTACATCACAGGAATAAATTACAATTTAAAATGAATTAAAATACAAAACACTTATTTAAAATTGCAATAATATTTCACAATATTACTTATTTTACTGTACTTTTGATCAGCATTATTGAACAAAAGAGACTTTTTTCAAACATATTAAAAATAATTCTGTCTCCAAACTTTTGAACAGTAGCATACATCTCACAGAGAAGATTTCACTTCAACACGAAGACTGTCCTCACTTAGTTCTTCTAAAAAAAGTCAAGTTTTACAAATTAAAAGTATTGCATTAATTATTTCACTCTTGCATATTAAGCTCTATTATAGTGCAAGGCTGTGCATTATACATGACCAAAAGGAAAGCGACAGGACCAGATCTGTTCCCTGCCCTTCACCCTTTACACCCTGAGTCTGATACGTCTCTCTCTCTCTCTCTCTCTCTCTCTCTCTCTCTCTCTCTCTCTTGCTCACGTTCTCTCTTTCTGTGTGTTTAGTGTGTTTGAGGTAATACTGACTGTTCTAAGCAGGATAATGTCAGTTTGAGCCTCAGGCCATCTGACTCCTCAGTGGTGTGTGTCTGCAAGTGCTCATTCACACTTTGTGACATTCATGTGTGTGTGACATGCAAAATATACACTAAAACTGATGGGTCATGACCTAAAATGGGCTGAAGGTCTGCTCTGACCGGAACAGCAAGGAAAAGGGAAATAACAAAGCAGAATGTGCATAGAACAATGCAACTACCCATATAATCATGCATAAGTAGAGTAAGTAGTGGATTATTAACTTTTTAAATAGATGAAAAATGCTTCCCTTATCTTTTGTTGTAGTCATAAGTGGCGGTGCAATTAAAATCTTTTTTTTCTTTAAGTAAATTCATCTGTTGCTCAGTAGATTCCAGCCAAATTATGCTGAAATTAAGGTTATAATAAATAAATATAAAACAAATAAAAGACTTACTCACATTGCATACACATTCACTTGCAACATAAATAAATATGGGTTTTTTTCTGGGCATTTTCCACCTCTTTGCAACCCTATATATATATATATATAGGGTTGCAAAGAGGTGGAAAATGCCCAGAAAATGTCCAAAAGCAAATATTTGCAGAGTTTTGGAAATTTTCTGGATTTTCTACTCTTTGGATACCCTAATAATATTTATGATGTTTTTGGCATATGCAATTCAGTAGATTTAAAATAGATTTAAAATGATTTTAAGTACTTTTTTAAAGGTTTATTATTATTATTATTATATTTACTTTTTTACTTTTTAATATTTGATCCCTTGTATAACAAAACAAAGCAAAACACAAAACAAAACAACATTATATTCTTATTTTTTTAGTATTTGATCCTTCTTATTTGTACAACAAAGCAAAGCTAAAACACAAAACAAAGCAAAGAACAAAAGAAAAGAAAAGAAAAACATTTTTGATTTTCAACTAATTTTGATCTTTATATTTGTTTTCTATTTTCCTTTCATTCTGCACTTTCCCTGTCATAATTTCTCTTTCTTGTTTGTTTCTCGTAGTAAAAACAAAACACTCAGAACACCTTGGTAACCAGGAAGCCTCACCCTAGCAACCACTCACAGAACTCTGGCAACTTTTGCATGGGCAAACACAACTCACATTCCCTTCAGAAAATCCAGTTTTACATGTTTTTTTCCTTTGGGTCCAGATCAGGCTGGGTTTAGCATGTCATAAGCCTGATGATCTGTTGCTCTGAATCGAAGAACAGTCATGTCCCTAGGGCACCGAACACCCCTCTGGCCCCATAACTTCATTTCATTAGTGGATCAGACCGGCATCTGTTCCTGTCTCGCTTCTCCCACATTCACACTGCCTCCCGCCACTGCCACAGGGACCTAAATAACCTTTACCCCTCAGACAAGCTCTCCACGTTTCTTGATTGAGATGACACAATTGGCAGCAGCTGCACCGTGTCTCTTTGGCTCCAAGGCATTTGAACCTTCTAGTGCGTTAAGAAGGTTACTGTGAAGTTTAATCTCAATATCTTTTAATTTCTTATTGTCCAGTCAAAGGATGAAGGCACAGGTGGTTCCTTCCAGAATGGTAAAGTATGTTGTTAATATAATATATACTGCAGTATGTAATATAAATTAATAATCAAAATACAACTAGGTACAATTAATACTAATACTATACTCATTATACTCATTAATTAAATATCCAATAAGCAAACATGTCATACAAATACAAATATAGTTACTATACTATATAATATATGATGCAAAATAGGTTTACAAAATACTATAAGTACATATTTTTGACAATATACAAAACAGACAGATAGATATGCAAATCATTTTTAAACTAAACATTAAAATATACTATAAACTATGTTACATGCAAAGTTAAATCAAGTTAAAGTCTATAAAGCCAAACCTAAGCAAACCTCTCTTCTTCACACTAGAGATCACTGAAAAAGATGGAAGCAGCTAATAGCACATTCATTTAGAGCTTAATGAGGGTTTTTTTGTTTCCATTAACTGTAATAACATGACATTTATGCTCTCTAATGCGCAGCATTTTATTTCCCAGTAAAGAAAAAACATCCTTCCCAGACACCCATCAGACATCTCTGATCTCAATATTGATGAATCATAATTGTTGTTATGCACTATAAAGCCTCATTTTGGTGGTCCCAGAGACATCAATGCTATATTGTAGTAATATTAATTAAAACAAAAATAATTCAAATAATTATGAAAAAACTTTCTGCATGTGAAAATTCACTGTATTCATTTTTTATACTATACAAACAGTAATGTACCTTTTTACATAGAGGGTCTTTTACATGTTTTATCAAGTTGAGATTTTGTTTATAATTAGTTTTCATAAAATTTATAAAATCATGAAGTATTAACCCAATCCATCAATAAGTATATACAGTTTTGGTTACACTTTATTTTAAGGCATTCCTATTTTTACACTGTAATTGCACAATATTTATTAAAAACATGAACTACTATAGGTTTATAGTGGTAGGTTTAGGAGTAGGTTATAGCTGCTTGTAGTTTTTCATTGTATAAATATGCATAATTATAATGTTACTGCTTAGTACATGAAACAAAGCAACAGGCATATGCAAAATAATTAAATGCAATTTTCACATGCATATAACCTAATGCGGTCTAACATCACAAACCACCTTAAAAGTCAGTTATTTTTTATAATACTTAATCAAATCTACGTCAACAAAAAAAGTTTGCATTGCAGAAATCCGCCCTGCTTGCTCACAACAAGCAGATGTTGAGAAAAAGTGTGACCAGAGGGCAAAATAAACAACTGAATTTTCATTAACCCAGCTAATACAATTAAGGCAGGATAAAGTAGAGGTTGTCACAGGGTCATGCTCTTAAAAGCCAGAGAGAGTCCACAGCACAACAGAAGCAGACCAGCATGAGGAACAGTGGACACCTACTAACTGAGACATCAAGCTGAAGCCGGGTCTAAGAAGTCAAGATAAGGAAAATCGACAGAAATGCTCAAGAACAGCAGCAGCGAAAAAGAGTGAACGCTATTGCAGTAAAATCAAATCAAAAGTTTTCACAACTAGAGGCAAGAGAATATCTTCAGGAAAGCCCAAAGACGTCCTACTAAGGAACAACAGAAGGGCCTTTCAAGCAGAAGATGACTCAGGCAATGCATCTTCTGAACAAAGGCCTGCGCTTCCAAGACGTCACCCTCATGTACCTCACAGTTTTGGCCACTGTGGTGGTTCTCCTGGTGGCTTCCTACCAGGCTCCTGTGGTCCACTCCAGACCCGCCCTGGCCTACTGCATCCCCTTGGACCCCTCGGGTCAGCTGGAGCTGTCCCGGAACATCAGCTATCCCACCCAGGAGGTCTATCTGGAGCTGAAAGTTAAAGAGCTCCACAATGGTGTTTTGCTGGGCATGTCCGATCGGGTAGAGCCCACAAATGCCGACCTGGTTCTTCTGTGAGACCATGGTCACAGATCCTATTTTGGGGTAAGAATAGTTTATACGATGTGATTTTATGATGGTTTTTTCTTTATGGTGTTGCAAATCTGCTCCAGGGACAGGGTAGGATTATGTGCTTTAGCAAAATACGTATTTGAGATGAACAGGAAAATGATGCAACATAATGTAGAATCTTGTCAATATGAGGGTTTTTTGTTATGGTAAAGAGATAATTCACTCAAAAATGATAACTTTGTTACATACCTTCATGTTATTAAGAACCTGTATGACAAGTGGAGCATACACACACACACACACACACACACACACACACACACACACACACACACACACAATATATATATATATATATATATTTTGAGGAATGATTCAACTGCTTTTGTCCATATGTCCATACAATGAAAGTTTATGAGGTCCAATAGTGTTGATTTGTATAAATAAAGTACACTGTACAGACAAACTAACTAACTAACTAAATAAATACATTAGTAGTAGTATATAAATAGTAGTAGCACATAAAAAAATTAAAATAATATATGACATTTGTTATGGCAAGACATGACAGGTGAATAGGGGAAAAATTTTAACTTATGGATATCACCATATCTGCCCCATTTAACTCATTACAGTACATTAAGACAGTTGTTTTTATTACAACTTTTTCTGTTATGTTTAAATAAATACCATCAGAAATAAGGTATTGCATCATTAAAGATGCACTAATTGGAATACATTTTCAGAACAAAAATCTTAGTTACACAGGTTTGGAAAGACATGAAGTTGAGTAAATAATGACAACATTTTCATTTTTGGGTCAACTTTTTAAAAGGCTGCACTCAACTTGTGATTTTTTTTGTTGTTGAATAATGACCGACTGATGACGAATTTCTAACCCCGGTGTCAGAGCAAGCTCTCTGTGTTATTCTTGAGTCTGAAGAGTCTTGCTTTCTGTATCTTGTTATGATTGTTCGGCTACAGTAGACACCCACATGCTGGTAGAGCTCCTGTTAATATAGTGCAATACTTTTTCCTAACATCGAGCCGAACAGCTCATGTCTGGGATTTGGCCTCCACACCCCAAAGAAAGTTGTTGAAAGTAGAAGGTCATGTGTGTGTCAAGGCCCCCCTTCATTCATTATGCATGATTTATTTCATTATTTTACCTTTGGACTGCACAGTTTGGTCTGTTGTGAATAAATGTTGAATGGCGAGCTCACCCTTCCACCCACAGCACATGTCAAGGAGAGGAGTTACAGACTGCAAGTCAAAAAATTGTAGGGCTGGAAAAAAGCTGGCAGTAAATGCTGAAAAGGTCTCAAATTCATCTTATTAGAATGATTTCGGAAGGATCTCTTATTAAAATACAGTTATATAATAGTAATAGTAATAATTACATAGTTTGAGAGTTTATATATGACAATTCTGAGTTTACATCTTGCAATTTTTATTTGTGTGTGTGTGTGTGGTTTCTGCAATGGCGTAATAATACAAAAGGTAATTGCAACTTCTTATCTTACAATTCTGACTTTTTTCTTGCAATTGTTTCTAGTAGTTTGTAGTTGTTCTTTTCATAATTGTGAGTTTATATCTCACAGTTCTGATATTATATTTCACCATGACTTTTTTTTGTGAGATAAAAAGCTGCAATCACCTTATTTATACCCTGGCAGAATTGGTCCTCCATACATAAGAGACTTCTAAAACTTAGCGACCTCTAACATTTGAATGGTTGAGATATATAGAAGTGAATGAGTGCATTTCATATTCTTAGGATGCTTGGAGTGATAATGAAGGCAGAGTGAAGCTGGACGTTCAGCATGACTATCAGCTGCTGGAGACTCATCGGTCCACTGAAGGCTTCTTCCTGCTCTTCAAAAGACCATTCAACACCTGCAACCCACACGACTACATCATAGAGGCAAGTTACTAAACAAATGAGAGAAGAATAACAGATAGAGAGGGTAGACGTAGGATAAAGAGACATATGAACGATTATATTGGGTTAGAGAATAACATCTGCTATATTTAGTATTGTCTCCTTAAATGTTTGGAAGCGTTTGGAAAGAGTCTAAAGTAAATGTATGTAAACCTTGTCTTCATTTACTCAAAATCATGTTGTTCCAAACCTGTATGACTTAATTTTTTCTGTGAAATACAAAACAAGATGTTTTGACAAATGTTCAGGCTGCTCTTTTCCATAGAATAAACGTCTTTAGTCATATGGGTCTTAAAAAACATAAAATGATGACAAAATTATTAACAGAATGACTTATTTCCAGGAAGGTACCGTCCACATCATCTATGCCATGCTGGAGCGTCCCGTCCTGTCTTTGCATGAACTCAACATATCCCGTTTCCAGCCTGGTGTCAAGTTAGTGCTGCTCCTGCGTCCTGACACTCCGTCCCCTGCTCTCCCGAGAGATGTCTGCACACTGGAGGTCCTGGCCCCTGATGTCATCATCCCCACACAGGAAACCACTTAATGGTGCCACATCTATCAGCTCCCGCCTAATATGCCCAAGAACCACATTGTCATGGTAACCTGCAAGTCTTGGAGCCATCTTGCATATTACATTTAACATTTCTATGTAAACTTTCAGAGACATGATACCTATTTAATAGGTACATATGTGGTACTTTGACCATTTATAACACTCTTTAGTAAAACACTTTTGGGGTGATGTAAACTGGATCTAAAAATTTGAATTCCTGGGGATTAGTGGTAGAGCATTGCGTTAGCAGTGCAAAAGGTTTTGGGTTCAATTCCCAGGGGAACACATGTTAGGTAAATAAATAAACAAAAATGTTAACCTGAATGCACTGCAAGTCGCTTTGGATAAAAGTGTCTGCTAAAATGCATAAATTGATCTGAATATAATTAATGGAGTTTATAATGCAGTCATCTGTATTACTATTGATCACACTGGACTTGAGGGTTTGGAATTTAAACAAACCTCTACAGGGCCATTCACAACTCTTTCTTATTTAAAATCTCAATATGTGACGTGAAAAATGGAAACGAATGCAGGCACTACACCCGAATATGCCTTCTATACAGGTGCTGGTCATATTATTAGAATATCATCAAAAAGTTAATTTATTTCACTAATTCCATTCAAAAAGTGAAACTTGTATATTATATTCATTCATTACACACAGACTGATTTATGTTTATTTCTTTTAATTGTGATGATTATAACTGACAACTAAGGAAAATCCCAAATTCAGTATCTCAGAAAATTAGAATATTGTGGAAAGGTTCAATATTGAAGACACCTGGAGTCACACTCTAATCAGCTTATTAACTCAAAACACCTGAAAAGCCTTTAAATGGTCTCTCAGTCTAGTTCTGTAGGCTACACAATCTTGGGGAAGACTACTGACTTGACAGTTGTCCAAAAGACGAACATTGACACCTTTGCAGGTCATTGCAAAAGAGGCTGGCTGTTCACAGAGCTCTGTGTCCAAGCACATTAATAGAGAGGCGAAAGGAAGGAAAAGATGTGGTAGAAAAAAGTGTACAAGCAATAGGGATAACTGCACCCTGGAGAGGATTGTGAAACAAAACCCATTCAAAAATGTGGGGGAGATTCACAAAGAGTGGACTGCTGCTGGAGTCAGTGCTTCAAGAATCACTACGCACAGACGTATGCAAGACATGGGATTCAGCTCTCGCATTCTTTGTGTCAAGCCACTCTTGAATAACAGACAGCGTCAGAATCATCTAAAGACAAAAAGGACTGGACTGCTGCTGAGTGGTCCAAAGTTATTGTGGTGGCTTCTGCAAAATCTTTTCTGATCTTCAAATATTCCTACATCAATATTTCCCTTCTTTTCATGACCTTCGAATTCTTGATCTGCCATTACTTGACCTTCTCTTTCCACTTTTTCTTTTCCATTTTTTGGCCCACATCTGCTCCCAAGTATTCTGATCTCAGTAGCAATCCCATCACTCTCTCATTCCATCTTCACCAGGGAGACTCTTTGCGAGTCGTTGACAATGGTGGGTCGTTACAAGCACGGCCTTCATCCCTCATTTCATGCTGTTTGGAGTTGTTGAAGCTGGTTGGGGTATTTTAAGGTTAGAGATGTGAACTCAGTTGTCACTCTGTTATCAGTTATCGGTATCCTTACTTTTTTCAATTAATTTAAATTTTATTCTCAACAATTTGAGAATATATTACTGGATAATTTCCTATCTTGCTCAGTAGCATAGGCCTTTTGACCTGGACAACACTCAACCCACCTTATTTGTTTACAGTTAGAAAGACAATATTTTATCCTTTTGACACAATCAGCTCCATCATGTCATGCTGAAAAGAAAGTTAGATGTGGGGTGGACAGAGCAAGCTTGTGTGGCACTGTTTTTCTTTCTGCCACAACAATGACTTAGGTACTGATCAGGAAACTTAACCAAATTCATCCATGGTCATTAGTTTACTGGGCATAATTTGCCCTGTGGGTCCACATTAAAATTTGTATACAGCTGATTTGGCAAATTGATTGAATTGCCTCTTTCATACCATACAACACCATCATTCATACTTTTTACACATCTAATAGATTTGTTTAGAATAACAGGCCTAGGCATTGGGCATTTGAGAGAGCCAATTATCATTTCTCAAATGTCACTTGTTTGTCTAATTTAAAGTTTAGTCAAATACTTTTTTGTTATTGCTCATGAGCAACTTTGAGAAGAGGATTGGAGATCTCTGCATAAACTAGGATCCATGGCCATTTTACCACAAAATGGCCACAAATGACCTTTAAACAAAATGGAGTGACCATTATTTCTATTTTCTCAACCATATACATTTTTCCTATTGTACATTTAAATACCCTTTTCTTCTTTTCCTTTTTTCCCTCCAAAAGAGCTCAGCATTATTGTCAAGTATTCAGTTGTTTTTCCCCTAGTTGGTTAATGAAATAGCCTTACTATGCCAAATCCATCTCCATTTTTATCTGATTGGTGAGTCAAGTACTCACTTCTGTCTGTCAAAATTATTTTTTCTTTAAGACATAAGGCTGTACTGGTACCTATTGAAAAGCAGATTGAGAATGTTAATTAAAACACAGAATTTAAAGAAGTGCTGTGAGACCAGTGAATAATCAAGATTAATATAGTTAATAAAGTAATAAAATTAAATAATTTACATTTGAAGCAGTCTCTATAGTGTTCATTGAATATGCAGCACCTGTGCACTGAAGGGATGGAAGTCCTTCCGGTTAGATCATCAGCCTGGGCTGTTGCACTGGTCAGTCAGTCTGTGATGGCACTAAAAGACCTGATGTTGTGGTGTACGGTCTCCGTTGTTTCTCTGCTTCTTCTCAGTCTGGCTTTTGGTTGCTTTCTGCCAGAGTTTTGCATTTCATAATGTTCTTTTCACCCTCAGGAAAAGTCTAAAGTGAAAGATTCACCTTTTCCTGCTTTATTTTAGTCTTTCTCCATGCTGAAGTGTGCTCTTCTCTTTCAGGAGGGGAGGGGAACATCCATCAGCCCCTCCCTCTTCTTCTCTCTGAAGCTGTGTTTGCTGCTTTGCCACTTTACAGACTCCAGTTCATTGCTTCCCTTTCAGATGCTTTTCAGTCATCTGAAATTTTAACACTCAGAGTAATTAATCAAATGTACCTATGTAACTTCTGACCAAATTGTGTCTGAGCAGTCAGCTCTTTTTATGATTTTCACTTTTTAACCTCTTCTTTCAGTGGTGCCTTAACAAAAACAAAATCATCTGGTTGAGAACAGCAGTTCTCTTATTCTATGTTAGTAAAGCAAGTTCTTCACTACAGGAAAATAGCAAGCATTTGTTTTCTTTGCAAAATGCAGAAATCACTACCATTATTATCTAAGTATACTGCAATAAAACAAAATAAACCTTCCTTTTATAACAGCATGACATGCGTATGCTAAAAGAAAGACTTCAATCATAATTTTCTTCTAAATTTGCATACATGACTCAGAATAATCTGGTATTGGTGAATTAATGTTTCCTTACCAACATAAAATAATTCCTATTATTGTAAATATAATAATTTAATTTAAATGTTTAAGCAACTAGTTCCCTTCCTATTGTAAAATTCCTATGGCCTTTGAATCAAAATGTCTATTAACTTGGTCACCCAATCTTGCTCTCATTCCGCATTGCACTACACAAGTTATTTTTTTAGCTAACTCAAACCCAAATCTCTGAAACTCTGTAATTGATTAACTTTCATACTGTGTCCCAGGGATAACAAGATACAAATTTTAGATGTCTTCACATATTAGATATAAAGTTTTAAGCACATGCAATCTTTTAAATTCATCTATTAAGAGAAGTTATTAAATAATAAATGCATATCTTATTTTAATTAATATATTATTATTTTTTATATTCTGCACAGTCCATTTCTTGGAACATTTTTATTTATTTTTTCTCTAAAACAACATTCATACAATTCACTTTATTGTTTTAGGGCTCATGCACTCATCCTTTCTCAGCCCCAGCCACGCCCGTCTCTGTAACCTAATCACTCTCACTGCTCCACCAGATATAGAGTCTATTTTCTCATACAACCACAGCCAGTCACACAGACACTTACATTAAAACATACATTAAAACAGAGTACTCTACACTCCTTCCGAGTGACCTGTCAGTTCTACTTGCTCTTTCACTGATACACTTCCTCAACACAGTAAAAACCAGTACTTTGCAGGATTTCTGCCTTCCCGTTCAGACCTCTGTATCTTACGACTTCTATAGAGCGGTATCCAAAGGACTTTTCCGCACTTTCTATACTACATCTATTTCACGTTTATTGCTGTCCCTTTTAGGCCCAGTCTACAATAAACACAGATCATTGCATGCAATGTATTTCTGCCTACACAATCTAGATTCAAATTAGGTCACCTATCAAGGACCTATCAGTAAACCAAATATGTGCATGCTGTTATTTCTTCTGGAATCAAAACCCTTTTTCTTTTTGTTCTATAAATTTGGAGGAGCATTTTCGAGTGTCTATACCACCACCGGCCGACTCTGGCAAACAACATCAATTATATAAGCAAAAAACTGCCTACCTTATTGTTTAGTGGCCACTATTGATGTTGTTCGTCAAGCCAGCACAAAGTGGTCCTCCACCCTCTGCTCCTTTCCAATCCCTGTTCGGGCGCCAAATGTGGTGGCTTCTGCCATGTCTAGAGGAATCACTCTCTAAGTCTTGGGGTTTTGAAGCCAGAATTTAGATTTTATTATCAAGAGACAATAAAACCGAGAAAGCTCTGCTGAACAGTCTGTCGAGTCTGTGTCGGTTCTCTATTTTATACAGTGCTTCTGAAGGCGTGCCCATGTTCAATACATTTCATACATATGGTTCTGTTTTTCAACTCTTTTTTGGCTGTGTCTCCAGCTTGCTTTTAGGATTTAGAATTCATTTTAAGCGAAACGAGGAGACATAATCATATATTTTGTCTTACTGTATGTCAAAACAGGACATGCAACTGTACCATATACTGTACTTTTGTAATGTCTGCACCAAGGAGGTCTCATCGTATATTTTGTCTAATGTCCAAATAGAGTGTGCAGATGCACCATATACTATACCAATGCACTCTTTGCACATTCCATTCTCATGCAGGCCTCTACACACAGGCAATTGCATGATAATAACAATATAATAACTTGATACATAAATGGCTAGATTCACATTGATTATACTTGATTAGTTCACATATTGACCAATAAAAATCTTCTTCATTATGTTCTCTGATGAAAGTAAATTTTGCATTTCCGTTGGAAATCAGGGTCCCAGAGTCTGGAGGAAGAGAGGAGAGGCACACAATCCACGTTGCTTGAGGTCCAGTGTAAAGTTTCCACAGTCAGTGATGGTTTGGGGTGCCATGTCATCTACTGGTGTTGGTCCACTGTGCTTTCTGACGTCCAAGGTCAACACAGCCGTATACCAGGAAGTTTTAGAGCACTTCATGCTTCCTGCTGCTGACCAACTTTATGGAGATGCAGATTTCATTTTCCAACAGGACTTGGCCCCTGCACACAGTGCCAAAGCTAACAGTACCTGGTTTAAGGACCATGGTATCCCTGTTCTTAATTGGCCAGCAAACTCGCCTGATCTTTTGTGAAGAGGAAGATGTGATATGTCAGACCCAACAATGCAGAAGAGCTGAAGGCCACTATCAGAGCAACCTGGGCTCTCATAACACCTGAGCAGTGCCACAGACTGATCGACTCCATGCCACGCCACATTGCTGCAGTAATTCAGGCAAAAGGAGCCCCAACTCAGTATTGAGTGCTGTTCATGCACATACTTTAAATTTTTTGCCAGGATTTCTAAAAATCCTTTCTTTGTATTGGTCTTAAGTTATATTCTAATTTTCTGAGATACTGAATTTGGGATTTTCCTTAGTTTTCAGTTATAATCATCAAAATTAAAAGAAATAAACATTTGAAATATATCAGTGTGTGTGTAATGAATTAATATAATATACAAGTTTCACTTTTTGAATGGAATTAGTGAAATAAATCAACTTTTTGATGATATTCTAATTATATGACCAGCACCTGTATAGTATGCAGAACAACTGTACGGTGAAAGAGTAGTATGTCAGAATTCATAGTGTTCGAAAAACAGTAGGCGAAAAGTACCTGGATGACCTACTACACTGTAAAACCCGACAAGTTAACTTAACTCAAACCGTTTGAGTAAACAGATTGCCTTGATTTAAACCATGTAAGTTTTAAAACTTTGCATTCAAGTGATTAAGTGATTAACTGAGTGCTGATTGAGCATTAGTGATGAACAGCTGCTGTTAACAAACAGAATTAGAGAAGAAAAGAGAAACACAAGAATTACTACAACTGACTTCAGACACAGTCTTAGATGAAATCAACTGAAATAAAATACATTAAATCACTCAAGATCTGATTAAACAATCCCACAAACAGCATCACCAACTCCACTTATTAATAACCAGACTGACTTTATTTCTGTCAGACGTCTACAGAAGATCTTATTGAGAATGAACTAAGGTTTAGATTTGAAGTAACCATGTTAGAGATCAGTGTTTGCTTTAGTTGGGCTCTTGACCTTTGACTTCAGTCTTTGTGTTTTCTCTGGCTGTTATAACTGTGTGTTTCTAAAACACATTTGTTGTAACTCAAAAGCCCAGAAGAAATGCCATCAGGTGTTAACCTGTACCTAGGTGTAGGTTGTTATACTTTATATTGGCGATGGTAATCATCAATTATTGAACTGTACGGAGTCTAATCTCTGATGAAATAGGCATTGTGTAATTTGATTGATTATAGTAAAAGTGATTCTAAGAGCCAGTGGTTCTGTGATAATCAGTTAATCTGAATGACTTTTCAAATAGTGTGGTCTTCTACGGTGTCAAACAGTCACACAAACACATCAACAATCAGAATATGAACCTCAACAATGGTGACCATAAAAAAAATGCTGCAGAGTATGCTGGGAGCCATGGATGAGTTTTGTACTACAGTAGTACCCAGCATGCATTGCAGCATGCTTTTTTATGGTCACCATTGTTTACCATTTTTAATCTACCAGGTCCGGTAGATTAAAAAATTTTTAATCTATTTGAGGATTCTGCACTCTATTATGCTGCACAGTGCACCTTTCATTTTTTCAGCAAACAAGATGTTTCTGTTTTTTGCACACTCTGAATAATAAAAAAAAACCTTATTTTCCTCTCCTCAATCAATTTACATCTCTTTGTTATTAATAGTGAAAACAAATGCCTTTTTTTCTTCATTTTTTTCAGTGAGAGTCTGTGATCACTCCTGGTAATGAAGCCACTGTTCATCACATCGAAGTGTTTGAATGCTCTCCTCAGATGGACACCGTGTCTCAATACAGTGGCTCTTGTGATTTAAAGATGAAGCCCCGCAAACTCAATTACTGCCGACACGTTCTGGCAGCCTGGGCCATGGGAGCGGAGGTACGCAAGCTACTGCACACTGCACTTACATAATATAGAATTAAAGTGACCCTTCACTCAAAAATGAAAATTCTGTTATAAGTACCTTACTATGTCATTCAAAAACTGTATGGATTGCTTACTTCTAAAGAACACAAAACAAGATATTTTTAAAAATGTTCATGCTGCTCTTTTCCCTTAAGGTGTGTCAAGCTCCAAAACACACACAAAAGTTCTGTAAAATGACCATAAAAGTGGTCTCAATGACACATTTGTTAGATATCAACTCTTCTGAAGCATATAATTGCTTTAATGTGTGGAAATTAGCAAAATCTTCTGCTTTAGTTTAATAGTACTTTTATGGCTATCATTTCTGACTGAATGCTTCCGATGTTTCATCTTGAATCATATAGAGGTCACTTTCTACATCAGTTTCTCCCTCTTTAGTGCTCAGTTTGTAATCTAAAAACAGAACATATGATTATGAGCATCTTTAGGAGTCCATTTTAAGAGGCAAACATACAGATGGGCTTTATCTGTGCCAGTTCACCCACTCTAGGTAGGTGCCAGTCATGGTTTGAGCAGAGCTGTGAGCCAATCTGAAAGCAGAGGCGTCCTGATAAATCAGTTATGGAGCCAAGGACCGATGCCGAGCTCGGAGAGAGAGAGAGAGATAGAGAGAGAAAGAGAAAGAGAGACGGGCCTCCAATGAGATTACATGGGAGTAAAACAAACACAAATCATGTGTTCTGCTAGCTGCCAATGTCAAGCTGGAGAGATGAGATTATGTAGCAAAATGTAGATGTTTTTCTTCAGTAGATTGCAGTTAGTCTTTTATTTTTTTCATCATTTCATTTTTAAATGTTTTTTAGTGCCTTGTGAGAGAAGGAGGGGGAGTGGGTGAGAGCCAGGAGAGTGTGATAGAGAGAGAAATGGGAATGGGGCGAGAAACTGGAGGTGGAAGTAGGACGGTTACATAAAGAGGTCTTTCTCACATGAGTTTTAAAAGTAGACTGATAATGGTTTAGATTTCCTCTTTGCTATCTTTGACTGTACAAGTCTAAACCGCTGGTCGTGAACAAGAGTCAGAGTTGGCATAAGCTTCTTGTGCATTGGCTCAAATATCTTTTAGCCTGCAAAGCATCAAGCACAAGTTACGCTGCACCACAATCAATCTTATCTACACGCAGGGGTTCTACTACCCTGCTGATGCAGGCTTGCCTCTGGGAGGAGAAGGGTCTTCTAGGATCCTTCTGCTTGAAGTTCAATACTACAACCCTCTACTTATATCAGGTATGCAGCACACAAACTGTGTCAGAGATTGAGAAGACTAGGTTCAGAATGCTGCATCATCACAGTATATACACTATACACTACTTAGCAATTCTTAAAAGATGTCTGTGAAGCCTGGGAAACAGTGGATATTATGTAAGAATGCTAGAATTCTAGCAATGACTTCATTGTGTATTGACTTCAGTTATCAAGTAAAACCACTTATTTTGCATTTTTTTATGTAGTTTTGAGTTGATTATGTCTTACCTCTTGTCAGCCTAAATAAATGAAGAAGGAGATGGTAGAAACTGTGGCAGGTGAGGTTCACCTCCAGTGAAGCCCTTTGCATTGTGGGTTATAGTATTTGGCACAGTGTTTTTTTTTTGGAGAGCGCAAATATAGTAGGATCCAAGTACACTGTAGGTGTTTTTTTTATTAATTAATTTATTTTTCAGCTTTGGCATTTCTACCATTGTCCCCCAGTAGTTGATTTCATTTTTTTAGATGGACACATTAAAGGGGTCATATGATGTGATTTAAATTTTTCCTTTCCTTTCCTTTCTCTTTGACGTGTTACAATATGCGCCACGGTGTGTGACGCCATTTCATTGAGAAAGCGAAACTACTTTGTTTGGCCTTACAAAAGAGGACACAACTTGAAATCATATTTATATCACATTTATAATGGGTTTTATGTTTATGTCTCGTCGCTCCAGCTGGACAAGTCTTCACAATATGTTAAGGGGCGTAACATTTCCATCACACGCTTGAGGTATTCAGCCAATCACAATGCACTGGATAGCTGGCCAATCAGAGCACACCTCAGTTTTCAGACCGCTTTGTAAAAATCGACGCGTTTTTAGAAAGGTGGGGCATAACGGAGAAACAATAATGTACAGTATGTGGAAAATAATGTGGTTTTATTTTACTTTAAACCACATAAACACATTGCATTAGACCAAATAATGTTCTTTTTAGCAACGTCATATGACCCCTTTAAAACGGCATTTTTATGCCTTCATTATATTTCTTCTGCTTCGTTTCAAATGCTTCTTGTATGTTTTGTTTTACCTTTTTCCTCAGAGCCTAATCAGAGCCTAATTTAAATCATAAAAAATATGAATTAGTACATAAAATCTTAAAATAGTTTACATAGGTTAAAACTATAATAATCTAAATAAAGGGTGAAATGAACATTCACCAAACAATTTTTGTTGTTTTTTTAATCCGTTTATTCATATGTTGTATGTCTCTTTTACAAATTATGTGAGAAAATATTATGAAATTGTATTAAAAAATGCTACTTGTAAAAATTGTTTTAGCATTACAGAAGGCCAATTTATCCCAAAAATGTAAAAAAAAATTGTAAGCATGAATCTGCATTTCTTTTTCTTTTCTTTTCTTTACAAATAAAATCATGAACATGATGTACACGGTTGCTCATTTATTACACTACAAATTCATTACTATTAGAATGATGTGCATACATATCTTGTATATCAAGCTAAAAAATTTGGAGAATTTCTCCTGTTCAAATAAATATGAACAATCTATGCAATTATTAGTGAATAGTAAGAGCATGCTAGTATATAATATGTTGCTAACTAATGTTTTTGCCAATCTCAATCTAAACTACTCATCAGACTGATTTCTCCAGTCTACTTCCTTTCATTCCTGATTGCACAGTTCCTCTTGACTCATTCTGTGTGTTTGTCACAGGAGGGAGGGACTCCTCAGACATTCATTTGTGGTACACTCCATCTTTGAGGAGGTTTGACGCAGGCATCATGGAGCTGGGGCTAGTGTACACTCCTGTCATGGCCATTCCTCCCCGCCAGCGCGCTTTCCAGCTGACTGGCTACTGCACCGCCAAATGCACACAGACGGTCCACGCGTCTCACAAACACTCCTAAACACTGCACTTCACTCAAGCCAGCCGAATAAATTCATGCATGCAGGCTTTGAATTCAATTAAAACACAATGAGTGGCTTCCTGAAAACAGATTAAGGCCAATATTCACCAAATTATGCAATCAAAAGAGACTCCCCATTAAAAAAAAAAAAAAGCACTCATTTATGGTGTAAAAAAGTCTTATAAACCAGCCCACAGTGGAAAAAGCTAATCAACTAGAGAAATAATGTTAAAAACATTGTTATATAAGAAGGAATTCTACATATCTTTAAGTTCAAATCATATGGCTTGTTAAGGGAAATGGTGCAAAAACAGACAACTCAGGACTTGCCGGCAATACTCTAGAATTAAAATCACTCATATTTTCTTCATACAGTGTAAAAATATAGTTCAAATATTAATTATTGAAGCAGCGTTCTGTCCTGCAGGCTCTTACTGTATGTGGTATACACATCTTTGCGTCCCAGTTATTTAAAATATTTCATTCAATAATAACTTCACATATGAAACAACTTTTCTACTGACATCATCAAGCCCTCTTATTTTTCCAACCAATTGCCTCTGACCACTTACACAGAAACCACACCCACCTGTAATGGAACAACCAATCAATTCTCAATCTATAAAATCAACTACTGTTTAAATTTTTTCATATTGAATTTCTTGCTACATTTAGTGTATTAACTGAAGTCATGTAGTCACATAACAGATGTTTACTGATTGTTTCACTTTGACTTTAAAATGTACATATACGCTATCATTCAATAGTGTGAAATTTTGTTACTTATTTTTTACATGTTTTTTTAAAGAAGTCGCTTATGCTCACCAAGGGTGCTTTCATAAGATCAAAAAAATACAGTAAAATCTGTAAGTTTGTGAAATATTATTACAATTTGAAATAATGGTTTCTATTTAAAATATCATTTATTCCTGTGATGCAATGCTGTATTTTCAGCATCATTACACCAGTTTTCAGTGTCACATGATATTTCCGAAATCATTCTGATAGGCTGATTTGTGTACGGTACATTTATGATGCTGTATCTGGACACCATTTATTTTACCCTGCTGAAAACACTAAGCTGGTCTTTCAGCCTGGTCATAACTGGTTAAGAGGGGTTTTGACCACTTACTTCCAGCATAAACCAGCTAAAACCATCCAACCAACTGGGTGACGCTGCAGACGTTACAGGACACGCCTGGAGCCAGCAAGCCACCAACAAAAGCACAGATCTGCTGCATTTAGACTGTCAATACAAGCACCCACACACTGCTGAGCCTGCCAATTTAATGCTAACCTGCCAGGAGACATTCAATCTAGCATGTTCTACAAATAGCTAAACCCCATCTGATCATGTGTGATCGCTGCTTTGTGTGTTTGTCTACTCCACAGGGCGACGCTCTCATCACAAAGTGCTCATATAACACTGAAGACAGGAACAAAGCTACCGTGGTAAATCTGACTCAGTCCAACACTGTTCAACCACTCAAATACAGGTCCTTCTCAAAAAAATAGCATATTGTGATAAAGGTCATTATTTTCCATAATGTAATGATAAAAATTAAACTTTCATATATTTTAGATTCATTGCACACCAACTGAAATATTTCAGGTCTTTTATTGTTTTAATACTGATGATTTTGGCATACAGCTCATGAAAACTCAAAATTCCTATCTCAAAAAATTAGCATATTTCATCCGACCAATAAAAGAAAAGTGTTTTTAATACAAAAAAAGTCAACCTTCAAATAATTATGTTCAGTTATGCACTCAATACTTGGCTGCTTCAATGCGGCGTGGCATGGAGGCAATCAGCCTGTGGCACTGCTGAGGTGTTATGGAGGCCCAGGATGCTTCGATAGCGGCCTTAAGCTCATCCAGAGTGTTGGGTCTTGCGTCTCTCAACTTTCTCTTCACAATATCCCACAGATTCTCTATGGGGTTCAGGTCAGGAGAGTTGGCAGGCCAATTGAGCACAGTAATACCATGGTCAGTAAACCATTTACCAGTGGTTTTGGCACTGTGAGCAGGTGCCAGGTCGTGCTGAAAAACGAAATCTTCATCTCCATAAAGCTTTTCAGTAGATGGAAGCATGAAGTGCTTCAAAATCTCCTGATAACTAGCTGCATTGACCCTGCCCTTGATAAAACACAGTGGACCAACACCAGCAGCTGACATGGCACCCCAGACCATCACTGACTGTGGGTACTTGACACTGGACTTCAGGTATTTTGGAATTTCCTTCTACCCAGTCTTCCTCCAGACTCTGGCACCTTGATTTCCGAATGACATGCAAAATTTGTCCAAAAGTCCAGTGTTGCTTCTCTGTAGCCCAGGTCAGGCGCTTCTGCCGCTGTTTCTGGTTCAAAAGTGGCTTGACCTGGGGAATGCGGCACCTGTAGCCCATTTCCTGCACACGCCTGTGCACGGTGGCTCTGGATGTTTCTACTCCAGACTCAGTCCACTGCTTCCGCAGGTCTTCCAAGGTCTGGAATCGGTCCTTCTCCACAATCTTCCTCAGGGTCCGGTCACCTCTTCTCGTTGTGCAGCGTTTTTTTGCCACACTTTTTCCTTCCCACAGACTTCCCACTGAGGTGCCTTGATACAGCACTCTGGGAACAGCCTGTTCGTTCAGAAATTTCTTTCTGTGTCTTGCCCTCTTGCTTGAGGGTGTCAATGATGGCCTTCTGGTCAGCAGTCTTACCCATGATTGCGGTTTTGAGTAATGAACCAGGCTGGGAGTTTTTAAAAGCCTCAGGAATCTTTTGCAGGTGTTTAGAGTTAATTAGTTGATTCAGATGATTAGGTTAATAGCTTGTTTAGAGAACCTTTTCATGATATGCTAATTTTTTGAGACAGGCATTTTGAGTTTTCATGAGCTGTATGCCAAAATCATCAGTATTAAAACAATAAAAGACCTGAAATATTTCAGTTGGTGTGCAATGAATCTAAAATATATGAAAGTTTAATTTTTATCATTACATTATGGAAAATAATGAACTTTATCACAATATGCTAATTTTTTGAGAAGGACCTGTACATGCTCTCATGAGAATTTAGTATGGTATACAGACGAGATGTTTGACTAACAGAAGATCTAGACATTACAGACTGATTAGCTGGAAATCAAACAGGACAAAACTCTCAAACTGCAAGGTTTCTCATCATTCTTGCAAAGTATAATACAGGTTTACATTAAGAGCTGCTTACATTACATTAAAGCCACACTAATATTCAAACTTAGGATGAGTTCCCAGGTTGCTTAACCCAGACAGACATTTAAGATACGCAGATAGGCATCTTGTTATAAAATATGCAATTTATATATGATACTGCACCCACAAGAAATAATTTATTTATGGATTTATTTTTATTGTTTATATGTGATCAGCATATGTTTATGGTGTTCCTGTGGCTCAGTGGTAGAACATTGCATTAGCAGTGCAAAAGGTTGTTGGTTCGATTCCCAGGGAAGAAAAAAAAAATGTTAGCCTGAATGTACTGTAAGTTGCTTTGGCTAAAAGCATCTTTTAAATGTCAGCCTCTTTTGTCAGATGCTCATTTAAAAAATTATTTAATTATTATTATTATTGTTTTTTGTCATATTTAATTAGCATTTTTTTGCATTATAACTTCACCCAGGTAAACATTTAAAATATAGAAAATATGTATAAAATCTGAAACACTCAAGTAATATATGTAAATTTGAATATATTTTAATAATATATTACACAGAACCTCATGAAAAGTTTTTTAGTAACCTTTAAAATGAAAAATGTATTGAAGCTCATTTCTGCCACTGAATAAAAAAATAAAACAAGGTAACTGCGACTTTTAATCTCACAATTCTGAGTTTTTTTTTCTTGCAGTTGCCAGATTTTATGTCACAATCCTGACTTTCTTTTTTCCCTCACTATTGCGAGTTCACACAATTATGAATTTTTTTCTCAGAATTGTGATATAAACTCGCAATTGCCAGATATAAAGTCCCAATTCGGAGTTCATATCTCGCAATTATGACTTTATTTCTCAGAATTGTGTACTAAGTCAGAATTGTGAGATATAAAGTCCCAATTCTGAGTTTTTTTCTCTCAATTGCGAGTTCATATCTCGCAATTCTGACTTTTCTCAAAATTGCATGTTATAAAGTCAGAATTGCAATAAAACTCACAAAAAAGCAAAAAAACTCTGAACTGTGAGTTTATATCTCGCAATTCTGACTTTATAACTTGCAATTTTGACATTATAACTCGTGATTGCAAGTTTATATCACACAATACTGAGAAAAACAGATTTGTGAAAAGATGCAATTACATTACATTTTTTTTTTGTGGCGGTAATGGGCTTCCATACATTCCATACAAGGTGACTAAAAAAACTTTTCATGAGGCTTCCATAAAAATGCCATTAAAATGCCAAGGAAGATACGTTTTTCAGAATAAATACATAAAATAAAATAAAACCCTCGGAAACCCTCAAATTAAGCTGCAAAATCTTACATTAGGAGATTTACCCATCACCAAACTTTAATTATTTATTTTACAGTATGAACAAAAAGCTAGTACTAATATACCAGGCAACGTTAATTTTAGGTATTTTATGCCAATAAATTTGAAGCCTGAAATGAAAAAACAATTTTGTATAGGTCTTCTGAAGCTACTGTATATAAGAGCTTTGTGTAAGAAACATTTTAGGATCATGGAAGAGATGTGTGTCAATTATGTGCATTATTACCCCCGTACACAGCTGGAGTTTTGCAAGAGTCACGTGGACACAGATTACCTGCAGAAATACTTCAGTCTCATGAACAGGTACATCACGTGTCCATAAGACTGGCACCAAAAACAGCAAACACAACCTTCCTGGATAAGCGTCTAACACATCCCAGATAGTCATTACCTCACAATGAGAAGAAAACCTTGAAAATGGAAACACCATTGTCGTAGTATCACACCGCTCTGACCCAGTCAGGCTACAACAACAAAAAACCAGCACATTTCAAACTAATATCTGGCTTCGAGACTAACTGCCTGAGGACAAGAGGAATGCTTTCATTTCCTCTATGAAATCAGATGGAAAAAACAGAAATAGGTTTTCTTCAGCAATAAATAAAACAAAGGAAGGCAGATGACATTTGTTTTCTTCCATTTGCACTGGCAAATTGCATTTTTCCAGCTTAAAAAAAAGCTATTTCATGGAATCAAATGAATTATGAAAGTGGTTTTGTGGCCATGGAGCCAAATTTTCACCTTATGAGGCGAGGTTTTGGAGTGGATATTTAAAAAATACAATTGAAAGGCCTGTTCAAGTCTACTTTTACTGTCATCTGTGTAGGTTTCAAGGATGTGAGAGTTGCAGTTGTCCCGGGACTACGGTGGAAGAGCAGTTCTCCTCGCTATCCTGGGGGCGGCTTCAGCGGGGAGGTGCTGAACTCCCTCTACCTCACCTCCAAAATCTCAATGCACTGCAACCAATCCACAGCTGAGCACTTTCCTGTAAGAGCAACATTAAACGGACCAGAAGTCATTCATTTCCAGAGTAGTATGTGAGCTGTGTGAATTTAGAATTATATGCTTATGCGAAATTACTGGATATACAGTAATTTGAGGTTCAGTCATGTTGAATTATTTGATTTTTGTGTAGCAAGACTCTGTAACTGCCCGAACAGACAGATGTGGCATATTCTAATATACTCTAAGTGCATGCTGAGAATTACCAATATTTTTGCACTAAAATATCAGACTTTTACATGGTGTTTGCATATAAATGTGTTTTAGCAATGTGTGGACACAACCACCCTACAATGATACAAATCAATTCGATACCCAAAAAAACCTAAATAGTCTCAATTATGAAGCTGGTTTGATGTCATACTGCTCAGGCGCCGCCCACGACTGTCCTGTATTAGCATATCTCCGCCCTCAGCCATGTTCTCCATGCTCGAGCAGCTGTAGCGACAACAAGCAATGCAGGTGCTTTGTAGCTGGATGTAAAAGTGAACATAATACACATAGTCTTCATTTTCTCCCAGAATCACAGCCACTCACGACGCAGCTTTTCTGATGTCTTTTTTAGATGCGTGCAGACGATTTCAAGCATAGCATTAGTTCTGGCAGGTCATGTCAATCAAGCTTGCTTCTGCTCATTGGGCTGGCTTTCTTTGTTCTTTCTTTGTTTTGAGTGAATGTTAAAATGAGGATGTTTCTTTGTATTAACGTTCAATGTCTTTTAGGGTGAAAGGGAGAAGCAGGAGATACTGGTGGTGACTTGTGAATTAAGTGGCCGAGCGACCTCTCAGCGAGACTCCTGCTGAGCTCAACCTTTACTGTTCTCAACACATCCATGCTTCAGCCTAGAGTTATCACATTAAATAAATTACCCAAGTACTGATTTGTGTTTAGATTAAGATGTAACATTACATTTAGAATATATGGTCAGCAGTGGACATACTGTACAAACAGCATCCATATAAATGTGTAAATGATAAATGTAGCAGGTTTATTTGTAAACTTATGAATTCCACCAAAAATATTTCTTTTTGTATTACTGGGAGTTTCGTTTTGGGTTTATTCTGCCTGCGCGTCGGGTTAGTGCAGTGCGTGCGTGTGACGTCATCAGACCGGGGACTTGCGCCGCGCAAGGTTGACCTCAGTCAGAGCAATGCTGGATTTGACTGAGATGCTAATTTGATGTCACGCAACACTCAGCCAGTGACCCTGTGTCTACTTGAGAACAACCCAGAACACAACGAAGGAAGACAAGACGGGTTACATTGGTGCCGTGACCTTCTGGATTCTTCGAGTATCGACGCCACTTCGATCGCCGTGGGGACTGCATTGTTTCACCCAAGTGTTACACAATGGACTCAGTAAATACACCAGTGGGTATGAGTGTTTCTGATCGGGATGCGTCTGCTACAGTGGGGTTTGGGAGGGGGAGGTTATTCAAGGACGAGGTTCAGTCGCCTGATGTGGGAGAATTGAGAACGCCCAGGGCGTGTTCCAGTCGTGTCCAGTTTTCCCCCAGTCTTTCCCCAAGTGAGCAGCGTACTCCATCAGCCTCTAGTGATGATGTAAGAGCCCTTATTTCAGAGTTAGCAAGCCAAATTGGCCAGTCTATTGCAGACCAGCTGCAACGTAATAGGGATGTAACAGCACACAACACCACTGTAAAAAAGGGGGGTTCACAGCCTGAACAGCAACCGACGGAGTTTAATTTGTCCAGTGTTAGGCTAGTAATGCAATCTGATGCTAAGGAGCCTCCTATTTATAGGGGTGATAGCAGTGATAAGTGTTCTGTCCGGGAGTGGGTGGAAATGGTAGGGGCATATTTTCGTAAGAGTAATGTTCCAGTACAACAGCAGCTACAGGAGATACTAGCTAAGCTAAGGGGGAAGGCTAGAGATGTAGTACGGGTTACCCTACGACATAACTCCACTGACGCGACTCCCGACTTTGTCTTTGACATACTGAAACAACATTTTAGTGAGTTGACCTACTCATCCATGCCAATGGCTGACTTTTACAACACCAGGCCACTGCGAGACGAAGGGGTGATGGACTACTGGATCAGGTTGAATAATGCCATTGATATCGCTGACGATTGCCTAAAGAGACAGAGACGAAGTGTTGAAGATCCGGGACGGGAGGTATGCATGATGTTCATCAAGTTTTGCCCAGACCCCATACTCTCTAACAGACTCAGCTTCAAGGCGGCCGAGGAATGGACCACGAGCGAGGTCCAGGAACGCATTGACTTCTACCTGAGGGAACTCAGGATGCGCACGCTGACCAGTTCTCATACTCCACAGAGACACATAGTCACTCACACACAGTCAGCCATGTCACGAGAGCCAGAGCTGTCTCAACCAGCACCAGCAGAGCCCCAGTTTCAGCTGCCTTTTTCCCAGGGGCTCGTTCCGCCTCAAGCCACTATGTTTGCTAACGCATCAGTTCAGACGCCAACATCACAGCTTTCACCTTTAGCAGAACAGTTTGTGCCCAATTCCCCAGCTGTTCACTTGCCTCAACCATCACATGCACAGTCTGTTCCACAACATGCACAGTCACCAGCATTCTTTCAAGCTCCCCAGTCCAGTCACGCCACTACAGCCACTGCCGCAGCTGTTGGTGTGAATAGCATGGATGCACTGATCAGTCTTCTAGATCACTTGGTGGTGCGTCAGAACATCCAAGCCCCTGCACAAGAGCCATCATATGCTCCAATGCCCTTTCAGAGGAGGAGTTGTAGAGTCTGTGACGATGTCAGACATTCCACGCTTGCACATTGCAGGAGAGAAAACCTGTGTCTAGCGTGTTTTGCTCCTGGTCACTGGAAGAAGGACTGTGACAAGTATGGACGGAAGCGGGTGGGCCAGGCTGATGCCAGACGAGGGCTGCTGGTGGGAAACTAGAGAGCCCACACTTGGAGAGGGGCAGTGTGGGGGATCAACACGAAACCCTCATTGGAGACGAGGACTTGGAGCTACTTTACATTAATGCCTGTTCAGCCATACCAGAAGGTCTTCAGACCGTGGTTCAAGGGTCTGCAGAGGTGCCAGCTTTCAGTGAATTATTCTACGTCCAGGTTGTGGTTAATGACAAGGTGGAGCTGAAGGGCATGATTGACTCCATGGCTTGTACGATGAGTGAGGGGGCTGAAGCATTACTCAAGGCAGTGGGAGTCCTTCTTAAAGAGCCTGAATCAGCAGAAAGAATTGTGCTTGTCGGTTGTGGGGGAAAGCAGACACTTCCCAAAGGTGTTTATGACTTGACGCTGTCTGTGTATGGAGTGAAGTGCGCTGTTCCTGTTCTGCTTGTGCCGGGCCAGCGTGATGAGCTCATCATCGGTTCGAATGTCCTCAAGCACCTCGCATGTACCATGAAGAGCGATGAAAACTACTGGAGACTCATATCAGCTGGAGGCAAGAAAGTACCGTCAGACTGTGACCAGTTCCTTGATATGCTGTCCTGCACCACAAGATGGAAGAGTGAGGATATCCCAGAAAAGATTGGCCCTTTGAAGCTGCCTCATGCTGTCACATTGGACACCTGGTGTGGGGTAGGCTGTCCAGCAAGGTGCCGATGTCTCCAGGCAGCACAGTCATTGTGGAGCCATGTGGTTCCAGGTCAAGTCCACGGGATGTCCTTGTGGGTCGTGTCATCACTGCGATGTGGGCTGACAGGTGGGTGCCCTTGAAGATGACGAACCTTTCGCTGAAGCCAATCACATTGAGACATAATGCCATCATCGCTGATGTGTTCCCATGTCTTGTTGTGGAGGACTTCAACATTCAGCAAGGTCTGTGTGAGATGGAGGGCTTGGAGCCAGAGAGTGTTATAGTTTCAGCTGCCACGGATGCTGACCTCAAAGAACGCCTGTCCAACCTGGGGTTGAGCGATTTGGACATTGACTCATGCCAGGCTAGCTTTTGGGCGAAGAAACGTCTTGTCGAACTGGTTGGAGAGTATGAAGACATCTTCTCCAGACACTCACTTGATTGTGGCGAGGCGAGAGAATTTGTGCACAGCATTCGCCTGACAGATGATCGCCCATTTCGCATGCCATATAGGAGAGTCCCTCCTGCACATTTCCAACAGCTATGACGCGTGCTCTCAGACATGGAGGAGAGGGGGATCATCCGCAAGTCCATCAGTGAGTATGCATCCCCTCTCGTCATGGTGTGGAAGAAAGATGGTGGGCTCAGAATCTGCACAGACTTCAGGTGGCTGAATGCACGGACTTTAAAAGATGCTCACCCACTGCCTCATCAGGCCGACTGTCTAGCAGCACTGGGAGGTAATGCTGTTTTCAGTACAATGGATCTGACCTCGGGCTTCTATAATGTTCCGATGTGTGAAGACCACAAGAAGTATACAGCCTTCACGACACCTGTTGGTTTATACGAGTACAATAGGATGCCGCAGGGGCTTTGTAACAGCCCAGCATCATTCATGCGTATGATGCTGAGCATCTTTGGCAGCCTTAACTTCACAAGCCTGCTCTGCTACTTAGACGACCTACTTGTCTTTGCGCCCACTAAAGTGGAAGCACTAAACAGGCTCCAAGTGGTCTTCAGTAAGCTCAGAGACAACAACCTCAAGCTGAGCCCCAAGAAATGCCACCTTCTGATGAGGTCAGTGAGGTTCCTTGGTCACGTCATCGACCAAAGTGGGGTTGCGGTGGATCCCACCAAGGTTGATGTCATCTGCAAGATGCCAAAGGAGGCTCTGATGGAGGAGGATGGTCATACTCCATCTGTAAAGAGGCTGAAGTCATTCCTTGGCATGGTGTTCTTCTACCAGTCTTTCATCCCTGGCTGCTCAGCCATTGCCAAGCCCCTGTTTGCCCTGACGGCAGGCCAGAAGAGGAGAGGCCGGACTGGTAGGAGTGGAGGAGGTGCGGGTATGTACAGGAAGCTGACTGCGGCAGATTGGACTCCTGAATGCGAGAAAGCTTTCCAGAAGCTCAAGACAGATCTGCTCAACTGTGCTGTATTGGCCCATCCTGATTTCTCCAGACCATTCATCCTGTCCGTTGATGCATCCCTGGACGGGCTTGGGGCTGTGTTGTCACAATTGCCAGTAGGGGAGGACAAGGCTCGCCCCATTGCTTTTGCCAGTAAGACCCTCAGCAAGTCACAGCAAAGATATCCTGTTCATCGTCTTGAGTTTATGGCACTGAAATGGAGCGTCTCTGAGAAGTTCAGTCACTGGCTGAAGGGACATGACTTTACCGTGTGGACAGACAACAACCCGCTGACCCAAATCATGACCAAGCCCAAGCTCAATGCATACGAACAGAGATGGGTAGCCAAACTGTCTTCATACAACTTCGACCTGAAATACATCCCAGACCCAAAAAATGTTGTAGCAGACGCACTCAGTCGAGATCCCTTTACCAGTTCATTTAGCAGGCGTCTGATCCAAGAGCCATATGGTAGCCTAGTGCAGGAGGCTGAAGGTGCGGAGGCTGAGGAGGTGCAACAGACATTCAGACTGGGCGTCCAACACCACCAAGCGGTTCAACAGCACGAGCCACCACATGACACCACAGGCTTCTACAGTGCAGCTGAAGTCAAAGCTGCTCTAGCCTCTCACAGTTCCTGGAGGAGTGGTGTGGAGAACAGGGCTCTTTGTCTTGGCCAACATGTCCAACAGCTGCAACCTGCAGGCCAGTGTACCCTGCCCTCACTCACTCTGCGCGAATTGGAAGATAAGCAGCTTCAGGATCCCACTATATCTTCGGTTCTCCTGTTTGTGGTCCGCAGACGTCGGCCATCCAGACGTGAAAGGCACAGTATGGGCCCCAGTTCGTTGGCATTACTGAAACACTGGGAGAGGCTAGTCATTCGGAATGGTGTCTTGGACCGAGAAACGAGGGACCCTGTGAGTAGGATGAAAAGATTCCAGTTTCTACTGCCAGCCAGTTTGAGGGGTGATGCCTTGAAGGGAGTTCATGACTTGGCAGGGCATCAAGGACAGACGAGGACGCTCCATCTGGCGAGACAGCGCTGTATGGCCCAGTATGGAGAGAGATACGAGAGAGCATGTGCGATGCTGTGAGAGGTGTGTACTTGCAAAATCCCCGGAGCCCTCAGCACGAGCCCTCTGGAAAGTATTAAAACTTCCGCTGCCATGGAACTGGTCTGCATTGATTTTTGGTCAGCAGAGGATAAGAACAAGAACTCTGTTGATGTGCTGGTGGCAACTGACCACTTTACGAAAATGGCTTTTGCCTTTCCTTGCAGGAACCAGACTGCCAAGCAAGTGGCCAGAAAGTTATGGGATTGTGTCTTTTGTGTCTACGGGTTCCCTGAGCGCATCCACTCTGATCAGGGCCCTAGTTTTGAGAGTGAGCTGGTGTCTGAGTTGCTGCAGCTGTCGGGGGTGGCAAAGTCTCATACAACGGCATATCACCCAATGGGCAACGGGGGCACAGAGCGCTTTAACCGTACACTGGGCAACATGATACAGAGTCTTCCTCTGAGAGCCAAGCAAGAATGGCCACAGCAGATCCAGATGCTGACATTTGCATACAATGCGACTGCTCACGAAACAACCGGCTCTGCACCCTTCCACTTAATGTTTGGCCGCGTTCCGAGGCTCCCAGTTGATGTTGTCTTTCAGTCTGTTCTGCATGACCTCACTGTGACAGACTTTAGCAGCCACTCGAGGACCCTGCTATCTTACCTGTCTGAGGCAGCCAACATCGCCCAGCAGCATGCCACTAAAGAGCAGGAACAGCAGGCTCGTCAGTACAATAAAAAGGTCAGAGGGGTTTCCTTACATGTCGGAGCCCGAGTGCTGCTTGCGAACAAGGGAGAGAAAGGAAAAAAGAAGTTGGCCGATAAGTGGGAACCTGCAGTGTATACGGTAGTGGAGCGGAACCCCAAGACTCACATCTACAAGATCAGTGATGCCTCTGGCCAGAGCAAGGTTGTGCACAGGAACCTTTTGCTTGACGTAAGCTTCCTTCCTGTCCAAGACACCCTGGAGAATCACTCTTTTGTCAGCTCATCAGAAGTTGAAGGCACAAGTGTCTGTGGAGATGTGGATAGCCTGAGCAATCTGGAGCGAGAGTATTCCTTGGCACGGACGTCCTCATGGGTTCTGTCAGACCCAGATCGAGCTGCTGAGGCTTCAGCAGACGAAAAAGTTTCTATTCCTGAACTTGAGGATGAGTCTCACGCTCATGAAGACATGGCCAGTTCACCTAAAGTGACTCTGTCTGACCCAGACCTTGTTCAGTCAAATGCACCTACTGACGTTGATACGACTCCGACTGACTCAACCCCCACTCAAGCCTGCTCACCTGCTGACTCTACTGTGACTCAGACTGCTGTAGTTGATAACAGAATTCAAGGCAGGGTCGTAACTAGAACTGGGAGTGTGGTTAGGTCTGTCAATAGGCTTATTGAGAGTATGGTTCAGAGACCTGTTATATGGGGCCTCTCTTTGCCTCAGAAAGTTTGATTTAGAGTGCACACCGTTAAGTTTTTCTCTTTTCAAATGGGGTTTTTGTTTTTTTTCCTTCCTTGATTGTGAAACCGTACTGTGGGGTTTTTCAAGCCAGGGAACCAGATGTTTAGGGGTGTAGGCTGCACCTTTATGTTCCTGAGAGCATGAGGGCCTGATCAACCTTCTTTTTTTCTCTTGATCTGTTTTACGGATAGTTTTTACTGAACTTTGGGATTAGATTTCATTGCTATTTGGTCCGGGTACGAGTGTGTTTACATTAATGCATTTTTGGTGCTATTATAGAATTTAGGGGTGTCGTTATTTTGGTGGAATTCAGGGGGGGGGGGGGGGGTGAATGTAGCAGGTTTATTTGTATACTTATGAATTCCCCCAAAAATATTTCTTTTTGTATTACTGGGAGTTTCGTTTTGGGTTCTTTCTGCCTGCGCGTCGGGTTAGCGCAGTGCGTGCGTGTGACGTCATCAGACCGGGGACTTGCGCCGCGCAAGGTTGACCTCAGTCAGAGCAATGCTGGATTTGACTGAGATGCTAATTTGATGTCACGCAACACTCATTGCCGTATTGTTTATGACCGCAGATAATAAACTACATTGTGACAGCCAGTGCCCCTGTGTCTACTTGAGAACAACCCAGAACACAACGCAGAAAGACAAGACGGGTTACATAGAGATGCATTACATTTGAAAAGTTGACATCATTGTTCGGTGCACAATGATACTATTTTAAAAGACAGTAAGCAAAATAGTAGACATTATGCAATGGTTTTTAAACATTATGACAGTATTAATATTAATCATTATTAAAGTCTCTTCAGCTCACAAAGGTTGCATATATCTGATAAAAAAACAATACAACAATAAAAACTGTGTAATATTATTACAATTTAAAACAATTGCTTTCTATTGTAAAATATTCATTTGTTTTTGTGATCAAAGCTGAATTTTAATCATCTTTACTCCAGTCTTCAGGGTCACATGATCCTTGGGAAATCATTATAATGTGCTGATTTTCTTTCTGAAGAAACATTTTTCATTATTATCAATGTTGAAAACAATTCATATTTTTGTGGAAACCGTGATACTTTTTTATTTCAATAAACATAAAGTAACAAAAGATCAGCATTTATCTGTAATAAAAATCTTTTGAATGATTATAAATGGCTTTATTCTCATTTTGGCCGATTTAAGTCATTATTGCTTAATAAAAGCAAAAAAAAAAAAAAAAAAATTCTAACTTAACCCAAACTTTTAAATGGAAGTTTATGTTCTCCTATAAGGAATCATAAAAACAATATGACAGTGTTTTAATCTTCATACATTTAGCATATTCACACTTTCCATTTAAACAACAAATGAAGTTAAAGAGCATACAGCTTGAAGGGCAGACTTTAGAAAGAATTACTATTATTAGCAATAAGGAAATTAAATGCATTGGTTATTGATTTTACTGCATGGTTAAAATCCAGTGTAGTGTTAATTTAAGTTCAGTTGCAGTACATGTGGATGAACTGATGGCCCAACATGCAGAATTCACATTTAGTTTCACTCATTCTGTCTGGAAAATACAACATACAAAATGTACACAGAAAAGACTTTCACATCATGTGACTACATCTTATTTAATTCCACTGATTTATAATTGGCAAAAGTTACAGTAATCATTACATTAGTATATTTGATTTGATTTAAATAAAATCTTTAATGCACAACTATTCTGTGAAAACACAAATATTCAAGCTAGTACAAAAAAAGTCAGAGACATGGTTTTCTGAAAAATATAAATGATTTATTTCTGAAAATGATTAAATTTAAGGCACTGAAAGAAGCTGAACACTATTACACTGTATAACCAGGTTATTTCTGAAATTCACATTAGTTCATTGTTCTTCTATGATCCTTTATAGTGAATCATCCCTTAAAGACAGTGAGTATAAATACAGAAGTGTATTCAGCTCGGTCCTGGAATGCTGATGCTAATGTTTTGGATAAAGGCCTGTAAACATTTACCTCAGTTACACTGAATCAGTCTTTGTTCAGCCGTAGATGCCCTTAACACGCTTGTTCTCGGGGTCAAAGGGAGATCTCAGGTGAGCTGTAGCCTTGTTTGTGACGCCCATCCTTTCCAGAATGAATTCACCGCTGCGGACGAAATCAGGGCTCACCTGGGGGAGAAGTGAACAGAGATAAATTCAAGCAAAGTTTGAGTAAAATGGATTTATTTTAATTCTCTTTAATCCACATGATTTTTTTTTTTTTTTTTTTCATATCGCAGTGTCAAACCATGCAATAGAAATGAAGTCTGCTCTCATATCCCTCTCTTTCTATCTGTGCCCCTGCAGCTTGCTCTCTGTCAGGGGTTACATCTCTTTTTAATTAAAACTGCGCGAGCTGCAGGCATTACCCTGTGGAGTCGAGATCAAGATGCAGTGGCTGGAAAACTAGCCTGACCTCTGTAAGTGGGCACAATGCAGTCTTAATGGACACATTGGTAGATATCCACTGACTGCTACAAAGAATTAAGCAGCAGCTGTAGCTATAGAAACTAAAGCAAAACAGCTGTGCAGTGTGCAAATAAAACATAGTATTTGCTCATCCAATTAATACAGTAACTCTACAGCATACATGTATTTAAAGGTATTAAAATACAAACACAAAAAAGGTGATATATTGATATATGCTTTGTTGAAGCAGTCAGTTTTTTAAGTATTCATAATTGTGGTGAATTCCTGGAGAAAAACTCATGATTCTAAAATGAAAATCACGTAATTGAATCAGTCCTTCTATGCATGGACCTGCTTAAATATTTGTACATGTGTTCGTATTCTGCAGTAAACATGAAATTACATACATACACAGTCTTATATTTCTTATAATGTTTATATGCTAAAGAATAAACAATAATATTTTTTTTTTACTGTATACTGTATGTAAAGGATAATGCATTAAACAATTTTGGTGGTTGCCTCCCCGGAGTGCATTAAAATAGTTTAATGCACAGCTAGCCATGTATTATCCAATGGCACCATTTGCTAGTATTGACAACTTAATGCTTGGAAGGGTAAAATATTACAGATATTTTTGTCAATTACGTTTTGTTAGCTCTAGCATTCTGCCCACTTAAAATCAGATACACAAATGAAAGACCACATTTATTTGAACAAATTATAGTATTTATTTACTAGTAAGTTAATACATAGACTATAGTAAGGGCTGCTTTTACAATACATTCAGTCCTTTTGAAGCTTGCAAACTCTCCAGGACATTTTTCAAAATTTCCTCTTTTGTGTTCCATTGTAGAAAGCAAGTCACACGGGTTCGGAAAATTCAAAAATGTGAACTAGAAACCATGAAAAGTCTTATGCATGAAGTAACGAGGTCTCTCGGCCGTGAATAATAGTTCTCTGGCATTATGTCCAGTGATGTGTCAGTGGTGTGTAATGCAGTGAGCAGAGAGAGAGTAAAGCTCTGATCAGATCAGCACTCAGCCCTGTTCAACAGCACTGCCGTCTATGCTGTGGAATGGAGACGTCTCCGCTCTACCTCCCCATCTGTCCCTCCTCATCTAGCTCTCTGTCAGTTAACATTAAGTATACATCCCCCTGTATCATGTCATACTCACAGTACACGGACTTCAGAGCTGCCACTGTGTCCAAGCATCATAACTCACACTGTTTACCGTGTATATATATATATACACTCCTTTCTGGTTCTTGAACCTGATTGGCTGAGGGCATTTTTCAGGCATGCAATATTCTAGTGATAGTAGCCCTCCAACCATTTCACTCCTCTTTCAGTATTTCTCACAGAAAGTGTCATGGCAGATGCCCAAAACCACCACAATTTTATAAATAATACTGTTCTTGCATCCCAGAATGCAGTTTTAAGAGTTTATTTTAGGCAAGAATGTAGTTGTTTAAACTTCAAATATGCAGTTTGTTAATAAAGATAACGTCTATTTGAAGGTTTTTGGAGATATCCAGGGCATCAGCGGCCGTTCAGCACTCATTCTGGAATATTCCGTTGGTTCTGATGTCTCTACTGTGGTTAAACATGAGATATAATTTGTTTTGGGTAAATCTCACGGGCTGAGGGCAAAATCTCATCACATTATAATTTCTGTAACTTTAATGCTGCATATCAGAGCGCTGCATTTGTACTTTTGACTGAATTCCCTAGTAAATTTTATGATGAGTGTTTTTGTTGTTTATAAAATATTATTATTCAAAAAATAATTTTTGATATATATAATAGTAGTTTTTAATAACAATAGTATTAAGTATTGAGAATGGTATTGGCTTTCAATACAATAAGCTTTCAATGAAGCAACTCAACGCTCCTTCGTTATTAAAGTTCTAAAGTGATGCTTCGGAATTAGTAACAGAGACTTTTGTGCTCAGCTGTTAAACTGGCAAAACTGAGATTTGAATCCATGGAGGAAGAAGGAAGTAATTCCACACAAAAGAGGGTTCCCTTTTCCAGTCGGTCTCTTGACATTACGTATGGGGAAACCCTTTTCCTCTTGAGAATCTGAAATATGATTGAATCACTTTATTGCTGCGTAATAGCCAATGGCGTTCGAGCATTCACCTGATTGGTGGGCTCAGTTGCTATATAGGTGATGTTGGGTGCCAATTTACCTCCACATCTTTGTCCTTCACTTAGTGATACCGTTTCAAGAAGCCTCTTATCGCATACCATTGAAGTATATGCTTCAGTGGAAGGTGCCCGGATTACCATTTCCTGCAGTGCTGCGGTGAGTATAACATCATCTTATAGTACGGATGAGCTGTCCGTTTACTTCCTCACCTCTGCTGCTGAGTCATGGAGACAGAAGGCATGCCAGCTTGGGACAGAAAGTTTAGGTGATGGGCCTGTGACGTGTCAATTCTGCACCCCCCTTGTTCACTTAAACCTCCCATGTCTCCTTCAGAATGGATATTCCCTGCCCCCACACAGATGCAGTGCAGCCCGTGTTTGTCTACCAGACATTAAGCGATGCCCTAAGAACTTGGGAAGCAAGCGCCACGGGCCCAGTTCCTCTGTTCTTCTCACCCCCCCCCCCCCCCCCCCCACCTGACTGTTGCTGATAGTGCCATCTATTAGAGAAAGTTTACAGGGTTTCACAGACTCTCATTGGCATGATTCAAGCAGCAGCCTGCTGTGTACAGCACACGGAGAGATTCAAGACGCTCGATCGCTCATTCAGACGATACCAGCAACCCCTGCCTCAAAACAGTGGCCAGTCAAGTGCAGAGCACAGAACAGTTCCAGGCTCTCACTAATTCGCTGGATATGAGCAGCCCCTGGACTTGGAGCAGTGAGTGGTCAGCCGTGTGCAGAGCATGGAGAAGATCCAGTCGCTTAATCGCTCTTTCACAGAAAATGTCCATATCAGTACCCCTTGCCTCAAAGCTACAGCCAACTGTAAGCAGAGTATGCTATCAGTAACCAACCGTGTACAGAACTCCCAATCACTTACTCATTCACATTATAGCGGCAGCCCCTAGCCTCAAAGCAATGGTTAGCCGCATTCAGAGCTCAGGAAATTCCAGTCGCTCACTTGTTCACACGTTGCAAGCAGCCCCTGCCGTAGGGCAGTGACCAGGTGTGTACGGGACACAGTAGTTAGACGAATAGTGGTTCCCACAGACGTGTCAGGATGGGGATCCCTCTGTGATGGCAGACCAGCGCTTCGTATGTGGACAAGCGACCAGAAGAGAAATAAGAAAAATTTACACATCACACATCAATGCATCGTGTTGCTTTCTTGACCATCAGTAAATGTTTTGAGCTTTTGGAATTGTTATGTATGAGTCTTTCAATTGTCCTCAGAGTGAAAAGATGGATCTCAAAATCATACAGTCACTGTTGGAAATTAAGGTTCAGATATGCAGAAGAAGCTGGAGAACCAAAGAAAGTGCAGGAGCTGGAGGATTTTTCAGAAGAAAACAGGCAGTTGAACTGTTCAGGACCAACAAGGGCCTCTTGAACAACCATCACAAAACATGTTATCGTCCAGGAGATGACACAGTATTAACATTCACTTTTGAACGGGGTCATTTTATAAATATCATCAGTTATGTAAAATAGCTTATTCAAGACAGTACTAAATAAAAAATTACATTCACTTTTCATGAGCTCACTTATTTTGTGAAAATTATTAACATTTTGCATATTCTTCAAGGGGTATGTAAACTTATGAGCACAACTGTATATAAAACATTTTACAGCACCCAGCCATACTGAACCTCACCTTTCATTTCAGAACAGTATTAAAACTTAAGAAATGCAAATGAGCACCTCACAATAATGGCAGCATATACTCATCAGAGATGATGGCACACAGTATCCTTCATCTAATCATCGCTCTTTACAGGCCTGTTAAATTAGCCTATATGAGGAACAACTCGCATGACTCGCTCTCAATCATTACAGCAGAGAAGGGAAACGAGTTCATATGCAACAAAGACACAAATCAGAGAAAAGGGAGTGTTTCTTAGTACTTATGTCTTAATCGTACTTGCCAACGTTCAATTGTACTTAAAATATAATGTTAATGATAAGAAGTGACCCATTCTCATATTCCGATCTGACTGTGTGAGTAAAAGATAAAACAGCTGCATGCAGCCTATCTCCCTTGCTCTCTACTGCCTACAAAGGCAGCTGACTCATAAGGTCAAAATGGATCTTCATAACAGTCTGATTTGGAACATTCTACATGGGCAGTAACTCACTTGATTTACAACTGGTTTCAATACAGTTTCTGTAGATGCTGTGATTATTAGCATGCTGCTATGCTAATAATGCAATCTACAGTACTGTACAGTAGTATGCCTAAAATACATAGCATGGTAGCAGACCTTGGTTTAGGAACCAATTCTCACTATTAACTAGTTGCTTACTACTATGCATATTACTAGCATACTGGCTGTTTATCAGTATGTACAAAGCACATATTAATGCCTTATTCTGCATGACCATATTATAGATTCCTTAATTCTACCCCATACGCAAACTACCTTAACTAAATGTTCATAAGCAGTAATTAGCATTTTAGCAGGGCAAAAGTTGTAGTTAATAGTTAGCTAATAGTGGAATTGGTCCCCCAAATTAAAGGATGACCCATAGCAGACACAAATGAAAGTGAAAGTGACATACGGCCAAGTATGGTGACCCATACTAGGAATCCGTGCTCTGCTTTTAACCCATCCAAAGTGCACACACACAGCAGTGAACACACACACACACTGTGAGCACACACCCGGAGCAGTGGGCAGCCATTTATGCTGCGGCGCCCGGGGAGCAGTTGTGGGTTCGGTGCCTTGCAGATTTCACACTTGGTTCAGAAGTTCAAGTGAATTTACAACTCTGACCAACAGAAAGCTGCTGTGTGTGCTGAGTTTCATACATCTACACAATTACAATCGAACTGACCTTTTTGAACCAGAAACTTAACTAAAATGTTGCTAATGTGAATGCAACACATCAGTGCTGATCAAATGAGGATACCATAATAACATGAGCACTTGTCCAGAGAAACTGCATGGCATTCATAGCAGATCCTTGAGGCCATATCCAGAATTGGCAGTTTGCTTTCAACTTCTAAAAAGTATTAACATCACTGAATCCAAGTTTGTTGTGAATTCAACTTCTATAAACTATAAAGCTGTTTGGGCCATATGTAAAACATTAGATTGCTTAACTTGTATTGACTAAGGCTCATGGCAGGAACAAATGAAGCTCTAAGTGGACATGAAAAGTGGAAAGTGTTGGTCAAACTCAGATGTCTCCTTGGAAAAACCTTATGAGTCAAATGTATTGTGATGTATAATATCATTAGTTCGGAATGACAGCAATTATTCACTTTTAAGTCAGATGGTTTGTAAATAAATGTCAAAAACCTTGCCAAATACCTGAGGCTATGAAACCAGTGATGAGCAGCATATTAGTCTACTGCTGTGCTTTGAATTTTAAAGTAGTTCACCCAAAAAAGAAAATTTGCTGAAAATATACTCCCCCCTCGGGCCATCCAGGATGTAGACGAGTTTGTTTCTTCACAGTAATCCACAACGCTCCAGTCCATCAGTTAATGTCGTGTGAAGTGTAAAGCTGTGTGTTTGTAAGAAACAAATCCATCATTAAGACATTTTTAACATCAAACCATCGCTTCTGGCTAAAATATGAGTCCACAATCCATAATAACACTTCCTCCAGAATCAAGTTTTTTCTGTAGCATGCAGCTTTTCGCATCACAAGACATTAACTGATGGACTGGAGTGGTCTGAGTTACTTATTGTGATGTTTTTATCAGCTGTTTGGACTCTCATTCTGACGGCACCCATTCACTGCGGAGGATTCAGTGGTGAGCAACTGATGTAATGCTAAAACAAAATGCTTAAAGCAAACAGAGCAATAACCACTAAAATGATTTTGAAACTCAGTCAAAGGCCTACTAAATCCTTCTGTTAATCTACAATCTTAATATTGCTGCCTTTTTTATTACATTGACATTATTAACAGTGATAGCTATGGTTGAAATCTCTTCTTTGAGAGAGAGAGAGAGAGAGAGAGAGAGAGAGAGAGACCGGTAATTCAAAACCAATTTTAACAAAAATAAATAAATAAACAAAACTTGTCAACAAAACTTTGATTTAATAATTGTACAAATGTTTTGAACAGAATGACTTCCTGAATATACGCGTTCAAAAGTTTGGAGTTTTTTTTGGATGGAAATTAAAACTTAAATTAGTCAAAAGTGACAAAAGAGTTATATAAAAAATATTGTTCTTTTGGACTTTTCTATTCATTACAGGACATTGAAAAATTATTAAATAATTATAAGAAATATCCGCATATTAGAATGATTTCTGAAGGATCATGTGACATTGAAGACTGGAGGAATGATGCTGAAAATACAGCTTTGATCACAGGAATAAATCACATTTTACAATATATTCACATAGAAAAAAGGTTATTTTAAATTGTAATAATATTTCACAATATTACTGTATGACCTTTTTTTTTTACTTTATAAAACATTTGAAAAAATCTTACTGACCCCATATTTTTAAACGGTAATGTAGATTTTTTTTATTTTTTTATTTTTATAACAAAATCTCTTATAATGTTAACATTTTAAACTTGACCCCACAAAAGGCATCAAAATGAATTTTAATTTAGAAAATAAAAAGAGTCATTTTCTGTGTAAATAGTGTAAAAGTAATCAATATACTATATCCAAAGATCATCACGTCATTGAACCAAATGCAGAAAAAATCCCTAAACATGAAAACGCACATCCATTATCACTAACATGCTGATGCATTCACATGAACAGAGGTGGACTTATTTCTTCATCTTGCACCCAGGTAAAGCACTTCAACCACAGTCTAGAAGATATGACCTACAGAGTGGACAAACAGTGAAGAGGTGTTGAGTCTCATGAGTTCAGTGGAAGTGCTGAAGTGTTCACCTGCAGTAATGAGTTTTTATTGTGCCCCGCTGTCTACTACTACCTTTAAATCAACAAAGAGCTCAATGCATAAGAAACGCCTACCAGCCTACAGTACACCTGAACTATTATCTCCATCTGTGTGCATTTACTGCATACTTGACCAATGCTGCTGCTGCAGAAAAACTACCATTTAAGGCTGAATAAAGCACTAAGAATGAATTATATATGTGGCTCTACTGGAGAGAGATACAATGATGTTTTATGCTTGCAGTGTGACTAGACTTATTCATGTTTCCAGAAGAAGATGTTAGTGATCCTATGCAAAATGTAGCACAAGCTAAGGTGATTGCCAAGGCACTGCAGAGTGTTTGTGAGGTAACTTGGATGTTTTGAATGGTTTCTTAATGACCCAAGTCAAAATAATATTAATAGTGACAGTGAATAACAGTGATGGTAATAATAATAACATTAACCCTCACCTTTCTCAATGCTCAAGGAATCAATGGCCCTGTAGCTGGCATTACAGACGCCATACTTGTCCCCTGCGGCCATGACGGCACGGTAGACGGGCAGACAGGACTCTTTAGGGGTGTGAAGCTCCCAGCCCATCTCACCCACGAACGACAACCGCATGGCCCTCACCTATAAACACACACAAAATAAAGAAAAGAAAAAAGGAAATTTTTTTGTTAAATCTCTGAAATAGTTCAGTGCTTGCCCTCTAAAATCCCTTATGGGTGATAGAGGTTAAAACCAAGACAGACGAGTCTAAACAGTACACAAGTAGAACATAGTCTAAAATAGTATGCTAGTATGATAAAAGTGTTTTTTATACCATTCAAGAATACTAAAATTAAATTTTTGACTTTCTCAGAAAACCTCTGGACATCTGAATAAACAGTTGCCATTAAAAAATGTAATTAAATAGACACTACCATGCAAAAGTTTGGGAACGGTTATTAAAAAATATAAATAAAAAAGTCTTCTGGTCACCACGGCTGATTTTATGTGATCAAAAATACAGCAAAAACTGGAATACTATGAAATATTATTACAATTTACAAAAACTGTTTTCTCTGTCAATATGTTTTAAAAGAAGTTTCAAAGCTGTATTTTCAGCATCATTCCTCCAGTCTTCAGTGTCACATGATCTTCAGAAATCATTCTGATATACTGATTTACTGCTCAAGAAAGATTCTGATTATTATCAAACAGCTTTTGCTGCTTTACATTTTTTTCTGGAAGGTGTGATAACCTTTTCATCAGGATTATTTGTTAAATATAAAGTTCAAAACAACAGCATTTCTTTGAAATCATTTGTTGACGTGAATGTCTTTACTGTCACTTTTGATCAATTTAATGTGACCATGATGAATAAAAATAAATTTCCTTATGAGTCTATTTTCTTGTACATGTTGCAAATCTTAAAATGGCTTTATTGTTAATAATAATTCCGGTACATGAGTTACATGATGAAGTATTTTCCATAAAGAGAGCCAGAAAACACTGTTTTGAAACAGTTTCAGTAGAGGTTCATCCTGGTGTCCATCTGTCCAGCCTCCATTAACTTAAAGCTCAACTGTTCATTAAACTGAGCTGAAGTACCTGCCTCTCACTCTTACCGAACACACATTAACACTCAACCAGGATTAAGATACAGCAGCCGGCGAAAAGAAGAACCAACAGCACTAAACAGCAGAGCACACAACAGTCACTTAGATAATAGCCTGGCCGTTCTCCAGACCAGACACAGCCGAGTGTGTGCATTACTGTGTCTTTGCAGTGAGCAGAGAGAAGCGGTTCATTGTGCCAGGCCTGAGGGGCTGAGATCATGTGAAGGACACCATTATCAGCCAGAAACAAGCACTGCACTCTCCACTGTAACCTGCAGGGAGATACAGTGAGCATGTGAAGCGTTTCTGGCCGTCAATAGCTGTCGTCTAATTCAAGACAGTTGTTTCAATAGCTTGAGACCCTGTTACCCACAATCCACTGGGGTCTTAGCCTCAGATAGCCCATGTGCAGATCTGCGCTCACAGACTGCTTGAAGCATATTCAACCAAAAGCTGGCAAAAATCGCCGGTTCCAATCCGACTGGCTGGTTTTATGCAGTATCTGGGAGTCAGAGTGCACAGGTCTTTATCAGTTTCTGCAGGAAGGAAGTTAGTGTGTTACCAGCAGCTCTTTCAGGAAGAGCCACTGTTTCTGCTGTTTGTAAGGATCAGGGTATGACAAGTTTGAAAGATACTCAAGAGTTTAGTTTAAAACAAACAGAAGCAGGATGATGCATGTGTATATGATCCCAGATTTCAGGTTTCCCCATTTCTACATGTCACCAAAAATGCATTCAAAGCACATTTGTTTTTTTTATTTTTTAAGTTAATAATTTTAATCTGCAAGGATGCATTAAGTTGTTCAAAAGAGTTGGAAAAAGCAAATTTGGAATGTTTCAAATTAATTATAATTTAAATAAATGCTTTTGAACTTTCTGTTGATTAAAGGGTACTGAAAAAAAGCATCATGGTTTCCACACAATAAGAAGCAGCACAACTGTTGATAATAAGAATAAGAAATGTTTATTGAGCATCAAATCAGCATATTAAAATGATTTCTATAGGATCATGTGAGATGATGCTGAAAATTCTGCTTTGATCACAGAAATAAATTACATCACAATATATTACAATAGGAAATAGGATTGTAATAATACGTGACAATAGTCATATTTTTACTGTATTTTTGATCAAATAAATGACTTCTTTAAAAAACATTAAACAAATCTGACGGATCCTAACATTTTGAACAGTACATTAACTTTTAATGATAACACAGAAAGGGTTGAATGTGACACTCAATAATCATTAAAAAAATATGTATATGTATGTATAAATGCATGTCGCAAAACAGACTCAAGTATTTCCAATTTGATAATAAAATCAATTAGTTAAAGGGGGTGTCTATTGCCTTTTTACATTTATGCATTTAGCACGCACTTTAGCAACTTACAGTGCATTCAGGCTAACATTTTGTAACCTAATGTGTATCCCCCTGGGAATCAAACCCACGACCTTTTGCGCTGCTAACGCAATGCTCTACCACTGAGCCACAGAAACACATATTTCACAGGAACACAATGCAGATAAAGAGTTGGATTCTTCTCTTCTTATCTCATCTGTGATTATGAAATCATTGAAAAATGCATGTACTGTATAATGATTTACAATATCCATCATATCGGTGCTTTTAAACAAATCTTTTAAATGAATGAATCATTCTCGCTCACTCCCATTTGCTGACTGACCTCAAGCTCAATGTCTATATTCCTCGATTAGGTTTACATTATGTTATTTAAATTTAAGACCAGTCAGGTTGAAGTCTTTGGTAATGAAGCATCTACAAAAAAATGAATCTACTGTAATATAATGTCTAATGTACGCATAAATATCAATGGTGCTTGATTTTATTAAATGCATAAACTGCAAAGGTTTTTTTTGGTTATTTTTTGGCTTTGCTTTTCTTGATATACACTGTTATTATAAATGACCACCTTCTGAGGTGTGAGAGAGAAAGAGAGTGAAGGAGTGTGCAGAGATTAAAGAGGATGACACAAGCCATCAGCCAATAGAGCGGTGTGTCTATGTTAGTCAAAAGAATCTGTCTGACATGCATAAACACACACACACACGCACAGAAAGTGTAAATAAAATCCTCCTTTTCTGGGTGCTGATTGGTCAATACAGTTAGCGAAGTTTAGCGAAGTCTGCAGCGGGAGAGAGAATCAGGAGACGAGCGGTAAGTGAGTGGTTTGGGCAAAAATGGTCATCACCTGTTTCTTGTTCCAGTAATTGGCGTCGAGAGAGTATAAAACGCCGGGAAAGACGGAAGCAAGCGAGAGAGAGACGGACTGCTGACCCGAACCGGAAACGGAAACCGGAAGGAGTAAACCGAAAGTGCTCTGCCAACGTTTCAGAATAGAAGTCACCATTTGGTGTTTGCAAAGCTTTATTTATTTTTGTTATTAATAAATACGTCAGCAGTCCAGCCGACCTTTTTGTCCTCTTCCTTGCCACACACGAACTTACTACACTGGTGCTGAAACCCGGGAAGGAAGAAGGACCGCCGTCGCCGCCATGCAAAGCCCGTCCACAACGCCGCTTGCAGATATCATCACTTCCCTCGCGGTCCTGCACCGCGAACAACACCAGGCCCTGCTTGACCTGAGGTCCGATCAGGAGAGACGCTTCCAGGCCATCGTTCAGGCCCAGCAGGAGGACCGCGAGAGGTTCCGGAGCTGGATTGATCGGGAGGTTCGCGCCGAGGCCGCTGGGCTGCCCGCAGCCCCCATGCACCTGCCACTTCACAAGATGGGGCCCCAGGACGATCCGGAGGCCTTCCTGGAGCTGTTCGAAAAAGTCGGCAGAGGCCTGCGGGTGGCCCCGCGAGCAATGGCCGGTGCGACTCATTCCCCTGCTCTCCGGCGAGGCCCAGGTGGCTGCGCAACAACTTCCGGTGGCGAACCTCCTGGTCTTCGACGACCTGAAGAGGGCCATCATCCAGCGGGTCGGCCGGTCGCCAGAGCAACACCGCCAGCACTTCTGGTCCCTGGACTTGGGCGAGGCCGGTCGGCCCTTCGCGATGGCCCAACAGCTCCGGGACTCCTGCCGCAAGTGGCTACTATTCGAGGGAAGCGACGTGGAGCATGTCGTCGACCTGGTGGTGCTGGAGCAGTTCATCGCTCGGCTTCCCAAAAAGACGGAGGACCACATGGTGGCGTGCCAAGGGGTCGGCGCACCCCCACCTACTAACTCTCTCTCTCCTTCTCTCTCTCCCCCTGTCCCTCTCCCTAGGTCCCGTCCACCCGGCCCTCCTCGTGTCCCGCCCCGGGGGCGGGGCAGGACTGACCAAGGCCACTTCGCGAGTCCAAGGGCCCAGGGGGGCGGGGCTTGTGGCTGCTGGAGGGGACAGTGCTTCCATTTCTCCGCTCTCTCCGCGCCAATTCCCCAATCCGCTCCCTGCCCTGGGGCGGCGGGTAGGTCTGGGCTGGCCTGTTGGCAGGATGAGACATTAAAGCATGCATTTCAACAGGTCCGCTCCATCGATGGCCAGCCTCTCCCACCTGCCCTCCCGCTCACCTATGCGTATTTTGCCATTTTAAAGGACCGGTTGTATCGAGTGACCCAAGACGCTCGGACAAAAGTGAATACAACCCAATTGTTAATTCCGAAGAGCGGCAGGGAAATGCTTTTCCATGCGGCTCATTCTAACCCTATGGCGGGCCATTTGGGACAGGCAGCAACACTAAATCGCCTCATGACCCGTTTCTTTTGGCCGGGCATTCATGACAACGTGCGCAGGTGGTGCGCGTCGTGTCCGGAATGTCAGTTGGTGAACCCACCGGCCACCCCAAAAGCGCCTTTGCGCCCTCTTCCCTTAATGCAGGTCCCCTTCGAGAGAATTGGTATGGACCTCATCGGGCCATTAGAGCGATCAGCATGAGGACATCGCTTTGCATTAGTCATAGTTGATTATGCAACACGATATCCTGAAGCGGTGGCCCTCCGCCACATTTCCGCTAAAAGTGTTGCGGATGCCCTGTTTTGTCTTATCTCCCGGGTGGGGGTTCCAAAAGAAATCCTCACCGATCAGGGCACGGCGTTTATGTCACGTACGCTATGCAAGCTGTACGGATTGTTGGGCATTAAATTGATTCGAACTAGCGTCTATCACCCACAAACCGACGGCCTGGTCGAACGATTTAATCGCACTCTTAAATCCATGATCCGTAAGTTCGTTCAGGAAGACGCCAAAAATTGGGATAGGTGGCTAGAGCCCTTGTTATTCGCTGTTCGAGAGGTCCCACAAGCCTCCACGGGGTTTTCCCCCTTCGAGCTGCTCTATGGACGCCAGCCCCGGGGGGTGCTCGACGTACTGAGAGAAACTTGAGAGGAGGGTCCATCTCAGGGCAAAAATGAAATTCAGTATGTGCTGGACTTGAGAACAAAACTCCACACATTGGGGCGGCTATCAATGGAGAATTTGTTACAAGCCCAGGACCGCCAGAGCCAGCTGTATAACAGGGGAACTAGGTTACGCAAATTTGCACCGGGAGAGAAAGTACTTGTATTACTCCCAACGTCGAGCTCTAAATTAATGGCTAAGTGGCAGGGACCGTTTGAGGTCGCACGACAAGTCGGAGATCTCGATTATAAGGTAATATGGTCAGATAGGAATGGGTCCCGTCAGATCTACCACCTCAACCTCCTTAAAAAATGGAATGAGGCAGAATCAGTGATGTTGCCAACGGTGATTGGGGGGGAGGATGATCTCGGACCAGAGGCGAATATCAAACCACAATCCCTCGCCCTGGCTCCAGGTGGAGATCACCTGTCGCCGTCCCAACTCACTGATTTAACGAAATTACAGGCAGAGTTTGCCGACGTCTTCTCGCCCCTACCGGGCCGTACTAACCTGATTCAGCACCATATCGAGACCGAGCTGGGTGTGGTAGTTCGCAGCCGGCCGTATCGCTTACCTGAGCACAAGAAAAAAGTAGTTCAGGCTGAATTAGGCGCTATGCTTGACATGGGAGTAATAGAAGAATCCAACAGTAACTGGGCGAGCCCGATAGTTTTAGTTCCGAAAACGGACGGCTCAGTCCGGTTCTGTGTGGATTATCGCAAGGTGAATGCTGTGTCGAAATTCGACGCGTATCCAATGCCGCGGGTTGACGAGTTGCTTGATCGGCTAGGCACGGCTCGTTTTTATTCGACATTGGACTTAACAAAGGGCTATTGTCAGATGGCGGTGGCCGACTTCCTCTCCAGAAATGGGGGGGGGGGGGCTGCAGGCCGGATGGCTCCCCGGCCTGAGTCGGGTGGTGAGGGTATGTGGCAGGGGGGGCGTGGTTTAGCGAAGTCTGCAAAGGGAGAGAGAATCAGGAGACGAGCGGTAAGTGAGTGGTTTGGGCAAAAATTATCATCACCTGTTTCTTGTTCCAGTAATTGGCGTGGAGAGAGTATAAAACGCCAGGAGAGACGAAAGCAAGCGAGAGAGAGACGGACTGCTGACCCGAACCGGAAACGGAAACCGGAAGGAGTAAACCGAAAGTGCTCTGCCAACGTGTCAGAATAGAAGTCACCATTTGGTGTTTGCAAAGCTATATTTTTTTTTGTTATTAATAAATACGTCAGTAGTCCAGTTGTGTCCAGCGGTCCAACAGTGTTTTGGTAAAAATGTACATTATAGTAACACTTATAATGCAATGCCGCAAAATGCATAAATCAACACACATCTCCTCAATAATAAGCATAAGAGGCACATCTTTCCTGTCTATGACACATGGTACAGGGTTAAAAAAAATAACAAAAGTTGATGAATAATAATAGTGATGCTTTGCTGAAGCAGGTGCCACTAATTAGAGCATGAATAAAAGTGTCTGAGAGTGTCAGAGCTGGACCTGCACGAAGATGGAGGACAGGGAGGAAGAGAGCATGTTACCTTGTGTCCAGCGGCGTTCACGATCTTGTGTGTGGAGCAAGGAAACGCATCGTCGCTAAGGTCAGAGTCCAGCACTTCCTGCAGCAGCTCACGGCTGTCAACACACAAATCAAACACTTTACTGTCAGTTCACTGAAAACTCGCTTTTAACAGTCTGCATAGAACCATGACATAAAGTCAATACCTCATAAATCAGAATCAGCTTTATGAGTTTTAAAAATTAGTGAACTTCTCACTCTTCTAATTTAAATCACATGAAATTGAACTAAAATTAAATTAATAAAATAATTGCATTTAAAATTGTATTTATGTATTTAAATAGTATTCATGTTAAAAAAAAAAGTTTTTAATTGTATTTAAATAGTATTAATACAATAATGATAATAATAATTAGTGAAATTATAATAAATACAGTGGCTCCAAAAAGTATTTGGACACTCAAAGCGCTATATAAATAAATAAAGGTGACTTAATTCATACTTATAGTGTAATAATATATAAAAATGTATCATATCAAGTGGCAAACTTTAAATTAATGTAAAATAATATTTTAAAGTAACATTTAATTAATTAATTTGAGAATAAAAATAAATAAGATACATTTAAATAAAATAAAAAATACACAGATAATTAATATTTAAAATCAAAACAAACTGGTGCGAAAAGTATTTGGACACTTAATTCAAAATGAAAGTGCATTAATACATAAAAAGTATATCAAATCACGTGGCATTTAGTTTGAAGAAAAGCATACTTTAAGCAAAGCATTTCACAAACCAGGTTTGTTAGGTTTAAAATTATAGAACTTTATTTTAAAATAGTATTCTAAAGTAACATTTAACTTAAAAACAAACATTGATAATTTTTAAATTCTAATAAATACTGCACCCTAAATGGTGCTGCACATCAGCCACACTTAATATATAAAATGTCATTGCATCATATATATATATATATATATATATATATAGAGTTTGAATACACCTTCTGGTGCTACTTGGACACGTCATCAGTGAAAAACCCGAGGTCATAGGGTGTTTCGGGTCTTTAATCTTCATACACCCTCACCCGGGCGACCCAGCCGGGGGTGATCAGTCCCCGGCTTGTGTCCAAGTGGCATGTTGCTCCACGGATCCCCCCTACGGATCCACAGCCACCGAGAAGCCCTTTCTGCGGCCTCAAAGATGTTTGCGGTGGCTTTTTTCAATTGCAGTCCTTTCACTCCAAGGAGTTTGAGGGTTCGCAGCAGTGAGTGGCCAGCGAAGCCTCGGCACCCGACCTCGACTGGCTCGCAGCGAGTTTTCCAGCCATTGTTCCGGCACTCCGAGCTGAGCCCTGCGTACTTAGCCCTCTTGCGCTCGTGGGCCTCTTCAATACGGTCTTCCCAGGGGACAGTTAGTTCCAGGATAACCACTTGCTTGGTAGACTCAGATGTTAGCACCATGTCTGGGCGGAGAGAAGTGGCTGTGATGTTGCCTGGGAACTTAAGCTGCCTTCCAAGGTCAACCTGAAGCTGCCAATCACGAGCAGTGGAGAGGAGCCCCCCCGTAGAGCTAGGCCGGTGGAATTGTTCCTTCTGCCCAGCTCTAATGAAGGTGATTGTCTGTTTGGGGGCTACCTGGGTCTTGCTGAGCTGGATCGCTGTGCAGATGGAGTCCGCCAAAGCCTTTAGCACCTGGTCGTGGCGCCAGCGGTACCGCCCTTCCCCTAGCGCTCTTGAGCAGCTGCTCAAAATGTGCTCCAGTGTGCACCTCTTCTGGCACAGCTTGCACTCAGGAGTGTCTGCCAGGCCCCAGGTGTGCAGGTTAGCTGGGCTTGGGAGGACGTCATAGACGGATTGGACAAGAAACTTGATCCGAAATGGCTCTGCTTTCCAGAGCTCTGCCCAGGTTATATATATATATATATATATATATATATATATATATATATATGAAATCAAACCAAGTGACATTACTGTAATGAAAAGCACATTTTAAGCAGCAAATTAACATAAGAGCCTTGATTATTATTATATATTCTTTATGGAATGCAGGAAATGCCCCTGTGTCACCATTAAACCCTCTCCCTTTCATCAGGTCTGCCATCAGTCTCTCTCTCTTGACTTCTCTCTCCATCCCTCTTCCTCTCCATAAGATCTTTCTATTTTGCACCTGCAGCCCTCATCTGACCTGCGCTTTCACTGCAATTGTGTGTGTGTGTGATAAACTTGTTCTAGCTGCATCGTTTGGGGTGACAGTGACCGCTTTGGCCCATTTTGCATTAGCATGTGTATTGACATAAGCAGAAGGAGGCCTGACGGATGTTAGCTCAAAATAAAGGGCGTGTTCTGCTTCATGCTACATGTATCGCACACAGTACAGTTATCCTGCAGCAACAGCCACAGAGAGGAAAACAACATCTGTGTGGGCAGAGTGAAGAGAGGAAGAAAATGTTTAAAGAGGTGATGGAGGAGGAATAGAGTCAGGAGAGAGATGTGATGGATGAGGATGGAAATGATGAAGGTGGAATGCCATGTTTTCAAAGAAGCACATCATTTGTATGTGTACAGATGCATGTGTGTGTGTGTGTGTGTGTGTGTGTTGATGGCTTTGACATGATTAAGAAAAGACTCCGCCCCTCCACCCACTCAAACTTCACTCTGTTCACTGAAGCACAGAGGCCAACAACCACTCTAATTATACAGTGTGTGTGTGTGGATCTAATTATGCGCTCTGCCTCTCCTTTAGCGGTGTCAGTTAGGCAAGGATCAGATATAATCTTAATGAAATCACTTTTCACCACAGAGCACAAATGTCGAGAAATAGAGCGAGGCGCTCAACCAAAACGCTCTGAAAATCATGACATGCATAACATTCACTAAAGTCTCTTGAAAGAAAAACATTTGTTTATGAGGTTACATTAGAATGAAGAAAGTAATACAGAATATCACAGGCTTATTCCATTCATCTGAGTGTCTACGTGCATTAAATTGATTAAAAGTGATAGAGACATTTATAATGCTTCAGAAAGTTTCTATTTCAAATCAAATCATTCTTTAGAACATTCCAATCATCAAAATAATCCTAGAAAGTAAATGTAAATGTATAGCAGTTTCAAAAATATACATGGTAGTAATACATAATAGTTATGACTGATAATTACCAAAAATGCTTCTTGAGCAAACATCATATTAGAATCATGTTAGGATCATGTGACACTGAAGACTAGCGTAATGATGCTGAAAATACAGCTTTTTAAAACAAAATTTATCAACCCCATACTGTAATATTACAGAAGTCAAGTCACCTTTATTTATATAGTGCTTTAAACAAAATACATTGCGTCAAAGCAACTGAACAACATTCATTAGGAAAACAGTGTGTCAATAATGCAAAATGACAGTTAAAGGCAGTTCATCATTGAATTCAGTTATGTCATCTCTGTTCAGTTAAATAGTGTCTGTGCATTTATTTGCAATCAAGTCAACGATATCGCTGTAGATGAAGTGTCCCCAACTAAGCAAGCAAGAGGCGACAGCGGCAAGGAACCGAAACTCCATCGGTGACAGAATGGAGAAAAAAACCTTGGGAGAAACCAGGCTCAGTTGGGGGGCCAGTTCTCCTCTGACCAGACGAAACCAGTAGTTCAATTCCAGGCTGCAGCAAAGTCAGATTGTGCAGAAGAATCATCTGTTTCCTGTGGTCTTGTCCTGGTGCTCCTCTGAGACAAGGTCTTTACAGGGGATCTGTATCTGGGGCTCTAGTTGTCCTGGTCTCCGCTGTCTTTCAGGGATGTAGAGGTCCTTTCTAGGTGCTGATCCAGCATCTGGTCTGGATACGTACTGGATCCGGGTGACTGCAGTGACCCTCTGACCTGGATACAGGTTCCGGTTTACCTAATTAATGCAGCCTAAAAATCCTTTAACGGATTTGGATATTAGAAGCATGTTATGTGTAAGCCAGGTTAAAGAGATGGGTCTTTAATCTAGATTTAAACAGAGTGTGTCTGCCTCCCGAACAATGTTATGTAGGTTATTCCAGAGTTTAGGTGCCAAATAGGAAAAGGAAGTGAAAGCAAAGTGCAGTACATGTACAAGTGGATGGGGACCAAAAATTTACAACAATAAAAGTAATCCATGTGGCTTGTGGGTGAGCGTGATTTCACCAAGTACAACATGTTCCTGGATCAACATCCTTGTCGATCCTGGAACAACATTCCAATCAACCAGTCAGAATTGAGATTGAACTTTTCAAGAAATATCTGTTTTAGGCTTAAAATCAGGGTTAGGTGCTTCTACACTCTTATTAATCAGCCATCATTTCCCACTGATTTTAGGAATAAATTATGGGTAGGGTTGGGATTAGGGGCAGGGATTGGGTTAAGTTTATATTTTTGGACAATAATGTTGATCCAGGAACATGTCTTACTTGGCAAAATCACGGCGACCGTGGCTTGTGCGCTATATTCTACATGCTCTGAAGGCATTTTTTCAAAAAGTGCATGGTTTTGCATGAGGAACAAACTAAAATAAAAGTTCTGCTTTGAAATTCTTTATTGAATTTCACTGTTTGGAAAATGTAACAGCTTGGACATTCTGCTCTAATTAACTGCTTCCAGAGTGTTCCAGAGAAGACAGACAGACATAAGGCTGAATAAATAATCACATTCATTTGAATTTTTGTGTGAACAGTACAGTAAAATTTTATAGGGAACAACAAAATCTAGCTGCTTTGGCTGATTTGACATTCGTCTGTTGATTCCATCTCATGAGTTCATTGCAAATTATCACCTTTCAGTCAAGTGGCTTTGGTACGTTCCAGCAAACGCAGCTTTGGAAGCAGGTCTCTCAATGATGGCAGAGCATTTATTCACACTTCAGGACTCAACATAAGCACACTTTCGATTGCTCTGCTAACCCTGCATAAATCTCACTCCGTTATGACACAGGGATCATTTCAGTATACATACACTGCATCTAATGAGCTGGAGGGTCTACCGTCACCCCTAAATAACATCTATATGCAACTGCTTTTAAGAGTCTTTAATCTGTTTGTGTGATGTTTATCTGTGATGGAATTGATTGTACTGCTGCACATTTTGGCCAGGACACTCCTGTGAAATAGATTTTTAATATCAGAGAGCTTTTTCTGGTTAAATAAAGGTTAAATAAAAAAAAACATCACAAACATCTTGATTTATGCTAGGTGATCAAGTTCCTGAATCAACATCTTTTGTGGCTTCTGAAATGTTGAGTCTGGAACGCGTCGTACTTCACTAAATCACATTTTGAGGGAGGAAAGCATAGTGTGGCAAGCTGCTGTCAAGAATTTAACTCAGCGCCAAATATGGCAAGAAATAAAGACTACGCAACCCTGGAAATTGGCCTGGTACCTACCGGTATACAATGTACCAACAGCACACAGATACGTGGTGGCTGAGAGATATCAGACAACAGTATAAAAGATTCAACAATTTATTCAAAATCACTATTTAATACATAAAAAATTGAATATTTTCATAAGCAGTAAAAAAGATCATAAGAAGGCATTGATCATAAAAACATGAAATGCAAACACATTTTTCCAACTTCAGAACTGGGGGATTCAAGTTACTTATCCAATGAACACAGCAACCACTCGTGCTCTCACAACACAGCACCAACACCCACGTTGTGAACACTGCAAATCTACAGCCTCACCACCACCACACAGGACACTGGCTAGGACTGGTACCCCAATTCTGAAGGGAAAGGAAACAGAACAAGATAAGAAACAAATACACGCATTCACACACATACACAGTCACATATGCACGTCAAGGTATTGTTCGTCAGAAAACACTTATCACTTGCTGCCTGACGGAACCAAGGACACCAGGTTACTGGCAATCCTCACTCACTGGTACTCACAGACTGTGGGCAACATAACATCTTGTGAAGTGTCACAGTTTGCATATACAAATAAAATACAATAAAATACAACCTTCAATGAAGCAGTTCAAAAGGTAAATCCTCTGACAAAGAAACAGCAGTCAAGTACAATGGTCGTGTCAAACACTGATTTGTCACTGTAATTACCCCACCATAAGTTTTTAGTCAATAAATATTTGAGGGCAATGCGTCGCTTCAGGCCGGGAACGCGATCGTTCCGGTCGTCAAGGTAATCCCCGTGCACTACAAGGAAGTCGGTCAATTAAATCAGAGTATGCGGTTCCAGTGAGGTACTTACAATGGAAAGGCCTGTAAACTTTAGGTTATTATAGTTGACTAAAAATAAATAAGCAAAATAAACCTTCAAATAAATGATAACTGAAATAAAACAAATATTTAAAAACTTATTTTATTTTAGCTAGCTGCCAAAGCAAAAAAAAAAAAAATTTTCTTGACAAACTTAAATAACTAAAAATAAGAAAAAAAATTAATAATAATAATAATACAGCTTTAAAATGTGTGCTGTTTGTTCAGCCAGCTTCATGCAACAGGTCACTGGTCAGAATAAATATGTTGTTTCATTTTTACATACATATTTCTGTTACACTGAATGATGATGGAACATCATTTCACCCATATTTGACATTTTATTTTCACAAAAAATATTTTAAACGTTAAAATGGACCGTTTACTTACATTACTTATGATTTCTGTGTATATAAAATCACTTTTGAAAATTAAATTTGATGCCAAAATGGGATATCTTGCCTTTGACCCATAGACATTTTATATATGTAACCCTTCCTATCCTGCTCATAAGAGGATGGGCCCTAGGTTCGTTTCATATATACTCTCGTATGTGTGTGATATTCTGGATTAAATATTTGGGTCACTAAAATGCCTTAAACTTGGACTAAGACAAATACCTAAACTATGGTAAATAACTGAATAAATGGCACATTCTACTCAAACTCACAACAGAAACCTTGGTGTAAAAATAACAAGTTCTCACTTTAATTAAATAAAATAATTGTAAATAAAGACAGTATAAACTAAATGAAATGTCTGTGCCCTTAGGCTAGAATACAAACACCAGTATACAATGACAGTTCAAAAAACAGTGTTTTCTTCAGGAATAAAATATTTCACACAATGTTTCACTTTTATAAAAATAATAGAAGCCGGCACCCCTTATTAGAAAAACAAACGTTGCAGGCCTGAGTCATGGCTCGGGATCGTTGGAAACCAAAAATTACAGGTTCATTGAGTTAAAACAAAAAGAAACAGATATCTTTTCCAAGCACAATGTTCCAGTCACTTCACCTCAGTCCAGATGAGAATGGAAGCGCACACAGGTGTCCACACCGATATCCACACGATCTCTGATGATTATCCAACGTTGCCAGAGAAACTCTGGGCATCCCTGGTAGCTCAGAGCGCTATCTGGTTCACGTCCTCTCGTTTCCTGGTCGGGAACTGACGAACAGCTACATGGCTAGGTGCGTTAGCTAACAGCTGCATCCACACAGTCCGATCACGTTTCTCTTAGCCTTTAGCCCGTGCTTAGCCAGCACGGCAGTCTGCATGTAATCAACAGTAATAAACTTCGTGCTGAAATTAACTGTCGCTCACAACTATCACTTGTCACTTACAAGATTATCAGGCTGACCATCAAAAGTACAAGCTATCAGAAGTTCAGCATAACAAGCTGTTCAATGCACAAACGAACTGTTTAATCCACTTTTTTTTTCTCACATGCGTCTCTCCTTCCATCCTTATCTCTTCCTGTGTTCGTCCCCCTCCCCTCACAGACGTAAGGTCACATGACAAAACAACCTGGTTTTAACAGAATTATTCTTCCTCTAAAAGAAAATAATGTTTTCTTTTTTTGGCTTTTACATTATGAAATAAACTAACGTTCTCTTTTACAAACAATTTAACATGAATTCGCCCACTTTTTAAACACAATGAAAACATCAGATTCTTAACCACCTCTTAACTTTATATTCTTTTAACATGTTTTTTAATCAACATGAACTATTTATTTAAATGTGTTTTAACATTTCAGCTGGGTTACACATATATATATATAAAAGTGAAGTGACATTCAGCCAAGTATGGTGACCCATACTCAGAATTTGTGCTCTGCATTTAACCCATCCGAAATGCACACACACAGAGCAGTGAACACACACACACACTGTGAGCACACACCCGGAGCAGTGGGCAGCCATTTATGCTGAGTAATTTATGCTTAAGGTAAGTGAATATATATATATATATATATATATATATATATATATATATATATACATTATATATATATATATATATATATATATATATATATATATATATATATATATATATATATATATAAACCTTGTAAACGGGAAATATAAAAATAAATTGGTTTACTAGCAATTTTTCACAGTTTATAATTTCACATTTCATAATTTTTCATTATTTTAATAATCAAAGCTAAAAAAGATTCAATGACAAACCACTTACAAAAATAAGAAAAATAACAAAAACATTTTTAAGAGTATAAGTGCTTTTGTAAAATTATCAGCTTCATATTTCTGCTTTTAAATACTTGAAAAAACTGGCCCCATTGAGTTTCTCACCATTCATGGCTCACCATAACCATGCACTGAACCCACAATATTCCTCTATGATGACATGACAACATTTAAGGTAAGTGAACAAAGCGAGCAGCTGATTCTTACTGGATTTTAAAGGATTCTCTTGAGAGTGAATGTCTGGAATGATGAACAGGAGATCAGACTGAGAAGCAATGGAGCTGATAGTAGCTAGTGTTCATTAGAAACCGGAGCCACGGCCCTCTCCTAAACCATGAAGAGTACAGTGCAGGAGATGAGGATGAAGAGGGAGATTTCACAAAGCTGCTCATGCTTTCATCTAGCTTTCATCTGGACATAAGAGGAAAAGACTGAAGGACACAGACGAACGACACACTGTCATGAGGAGCGAAGCACAAGTGTTTTAAAGGGCTCATATAATAAAAATCTAATTTCCCTTGATGGTTCGAAACAAAACCCTTTCAGCACTCTGGGTCAAAAAACACCTTACAGTGATACAAAGCTGCAAAAAACACTCGTTCTGAGAAAAGATCTACATAACAGTCAGCACACAGGTATAAAAACAGAAAACAGTAAGTTTTATGCTTTTAAGAGCATCAGGAAACTGTAAAGAGTTACTGTAATAGACAGACAGGGATTTTGCTCAGGCTAAAGCTGCAGCATCTACAAGCAAGGGTTCAAATCTGATACTTTTAGATTCTAATGCAAAAAAACAAAACAAAAAAAAAAAACAATTCACCTAAATTATGAAAAATTTACCAAATGAAGTGTGATGCAGTCAAACTTATTAACTTTAAAACTGGACTTTAAAGAACAAAAATAAAACTAAAACATGAAACAATCTCTTTAATATACAAGAACAGATTGAAAAGCGAAAACAAGGATGACAGTATGTGAAAGTTACACTATTCATTTAATTTCTCCCTCAGAATATATTAATTAATTCCACTGTTCTGCATCTCTTCATCTCTTTCCTAATTATAACTTTAAGGCACTTAATGAATGACTACAGCATGATATTAGATTTATGGATTTTCTTTTTTCTTCTTGTTTTCTGCTGTTTACAGGGCAGTGGAGAGAGAGACACTGCTTGTGGAATGGTTTCAGGTGAAAACAGGTGAATTTGTCATGATTAGCCTTAGACTGCAACATGGTGGAGGTGAGGCAGTGCACAACAAAAGTGTAAAAAAAATGTAAAAAAAATTAAAATTGTCACTTCTGATCTGGAAACAGCACAGTTGCTTCTCTGTGCACTCGGTTCTGTTTCTATTTGCTGCGAAGAGACTTTAGAGACTTACATGTTTTCACGTTATAGATTTTAAGTGCAGCTGTTTGCTGATTCTGTTAATTGCGGTGAACTGTATGCACACGCAGCTGTCTACTAAGTGAACACCCTAACTGAAACGGAATCTCATCAGTGACTATAGAAAAATCTATAAGGGCAGCAACACAAACTATTTATTTTGAAAGAGTCTGATGTTAGCATTTTGCTAAGCTAACAGTGTGAAACTTGAATAAAAATTCAAATACAAAGAACTTGATAGGTAAAACAGTCTATTGTTAATCAAACTGAACCATTTTATCTGAACTTTTTAATGCTGAATGATAGCATGTTGCTAAGCTATTACGATACGTTAATATACAGATTCCACAAACATTAAGTAAAATAATTTTTAAATTAGAGTGAATCAGTATTTTTAGTGGGATCTTATTCAAAGCTAGCATGCTTTTGCTATCCTCTCCGAAATCACCTACCCTACCTTTAATGTGCTTGGTCAACAAGCCATTAGAATTTGGCCCAAAGAAGATATAGATAGTCGACTCAGGAGATGACTAGGTTTTGAACACATACAGTGTGTGTGTGTGTGTGTGTGTGTGTATGTGTGTGTGTGTGTGTGTTTGTGCTAACCTCTTGGGTCCTTGTATGCTGATCATGCCCATGTCCTCAGTGTGCAGTGGAAACCCTGCTCCTGCAGCACTGCCTGAATGTGGCTCCAGTTATTCTGCGCCACTCCACCTCCAATAGCCAGGTAATACGCCTCACCTTGAGAATATGCACACACCCTGAGCGTGAGGTGTATATAAACTCTGCACATCCTCCTCACATGCTGATGAGACACTCATGACTTCCTCTAATGTCCTTATTCAACACCTTACACATCAGTTCTGTGATCCTGAATAAAATAAATCATGTGTGTCCTTTATCATTAGATTCGGGTTTCAGAGGGAGGTGGGAGTGGCTTGGCTCTAGATGACTGACGGTGAGATCAGACTCGACTCCGCCCCTTGTTTAACATGCAGGTGTAGACAGTGGAGCCTGAAGCACACAAACAGTCAAGATGATACACTTCAACAAGGTTCACCACTGAAACTCGGCATTTAGACAGAGCCGTAGATCACTGACAAGCTACGTAATATCGCATTCATTATCGCAGATGAATCGCCTTCGATAATGAACGTGATATTACGTAGCTTGTCAGTGATCTACGGCTCTGTCTATTAAGTGCAGCTCCATTTGAAAGCAGTTGATGATGATTTAGTGCTAATCACAGAACCAGATTTACTGATTAGATGCCCAGCCCGAGTGCCGAAGACAAACAAAGCTTTTTTTATTTTGGGGTGGAGTAACCCTTTAAGCCTTTTGTTTTATGGGGGCACAGGAAATGTCCTCATAAACCATGTTTACATTGTAGTACCCATGTCATTATACACGTGTCCAGTAGCATCAGGAGATGTATTTGCACATATACCAGTACACACACACACACACACACACACATACAGTACAGACCAAAAGTTTGGACACACCTTCTCATTCAAAGAGTTTTCTTTATTTTCATGACTATGAAAATTGTAGAGTCACACCGAAGGCATCAAGGGCTATTTGACCAAGAAGGAGAGTGATGGGGTGCTGCGCCAGATGACCTGGCCTCCACAGTCACCGGACCTGAACCCAATCGAGATGGTTTAGGGGTGAGCTGGACCGCAGACGGAAGGCAAAAGGGCCAATAAGTGCTAAGCATCTCTCGGGGGAACTCCTTCAAGACTGTTGGAAGACCATTTCAGGTGACTACCTCTTGAAGCTCATCAACAGAATGCCAAGAGTGTGCAAAGCAGTAATCAAAGCAAAAGGTGGCTACTTTGAAGAACCTAGAATATGACATGTTTTCAGTTGTTTCACACTTTTTTGTTATGTATATAATTCCATATATAATTCCACATGTGTTAATTCATAGTTTTGATGCCTTCAGTGTGAATCTACAATTTTCATAGTCATGAAAATAAAGAAAACTCTTTGAATGAGGAGCTGTGTCCAAACTTTTGGTCTGTACTGTATATGCACACACACTGAAAACAAACCTGTTTAGCCATAAAAGAACTTCAAATTAACAAGGTGGGCTACAAAGACTCAAACACACATGCTCACCACATCATGATGTGGAGAAAAGTCAAATGTGTACTCTTTGTCTACTAGTATATCTCTGTATTTGTAATCAGTGTTCTTGGGAACATCATAGGCACCGTAGAAATCATAATCTAGAACCTGATAAAAGAACAATTGCAAATACCAGTTTAGCAGACAAATCAATAAAAAATTAACTGCAAAGTTTTGTAATGAACACTTTACATGTAATGAAAAATTATTTTTAGCAAATAAAAAAACACTAGGGCTGTTGATTGATTTAAATTGTATCAACTACAACATTAATATATATAATCAAATATATCTGATATTTTAAAAAACACTGTACTAAAGTACTATAAACGTAAATATCAGCGACACCGAAACTGATGCCTCTATAAAATGGATAATTTTTTTTAAAGAAAACATTTGTTAACATGAACTGTTCTAAGTCTTCACAAACCCCTCATGTTAACATTTACATCAAGGACCGAGATGTCGCCCGGCATGGCGCAGCCGGGGCCCCACCCTGGAGCCAGGCCCGGGGTTGGGGCTCGTATGCGAGCGCCTGGTGGCCGGTCCTTCCCCCATGGGGCCTGGCCGGGGTCAGCCCGAAGGAGTGACGTGGGGCCGCCCTCCTGTGGGCTCACCACCTGCAGGAGGGAGCGTAAGGGGCCGGTGCATAGTGGATCGGGCGACAGTCGAAGGCGAGACCCCCGATGACCCGATCTCTGGACATGGAATCTGCGGGAGGTCGAGAGGTACCGACTAGAGATAGTCGGGCTCACCTCCACGCACAGCTTGGGCACTGGAACCACACTTCTTGAGAGAGGCTGGACTCTCTACCACTCTGGAGTTGCCCATGGTGAGAGGCGGAGGGCTGGAGTGGGTTTGCTTATAGCCCCCCAGCTCAGCCGCCATGTGTTGGAGTTCACCCCGGTGAACGAGAGGGTCACTTCCCTGCGCCTTCGAGTCGGGGATAGGTCTCTCACTGTCGTTTGTGCCTACGGGCCGTACGGCAGTGCGGACTACCCGGCCCTCTTGGAGTCTCTGGGAGGGGTGCTGGAAAGTGCTCTGACTGGAGACTCCGTCGTCCTACTGGGAGACTTCAATGCTCACGTGGGGCGGAGCTGTCAACTGATCACCACCTGGTGGTGAGTTGGATCCGATAGTGGGGGAGGAAGCTGGACAGACTCGGCAGACCCAAGCGTACTGTTAGGGTCTGTTGGGAACATTTGGCCGAGCCCCCTGTCAGAGAGATCTTCAACTCCCACCTCCGGCAGAGCTTCGACCAGATCCCGAGGGAGTCTGGAGATATTGAGTCCGAGTGGACCATGTTCTCCAACTCCATTGTCACTGCGGCTGCTCGGAGCTGTGGCCGTAAGTTCTCTGGTGCCTGTCGAGGCGGCAATCCCCGAACCCGGTGGTGGACACTGGAAGTAAGGGATGCCGTCAAGCTGAAGAAGGAGTCCTATCAGGCCTGGATGGCTTGTGGGACTCCGGAGGCAGCTGACAGGTACCGGCAGGCCAAGGGGACTGCAGCCCGGGTAGTCGTGGAGGCAAAAAATCGGGCCTGGGAGGAGTTCAGTGAGGCCATGGAGAAAGACTATCGGTTGGCCTCGAAGAGATTCTGGCAAACTGTTCGACGCCTCAGGAGGGGGAAGCAGTGCCCTACCAACACTGTTTACAGTGGAGTTGGGCACCTGTTGACCTCAACTGGGGATATCGTCGGGCGGTGGAAGGAATACTTCGAGGATCTCCTCAATCCCACCGACTTGTGTTCCGTTGAGGAAGCAGTGGCTGGGGACTCGGAGGAGTCGTCCATCACCCGGGCTGAAGTCATCGAGGTAGTTAAAAAGCTCCTCGGTGGCCAGGCACCGGGGTTGGATGAGATCCGCCCTGAGTACCTCAAGTCTCTGGATGTTGTGGGGCTGTCTTAGCTGACACGCCTCTGCAACATCGCATGGCGGTTGGGGACAGTACCTCTGGACTGGCAGACCGGGGTGGTGGTCCCTCTTTTCAATAAGGGGGACCGGAGAGTGTGTTCCAACTATAGGGGGATCACACTTCTCAGCCTCCCCGGGAAAGTCTATGCCAGGGTACTGGAGAGGAGAATTCGGCCGATAGTGGAACCTCGGATTCAGGAGGAACAGTGTGGTTTTTGTCACGGTCGTGGAACACTGGACCAGCTCTATACCCTTTCCAGGGTGCTGGAGGGTTCATGGAAGTTTGCCCAACCAGTCCACATGTGTTTTGTGGATTTGGAGAAGGCATTCAACCGTGTTCCTGGTGACATCCTGTGGAGGGTGCTCTGGGAGTATGGGGTCGCTAAGCAAAGCTCTCGATTTACCGGTCAATCTACGTTCCTACTCTCACCTATGGTCATGAGCTGTGGGTCATGACCGAAAGGACAAGATCCCGGATACAGGCGGCCAAAATGAGCTTTCTCCGTCGGGTGGCTGGGCGCTCCCTTAGAGATAGGGTGAGAAGCTCGGTCACTCGGGAGGAGCTCAGAGTAGAGCCGTTGCTCCTCCACATCGAGAGGAGCCAGCTGAGGTGGCTCGGGCATCTATTTCAGATGCCTCCTTGACGCCTTCCCAGGGAGGTGTTCCAGGCACGTCTCACTGGGAGGAGGCCCCGGGGAAGACCTAGGACACGCTGGAGGGACTATGTCTCCCGGCTGGCCTGGGAACGCCTCGGGGTCCCCCCGGAATAGCTGGAAAATGTGGCTAGGGAGAGGGAAGTCTGGGCATCTCTGCTTAGACTGTTGCCCCCGCAACCCGGCCCCGGATAAGCGGAAGATGATGGATGGATGGATAGATGGAAAACATTTGTATAATTAGAGCCATTCAAAGTTAAAAAATAACTGAAATGGCAAATTATCAGATTTATTTATTTTATTTTATTTATCATCTATTAAAAATGAATCACACCTCTGTATTTATTATTTTTAACACATTAAACAGCAAAGATTAATTGCAGAAATTATTTTATTTTTCCCTAAAATAAATACACGTATTCGCTCAACTAGAAACCCACTGACATTAAAACTACAATTAAGTCCAAATATCAGAAACTAGATCAGTTGGCCAACTTAGATCATACTGTATGTGCCTTGCAAACTATCGTAAAAATCATATTTTTAATGCAAGTTTGAAAGCTTGTTCTGGACTTTTTACATTTTCTCAAGAAACTCATTGTCTTGCATTGCCCACTTTCCCAGTATTTCCTAGGCAGCTGGTAAGGTGTTGTGAGTGACTGTTTTCTTCACAATTTCGGTTAGGGTTAAGATATACTAAGGTATATCATATGAAGGTAACAGTAATAGTGTATTGATGCTTGCCTATTCATACACCCCAAATCAATCCTGACTTTGAGCAGAAATGCCAGTTTAGGCTACAAAACAGTTTTGGATGTGCTATCCATCCCTCACGCTTGTGTTTTCACCAATCGAAATAGCTGGTCACGAAGCTATTCTTGAGCTCTAAATCAAAAAGAAAGAACTGGTCCACCCTCCACACAGCACCAGGTTTCTCCTTCTGTCTCCCGGTTCCAGAGAAACACTGGTTACTAGGCAATTTCCAGGCGTTTTGAAATCCATATATTATTCTTCTGGAGTAAAATACGAGCTGATGAGCTCTCTATGAGTCACACACAGCGGCTCGTCGTCTTATCCAGCATGAAACGCTGTTATTTATTGTTTTTGATAATGATAAGGCTAACATTCTTTAACAGGCTCAGGCTAAAAATATTATTTTGCAGGAATTAATTCAGCCGCTGTTGCCATGCCAATGAGCCAGTAAGGTACATGCAGTCCATGCCGTTACTTAACAGAGCAATTTATAGAAGTGTGTGTCAAAATAAACACTCTAAGGTGGAGATAGATAGACACTGAGAAGAAATAGAAAGCAGAAGTTTCGAGAGGTGAAAACAAACCTGACAAGGATCCTCATGCTGTCAAGGTTTACTGGATTGCTTTCCTGAGCATATCATAAGGTGCCAGTAACAGAAAGCTTGTGAATTTAAAGAATAGTTCACCAAAAATGAAAATCTGTCATCATTTATTCACCCTCATGTTGGTTAAAATCTTCAATGGAATATAAAAGGAGACAGTCAACCTACAAAAATGACAAAGAGCTCCACAAATGATGTTAAATCTTTCTTTAACACATTGATAAAAACTACAGCTGCATGATATACTGTAAAAGTGATATTGCAATATCTATTTTTTCGGTTATAAAATGCAATATGAAAATATTTTTGGAATTTTCTCAAAAAAACTTGAACAGCTATGTTTGGAAATAATTTATCATTGTAGTACGCTTGGGATAATTTTTTTAAAAATTTGCATTATTTAATTTTTTTTAATGCAAACCCAAATATTTTTTAATTTGAAGAGCCGCTCATGATTTCAGTATTTCACATATATTTATGCATACATTTACAGACATATTTACATATGCAGTGTAAAAAAATTATATGATCAGTAAGTCATGGCAACTAATAAGTTAATCAATATAAACTGTTTTATAAGTTCCTCTCCCTCGCTCCAGTTTTTCACAAGTTCATCAAACAACCGCAGTAAGAATTTTCATCAAGCACGGTGAGTAATGGCTTCTCCTATCATTGTTTCTTGCACCTCTTGCCACATGTACAGTTTATCTATCTCTGTCGCTGATGAGGGATTCACATGTGATAAATGAAGGGAAATAGTTAGGCTGACAGAGAAGATTTCAGAATTAGAGACACGCATCCAAACTTTAATTGAGGACAGTAAGAATGTTAGGGCTCTAGATACGGCTTTGGATGCGTCTAGCTCAGGGATTCCTGTACATTGTTCGGTTCCGGAAACAGAGCCCCAGCAGCAGGGCAACTGGGTGACGGTGAGGCAGCGTAGTCGTGGGTCAAAACACCGCTCTTCTGTTCCGATCAAAACATTAAACAGGTTCTCCCAACTCAGTGATGCACCCACTGAGAAACCTGATGAAAGTGCTCTAGTTATTGGTGATTCTATTGTACGGAACGTGAATATAGAGACACCAGCCACCATAGTCAAATGTTTACCGGGAGCCAGAGCGCCTGACATCTTGGCAAATTTAAAAGTGCTGGCTAATGCTAAACGTAAATACAGTAAGATTGTTATTCATGCCGGCGCTAATGATGTTCGACTTCGCCAGTCGGAGATCACTAAAAATAACATTAAAGAGGTGTGTGAACTTGCAAGCACGATGTCAGACACTGTAATATGCTCTGGTCCCCTCCCTGCTTACCGTGGTGATGAGATGCATAGCAGATTGTCATCACTCAATGGCTGGATGTCTAAGTGGTGCCCACAGAATAACATAGGTTTCATAGACAATTGGACGAGCTTTTGGGGCAGACCTGACCTGTTGAAAAGAGATGGTCTTCATCCCTCCTGGGGTGGCGCCACTCTTCTCTCTAGAAATATGGCAAATAGTCTTAGTGTTTATACTTGACTAACTGGGGCCCAGGTCAGGAAGCAGACAGACTGGCTAAACCGACCGTCTGCTAGCTGCCTCCCGTCACAGAGGTCAGTTAATTCTCAGCACATAGAGACTTTTTCACCTAGATATCACACTATAGAGACTGTGTCTGTTCCCCGAACTAGAAAATACAAAAAACGTCCAAACCAAGTTAAGATTAACAATTTAATTGAGGTTCAACAAATAAAAAACAGAAGCAATATGGATAAACAAATGATAAAGCTTGGCTTATTGAATATCAGATCCCTTTCTACGAAAACACTTTTTGTAAATAATATGATCACTGATCATAATATAGATGTACTCTGTTTGACAGAAACCTGGCTAAAACCTGATGATTACATTATTTTAAATGAGTCCACCCCCCAAGATTACTGTTATAAACATGAGCCACGTCTAAAAGGCAAAGGTGGAGGTCTTGCTTCAATTTATAACAACGTTTTCAGGATTTCTCAGAGGGCAGGCTTCAAGTATAACTCATTTGAAGTAATGGTACTTCATATAACATTATCCAAAGAAACAAATGTTAATGATAAATCCCCTGTTATGTTTGTACTGGCTACTGTATACAGGCCACCAGGGCACCATACAGACTTTATTAAAGAGTTTGGTGATTTTACATCCGAGTTAGTTCTGGCTGCAGATAAAGTTTTAATAGTTGGTGATTTTAATATCCATGTTGATAATGAAAACGATGCATTGGGATCAGCATTTATAGACATTCTGAACTCTATTGGTGTGAGACAACACGTTTCAGGACCTACTCATTGTCGAAATCATACTCTAGATTTAATACTGTCACATGGAATTGATGTTGATGGTGTTGAAATTATTCAGCCAAGTGATGATATCTCAGATCATTATTTAGTTCTTTGCAAAATTCATATAGCCAAAATTGTAAATTCTACTTCTTGTTACAAGTATGGAAGAACCATCACTTCTACCACAAAAGACTGCTTTTTAAGTTATCTTCCTGATGTATCCAAATTCCTTAGCATATCCAAAACCTCAGAACAACTTGATGATGTAACAGAAACTATGGACTCTCTCTTTTCTAGCACTTTAAATAAAGTTGCTCCTTTACGCTTAAGGAAGGTTAAGGAAAACAGTTTGACACCATGGTATAATGAGCATACTCGCACCCTAAAGAGAGCAGCCCGAAAAATAGAGCGCAGCTGGAGGAAAACAAAACTAGAGGTATTTCGTATTGCTTGGCGGGAAAGTAACATATCCTACAGAAAAGCATTAAAAACTGCTAGATCCGATTACTTTTCTTCTCTTTTAGAAGAAAACAAACATAACCCCAGGTATTTATTCAATACAGTGGCTAAATTAACGAAAAATAAAGCCTCAACAAGTGTTGACATTTCCCAACACCACAGCAGTAATGACTTTATGAACTACTTTACTTCTAAAATCAATACTATTAGAGATAAAATTGCAACCATTCAGCCGTCAGCTACAGTATCACATCAGACAGTGCACTATAGATCCCCTGAGGAACAGTTCCACTCATTCTCTACTATAGGAGAGGAAGAATTGTATAAACTTGTTAAATCATCTAAACCAACAACATGTATGTTAGACCCTATACCATCTAAGCTCCTGAAAGAGGTGCTTCCAGAGGTCATAGATCCTCTTCTGACTATTATTAATTCCTCATTGTCATTAGGACATGTCCCCAAAACCTTCAAACTGGCTGTTATTAAGCCTCTCATCAAAAAACCACAACTTGACCCCAAAGAACTAGTTAATTATAGACCAATCTCAAATCTCCCTTTTCTGTCCAAGATACTAGAAAAGGTGGTATCCACACAATTATATTCCTTCTTAGAGAAAAATGGTATATGTGAGGATTTCCAGTCAGGATTTAGACCGTATCATAGTACTGAGACTGCTCTTCTTAGAGTTACAAATGATCTGCTCTTATCATCTGATCGTGGGTGTATCTCTCTATTAGTTTTATTGGATCTTAGTGCTGCGTTTGACACAATTGACCACAACATTCTTTTGCATAGACTTGAATACTTTGTTGGCATCAGTGGAAGTGCATTAGCATGGTTTAAATCGTACTTATATGACCGCCATCAGTTCGTAGCAGTGAATGAAGATGTATCCTATCGATCACAAGTGCAGTATGGAGTACCTCAAGGCTCAGTACTAGGGCCGCTACTCTTCACGCTTTATATGTTACCCTTGGGAGATATCATCAGGAAACATGGTGTTAGCTTTCACTGTTATGCTGATGATACTCAGCTCTATATTTCTTCGCAGCCCGGTGAAACACACCAATTTGAAAAACTAATGGATTGCATAGTCGATATAAAAAACTGGATGACGAGTAATTTCTTACTGCTAAATTCTGAAAAAACAGAGGTGTTAATTATAGGACCTAAAAACTCTGCTTGTAATAACCTGGAACACTGTCTAAGACTTGATGGTTGCTCTGTCAATTCTTCATCATCAGTTAGGAACCTAGGTGTGCTACTTGATCGCAATCTTTCCTTAGAAAGCCACGTTTCTAGCATTTGTAAAACTGCATTTTTCCATCTCAAAAATATATCTAAATTACGGCCTATGCTCTCAATGTCAAATGCAGAAATGTTAATCCATGCATTTATGACCTCAAGGTTAGATTATTGTAATGCTTTATTGGGTGGTTGTTCTGCACGCTTAGTAAACAAACTACAGCTAGTCCAAAATGCAGCAGCAAGAGTTCTTACTAGAACCAGGAAGTATGACCATATTAGCCCGGTCCTGTCAACACTGCACTGGCTCCCTATCAAGCATCGCATAGATTTTAAAATATTGCTTATTACTTATAAAGCCCTGAATGGTTTAGCACCTAAGTATTTGAATGAGCTCCTTTTACATTATAATCCTCTACGTCCGCTACGTTCTCAAAACTCGGGCAATTTGATAATACCTAGAATATCAAAATCAACTGCAGGCGGCAGATCCTTTTCCTATTTGGCGCCCAAACTCTGGAATAACCTACCTAACATTGTTCGGGAGGCAGACACACTCTTGCAGTTTAAATCTAGATTAAAGACCCATCTCTTTAACCTGACATACACATAACATACTAATATGCTTTTATTATCCAAATCCGTTAAAGGATTTTTAGGCTGCATTAATTAGGTAAACCGGAACCGGAAACACTTCCCATAACAACCTATGTACTTGCTACATCATTAGAAGAATGGCATCTACGCTAATATTTGTCTGTTTCTCTCTTGTTCCGAGGTCACCGTGGCCACCAGATCCAGTCTGTGTCCAGATCAGAGGGTCACTGCAGTCACCCGGATCCAGTACGTATCCAGACCAGATGGTGGATCAGCACCTAGAAAGGACCTCTACATCCCTGAAAGACAGCGGAGACCAGGACAACTAGAGCCCCAGATACAGATCCCCTGTAAAGACCTTGTCTCAGAGGAGCACCAGGACAAGACCACAGGAAACAGATGATTCTTCTGCACAATCTGACTTTGCTGCAGCCTGGAATTGAACTACTGGTTTCGTCTGGTCAGAGGAGAACTGGCCCCCCAACTGAGCCTGGTTTCTCCCAAGGTTTTTTTCTCCATTCTGTCACCGATGGAGTTTCGGTTCCTTGCCGCTGTCGCCTCTGGCTTGCTTAGTTGGGGACACTTCATCTACAGCGATATCGTTGACTTGATTGCAAATAAATGCACAGACACTATTTAACTGAACAGAGATGACATAACTGAATCCAATGATGAACTGCCTTTAACTCTCATTTTTGCATTATTGACACTGTTTTCCTAATGAATGTTGTTCAGTTGCTTTGACGCAATGTATTTTGTTTAAAGCGCTATATAAATAAAGGTGACATTGACATTGACATTTAAATATATAAAACATATAGTTTTGTAACATTGTAAATATATTTTTATATTATAATATACTCTATTATATATTTCATAGATATTTTTGTATACGAGATTCAACACGATTTTTAAGTCAGTTTATTTAAGTTCAAATGACTAACACAACTAAGTTGATTGTACTTAAAAACTTCAATATTTAAGTTGAAATAGGTGAACTTTTTTTAGTGTATCGATAAATAAAATAGCCTTCATCATTAACAATGGCACTATACTGTGCAGTCCTAATAAAAACATTAAATGGAAAAGAACAGCCTGAACATTCTTCAAAATATCTTCATTTGAGTTCTTCAAAAGAAAGTCAGGTTTTGAAGAAATGAGAGAGTAAATGAAAACACTGTAAAACATTTTACGTTGGTTAAACTTATAAACGAAAGTTCACCTGCTGCCTTAAAAATGTGAGTTAACAACTTTGTTTCAACTCAAGAAGTTAAGTTTTACAATTTATTAAACTAATGGTCATTTGTTGTTTCAACTTGATGCTCTGAGTTAAAACAACTTACTATGTTACATTATCAGTTCAAGAAAACGTACTCGGTTACTAAACGTAGCGAAGCGAACGAGTACTGCGTACTGCGTCTTAGCTAAGACGCTACGGGAAAAGTCTCTTTTCACGAAATACTGAAGCAAAAAATTATCCTTATTTTGTATTTTTGTAAAGCGCATTTGCAGCAGTACACAGCCATAGGCGAGACGGCTCGTTCGCTCATTGGCTTGTTCTGCGGCAACTGCACAGCCTATCGAGCGCAGGCTGATGCAACATCAGACCAATAAGTCTCAGACTCAGACTCAATAATTCTTGCCACTTCCCGCCGAAATGGGTGTGGCCCAACCTATAAAAGGAGCTCGAAAAGGCTGACTCACCTGATTTATTTCATAACCCGTCCCATGGCCTGTGCAGCGGACTTAGTAGCGCAGAGGGAGAGATCCGAAGCAATCCTCAGATCCGCGAGACAGATCGCTTCAGGTCCCATCTCATCCAGCTTGCGGAGGAGATAGCCCTGGAAAATCTGCAGCGTGGCAATGGTGTGTAGCGCAGACGCAGCCTGCCCAGCAGCAGAGAAGATCCGTGCGAGCAGCGATGACGTCATGCGGCAGGCTTTGGATGGCAACGCCGCCTTAGTCCGCCGTCCAGCAGAGGGCGGGCAAAGGTGCGCTGCTATAGCCTGTTCCACCGGCGGAAGTGACAGGTAGCCTCTGTTTTTAGCACCGTCCAGTGTGGAGAATGCTGGCGAAACAGATGAACGGATTCTCGCCGAAAATGGAGCGTTCCAAGCTTTCGCCACTTCTTCGTGAAGCTCAGGAAGAAAGGGGGTGTGTTTTGAGCTTGAAGAAGCACGCTCATCCGGGAGATAGCTAACATCCAGCCAGGAACGTGAAGGGGTCGCTGGTGCAGACCACTCGAGGCCGAGGCTCGCCGCGGCCAGCGCGAGCACTCGCATCAGCTCCTTATCGATATCCCCCTGTCTGCTGGGCCTAAGAGCAGAGATGAGATCGCAGGCCTGAGATCCACTTCCTCGGATGACGCGTCGGCATACAGCGGACGCTGAACATCGGGAAGCGATGCAGGGGAGGCCGGCGAAGAGGAGGGAACCGGCGAGCTGACGTGACGATCTCCTTCGCTGAGCGGGGCTCTGCACGAGCCGCACGAGGGCATCTTTAAAAAGACGCAGCTCTTTTTGTGAGTGTGCGTCGCAGGGCGAACACACACAGGATATATAAGGATACAAAGGATATAAAGGATATAGGCGCCGGACAGCGCAGCAGGAACGGCAGTGGAAGGTGGCGAGGCCAGCAGCTTCAGAATGGCTCGTCCCGCTGATATGCTTCTCAGACGGCGCTTGCTTCCTCCGTGATCCAGCGATGCGTGAGCTTCGCTGAAGAGATGAAAAATCAGGTGAGTCAGCCTTTTCGAGCTCCTTTTATAGGTTGGGCAACACCCATTTCGGCGGGAAGTGGCAAGAAGGGCGCGAAGCGCCCTTATTGGTCTGATGTTGCATCAGCCTGCGCTCGATAGGCTGTGCAGTTGCCGCAGAACAAGCCAATGAGCGAACGAGCCGTCTCGCCTATGGCTGTGTACTGCTGCAAATGCGCTTTACAAAAATACTAAATTAAGGATAATTTTTTGCTTCAGTATTTCGTGAAAAGAGACTTTTCCTGTAGCGTCTTAGCTAAGACGCAGTACGAGAGAGCTCTCGTAAGAGAACTCAAATCAGCACATAATAAATAGACTTGTAACTGTTCTGCTCAAAAATGTAAAACATTTATTGGAATAAATTCAATTAATGTTGTACAAGCTTAACATTGGTTTGAGAATACAAATTCTTGTAAGAAAACAGATTTAAAAAGCCATTTAAGAACAAGTGCTTAAACATCCATTTCATCAAAACATCAAAGTTTCTCTAATAATATACAGAACTAGAAGAAAGGTAGATGAGTGGTATAAAAGAGGTTTAGAAAATGTAAATGAAGGGGAAAGAAAAAGGCATAAATTGGGGGAAAATGAGGAGTGGCAGGCCGTGTGTAATGATATAAAATAACGGCTCATCAATCACTTTAAAGATTGTAAGTGTTCTCTATATAAACAAGTACATACAGCTTTCTGACCTTTGAATGATTTGCACAATACATGGTCATTGACTGTGTTGAACAATACTCATGTTGTAAACTCTCACTAAGAGCAATAAGAACACACATGTGAAATTGGTCTATTTCCAATAAATGCTCAAAGGTTTTTCCTTATAGTAAACACTTGACCAACATTCAGCATTTGAGATTCCAGATAAAGAAAAAAAAAAAAAACGTTAATATTTTGTTATTTTGTACATGATATTATTGATGACATGTTTAGGCACGATATATAGTATAGTACTTAGATTGACTGACAGTCAAAAAAACATTTTAGCATAAATTATTACTGATTCTGGGATAAAATAATAATAAATATATTGTAATCGAAAGCTGATTTACTTTTTCCCTACACATACTGCTCTACAATGAATTCAGTTTCATCAGTACATTAACAAGATTTAAATATATTTTCTTACATCACACATCTTGATTATCTCAGAAGTCTTCTGTGAAAGGAAGCGCAGAAGGCCAAGTAAGGCAACTTTTCTTCTGTTCAATTTGTGTCCTACATACAATTATACACAAGACTGAGTGACTCCAATATATATATATATTAGTACACTTATATTAGTGCAAACTGATCAAAGTAAATTTTTATTCATACCTACTTTTCAAGGCACTGTATAACTGCTAAGGCTCAAGCTCCTGCTTGATGATACAGATGCTTTGTACAGCTCTAAAAGACACCAAGGCATCTAGTCTATCCAAGAATGACTGCAGACGATCGATGGTGAACTCTGTGCTCATCTGAAACAGACACAAGACAGGAGGAAAAATGGAGCCAAAGAGACTAGTAGGGAGTAGCATGTACAGATGAAAAATAATCACATATGTAAATCGCATGCCATCTTATAACATAAATGATTAAAGAGGTCATTTATAGAGGTTATGACAAGTAATAAAATCAAGAATAAATAATGTTTTAAAAATAGCAAGTTCATAATTACCTTATTGTAAAATGAACATCCTTCACACAGCTTCTTGAAATCTCTGTTGGGTGACACTTTATATCTTGAGGTGACAATAACTTTGAATAGGAATCAACAGCTGTAACGAGGCAGAAAGGCAGTAGCATATCAGTAGAAGCAATATAGACTAAGCATATTAAATTGTACAAAAAGAATTGCATGGTCTGCATTAAATATGTTGTGTGACTGCATTAGGCCTGCAACAAATATACAAGTTAAACAGCAAACAATTTTAATATCAGTAAGGATGTGTTAACTGTACCTCATTGTAACATGAATGTCCTTAAAATCAGCTTCTTGAAAACTCTGCTGGGTGACAACCTTATATCTTGAGCTGACTAAAGTTCTAAGCGGCCATGCTTTATAATTTTTTTCCTTTTTGTTTTCTCGTTATAACGACTTAAGTTTCTCATTATCTCGACATAACGAAAGTCATTTTCTCGTTATAACGACTTAATTTTCTCGTTATCTCGACATAATGAAAGTCGTTTTCTCGTTATAACGACTTAATTTTCTCTAATAAATTACAAAACTGCGCCAACAGGTGGCACTATAGACCTAAATATAACTGATGGGGTGTTGTACACTGTCCACTTTACTGTACGCGGACCTTCCATGTGATCGCTGTAATTTGTGCAGTCTTGTTCATTACTGACATTTAATTAATTCATAAATGTTAATTGCTTTAATCAATATGATTATTTTGTGTATTAATTTCTTGCTAGATGCATGAGTTTAACCACATCAACTCTGGGGACCCACCGGTGGGTCCAATATTGCATATGCCTAATTCTTAAAAAATCAAAATAACAGCTGAAGTGGTTAACCAACGCGTTCTGGGTCATAAAATAACTGCTTATCAAAACCAAGGTTAATGTCACTGTATTCTGTTTGCAGCTTGTAACGCACATGATATATCTGCCACAGCATACAATGACTACTAAAAATTACAAATTATCTATAATTTTATTTCAAATAAATGGAAAATTAAAAGTGAGTTTAATCCAAGCAGCTCAAGATCTTAGAATAGTTCTGCATCCTTCTGAAGGCACTCCGTCTGTGTTCACGGTGTTGCCATTTAAACATGTTACTTACAAAAACAAAACGTTTATTGTACTGTCGCTGGAAAAATCAACAGTGATTAATCAGCCTTTATTTATGTACAGTATTGTAGACGTTGTTATAAGTGCGACGTTATAACGAGAAAACAAACTTTCGTTATGTCGAGATAACGAGAAAAATAAGTAGTTATAACGAGAAAACAACGTTCGTTATGTCGAGATAATGAGAAAATTAAGTTGTTATAATGAGAAAACAAAAAGGAAAAAAATTAAAATGAATGGCCGCTTAGAACTTCTGTAGAGTTTAGACTGCACGATTTGAGCCCAGTTTTTGGCTCGCCGACAGGTTTTGAGAAATCGCTGACAAATGCCCGAAATCACAGGCAAATCTGTGCTCGTTCACGCGAGTGACAATCACGCAATGTGAATGAGCAAAGATGCGATCTGAGAGAATCGCCGACGAGTCGCCGATGCCCGTGAGATATTTGGCATGCTAAATATCTGGACCTGTCGGCGATTCAAAATCATGCTGTCTGAAAAGTGTTCTGACTGAAAACTACATCGTCAATGACCGACAGCCAATGAGAGAGCAAGATACAGAGCAGCGGGGAGTTCGGCGAGGAGTTATAAACCACAATATCAGCAAGCATGGCTTCATTTCAGAAAAAGGCTTTCTTTGTCTAAATTGGACCCATGAAATGGAAGATAAATTAGTATAAATTTAGCAGGAGCACCCGTGTCTGTTTGAGGTTTCATCTGAGCTATCACAGTCTCACGTGAAAACTCCGGTCTTGCGTTGTTTCCTTGTCACATCTCGCGGGTGTTTGGTTGTGAAACGTAGTTTGCGTGCCAGACAGAGTTGTCGGCGATTCTTCCTATTGTAAAGTCATGCAGTGTGAAACCTTCTGTTGCTGATCCATCGTGCAGTGTGAACAAAGCAGTGACTGAATGCTGGCTAAGATAGTCATGCAGTGTGAAAAGAACAGTGACCCGACTACTTTGAAAATCGTGCAGTCTGAACTCGGCTTAACTTTGAAGAGGAAGAGCTGTAACGGAGTGAAAAAGCAGTAGCCTATCAGTAGAAGCAATACGAAATAAGTATATGACATTGTGTTATACAAAAATTAGTAGACAAACAGCTGTCAGAAACGTTTAAAAGTATCTAAAATATAAGCACTGAAAACCGAAGTGAAATATTAAGCTATTTTAGCATTTGAGGCTCAAGTAAACTTAGCGAGGGAAAACCCTGTCCTTATATTGCTCCAGTCAAGTGTGTCTTCATCTGTGAACACCCGGTCAAGCAGCCGCTGCCTGGATTTAAACATTTATCTATTTTTTAATTACAGTACTGTGACGAGTCAGCTGCCTCATCCCTGATTGTCACGGGCACCCCGTCCTAAATCGCCACCCTTCACCAGGCTCCCGACTGTGCTGGGTGTGTGAGAGGAGGGGCGCTGGACGAGTCAGGGCTGGCGGCGTGTGATGGGGCACACCTGAAGGAAATGGAGCCTCATCACCGCCGCTGTTTAAAAGCCCAACGCGCCTCTCCTCGGGAGACCGGTCTCTTTCCCATGCATGCACACTGGTGTCCTCGTGGGTCCAGGAAGGGTGCGGTGAGGGACTCCCTCGCCACTAGAGATGTTCAATTCAATTCAATTCAAGTTTATTTGTATAGCGCTTTTTACAATACAAATCGTTACAAAGCAACTTTACAGAAAATTATGTTTCTACAATATTTAGTAGTAGCTAGTAGTTTGTGCACGTTTGACAGGATTTTAGAAAAATAAAAATAATAATAATAATAATACAAGACGTAGTCAGCTAGATGATGAACTATCAATATTATTAATTAATAGTAATTATAGGATGCAGTCACACATGTAGCAATAATTGTTAGTTCTGTTTGTTGATTCAAGGTTAGCATCATCTGGGGTCCTCTGAGGGTCAGCATCATCTCTTCTCAGGTGTTCTGGATCCAGACTGGAGCTTGTGTAAATCCTAGTTACCACGGGATGTAAATCCCGTGGCAAAACATAGAAACAAAATAGAGACATCATTAGCATAGCTGCTGATCCAACAAAGTAAAATTAGTTTAACCCAAGCTAAAGAATAAAAATGCAGATGCAACTACACTCACAATTTAAGAGATACATTATTTGAATGCTTGGCGAAAGAGATGCGTTTTTAATCTAGATTTAAACAGAGAGAGTGTGTCTGAACCCCGAACATTATCAGGAAGGCTATTCCAGAGTTTGGGAGCCAAATGTGAAAAAGCTCTACCTCCTTTAGTGGACTTTGCCATCCTAGGAACTACCAAAAGTCCACCGTTTTGTGACCTTAGGGTGCGTGATGGGTTGTAGCGTGGTAGAAGGCTAGTTAGGTACGCAGGAGCTAGACCATTTAGTGCCTTATAGGTAAGTAATGATAATTTGTAACTGATACGGAACTTAATAGGTAGCCAGTGCAGAGACTGTAAAATTGGGGTAATATGATCATATTTTCTTGACCTGGTAAGGACTCTAGCTGCTGCATTTTGGACTACCTGTAGCTTGTTTATTGACGAAGCAGGACAACCACCTAGAAGTCCATTACAATAGTCCAGTCTAGAGGTCATGAAAGCATGAACTAGCTTTTCTGCATCAGAAACAGATAACATGTTTCGTAGCTTGGCAATGTTTCTAAGATGGAAGAATGCGGTTTTTGTAACATTGGAAATATGATTTTCAAAAGACAAATTGCTGTCCAATATAACACCCAGATTTCTGACTGTAGAGGAAGTAACAGTACATCCGTCTAGTTGCAGATTGTAATCTACAAGATTCTGTGTGGTGTTTTTTGGTCCAATAATTAATATCTCTGTCTTATCCGAATTTAATTGGAGAAAATTATTTGTCATCCAATCTTTTACATTTTTAACACACTCTGTTAGCTTAGATAATTGGGAAGTTTCATCTGGTCTCGTTGAAATATATAGCTGAGTATCATCAGCATAACAGTGGAAGCTAATTCCGTATTTTCTAATAATATTACCAAGGGGCAACATGTATATTGAAAATAGAAGGGGACCTAGGACGGATCCTTGTGGCACTCCATATTTTACTGATGATAAATGAGATGACACCCCATTTAAGTAAACAAAATGGTAGCGATCGGACAGGTAGGATCTAAACCATCTTAGAGCCTGCCCTTGAATACCTGTATAGTTTTGTAATCGATCTATGAGTATGTCATGATCTATGGTGTCGAACGCAGCACTAAGATCAAGTAAGACTAGAAATGAGATGCAGCCTTGATCTGACGCAAGAAGCAGGTCATTTGTAATTTTAACAAGTGCAGTTTCTGTGCTATGGTGGGGCCTAAAACCTGACTGAAATTCTTCATACAGATCATTTTTATGCAGGAAGGTGCTCAATTGAGCAGACACAACTTTTTCTAAAATTTTAGACATAAATGGAAGATTTGAAATAGGCCTATAATTTGCCAGTACACTAGGATCTAGTTTTGGTTTCTTAATAAGAGGCTTGATAACCGCCAGCTTGAATGGTTTTGGGACGTGACCTAAAGATAACGACGAGTTAATGATATTGAGAAGCGGTTCTTCGGCTACAGGTAACAGCTCTTTTAGTAATTTAGTGGGTACAGGATCTAATAAACATGTTGTTGGTTTAGATACAGTGATAAGTTTATTTAGCTCTTCCTGTCCTATATTTGTAAAGCACTGCAGTTTATCTTTGGGTGCGATGGATGAAACTGAAGTGTTAGACGCTGTAGAATCTACATTCGCTATTGTATTTCTAATGTTATCTATTTTATCAGTGAAGAAATTCATAAAGTCATTACTATTTAACGTTGGTGGAATATTTGAATCAGGTGGCGTCTGGTAATTTGTTAATTTAGCCACTGTGCTAAATAAAAACCTTGGATTGTTTTGGTTATTTTCAATGAGTTTGTGGATATGCTCTGCCCTAGCAGTTTTTAGAGCCTGTCTATAGCTGGACATACTGTTTTTCCATGCAATTTTAAAAACTTCCAAGTTAGTTTTTCTCCATTTGCGTTCAAGACTACGAGTTACTTTCTTGAGAGAGTGAGTATTACTGTTATACCATGGCACAGTACGTTTTTCTCTAACCTTTTTCAATTTGATGGGGGCAACAGCTTCTAATGTATTAGAGAAAATAGTGCCCATGTTGTCAGTAATTTCGTCTAAATCATGTGTATTTTTGGGTACAAATAGCAGTTGAGATAGATCAGGCAGGTTATTTGCGAATCTGTCTTTGGTGGCTGGAACAATAGTTCTGCCCAGACGGTAACGCTGAGACATATAGTTAATATCAGTTATACGCAGCATGCACGATACAAGGAAATGGTCTGTAATATCATCACATTGGGGTACAATATCTATAGCAGTAAGATCGATTCCATGCGATATAATTAGATCTAGTGTATGATTAAAACGATGAGTGGGCCCGGTGACATTTTGCTTGACTCCAAAGGAGTTTATTAGGTCAGTAAACGCAAGTCCTAATGTATCATTTGCATTATCAACGTGAATATTAAAATCTCCCATGATTAGCGCCTTATCAACTGTAACTAGAAGGTCTGAGAGGAAATCTGCAAATTCTTTTAGGAATTCTGTATACGGCCCTGGTGGTCTATACACAGTAGCCAGAGCAAGAGATACATTAGACTTCTTTTGCATGTCTGACAGTGTAACATTTAGCAGAAGTATTTCAAAAGAGTTAAACCTGTATCCTGTTTTCTGGGTAACATTGAGAATATCACTATATATTGTTGCAACACCTCCTCCACGACCAGTCTGACGGGGCTCATGCTTATAACAGTAGTTTGGTGGAGTAGACTCATTTAGACCAAAATAATCATTTGGTTTTAGCCAGGTTTCAGTCAAGCAGAGTACATCAAAACTATTTTCTGTGATCATTTCATTTACAATAACTGCTTTGGGTGTGAGTAATCTAATATTTATGAGCCCAAACTTAAAAAATTGTTTTTGTTCATTTACTTTACATTTTTCTGGTTTAATTACGATAAGATTTTTTCTAGATCCTACATTATATTTTGACCTCACTATTCGGGGAACAGACACAGTCTTAATAGTTTTTACAGCACAAGTACTTTTATCATTTAAGCGGGTGGAACAAAACTCATCATAATAGTTATTAGAGAATTGTCTTACTAGTCACATGGAGCGAAGTGCAAAACAGCCTAGGACGCTCCCAGAAAAGATTCCATTTATTAACAAATAGCAGTTTCTGTTCTTTACACCATGACAACAGCCATTCATTTAAAGCAAAAAGTCTACTGAACCTTTCGTGTCCTCGTCGATACGTGGGCAGTGGTCCTGACACGACGATCGTCGCCGCGGGCGTCGTGCTGCGAACCGTCTCGATCAGGCTGCTGAAGTCCCTCGTCAGCGTCTCCGTCTGCCGCAGCGTGGTGTCGTTAACCCCGGCGTGAAGCACGACCGCTCTGGGGCTCTCGTCGACCTTCAGGATCGCGGGTATCTGCGCAGAAACATCGAGAACACGAGCACCAGGCAAACAATGAGTGTGCACTTTACCTTCGGCTAACGTAGCACTTACGTGTCGGACGATGGAGTCTCCGATGATCACAGCGTCGCGTCCTGTCTCGCGGAGGGGAGCGAAGCGGTTCCGGATGGAGATGTCGAAGGCAGGAGGGGGAGAAGTCATCGCCCGGGACCCGGCTCGCGTCCTCCGCTGTGGATGCACCCAGGGTGCGTGATGTCCCGGCGTCGCAGTGAAGGACATCTGGGAAGATCGCATCCTGGGTGCAACGGGCCTGTGCAGAGAAACACACGGAGTAGACGTGGTGGGACTGTTAGCAGATCGCTGTATACTTACCCCGGACTTGTGAGCGTCAGCCCGGGATGATTCCAGCGTGGTTCTCCGCTCTCTCAGCTGGGCCTGCCTCACCTCCAGGTCGCGAATCTGCTTTCCCACGGCCTCGAGCTCGAGCTGCACAGAGTGGAGACATTCATCCGCCATTAAAGCAAGTAACAGTGAGTACAGCAGTGGTAATGTGTGTGAATAGAGTATTAGCAATGTTAGCGCAGTTAGCTGCAACCACGCCGCTGATGCTAACAGGCTAAAAGCTAATAGCGGACCCGGGAGATCAAAATAAAACTAGTGATAGCGAGGCGCTCTGATTGTTTTTGTTGTAGAATACAATAGAGGATATATTCACACGTTATATAAACGGAAACGATGATGTATAAAATTGATTTTTGAGTTAAAAATAGTCAATGAAAAGAATATAGTGACGGAGCTCAAACGCAGTACAGCCGCCAACAACAAACAGGAAGTGACGTCAAGTATCAGCATGTGCTGTGATGCTCTAAAGATGGAGCTGCCGGACCCGTGATCCGGATGGGAACCGCACCCGTTTGCATGGCCGACGGGCCAGGATGCCGGGCCGTCCATCCCCTACCAGCGCCACGGCCAATGAGAGTGATGCGGCCGCTAGAGGAAGCCGCCGCCCCTCACACCCCGGACCGAAGAGGGGAGCGCGTGCGGCCGCCGGACTCCGCCCCTTACCTGGACCCTTCCTCCATGAACACTGCCCGACCCACACGAACCCCGCAGCACGACGAGGACACCAGATTCCCTGTTTATCTTGGACACTCTTCCCCTTTGGCCACCTTTATCCCCTGTTTTATTTGATTTTCTGTTAATAAAAGCCTCTCCGAGGCCTGACGCCATGCCCACTGTGACTGTCTTGTGCTCCTCCCGTCACAGTACAAATGCGTGGTGTGGCCAAAAAGCTGAGAAAGGTGCTTTTTGTAAGCTTAATGTATCGCGACACTTTAATTCCACAAACAGACGTGCAGCAAAATCCAGGCGACGGCAGGCTTGACCGGGTGTTCACAGACGGCGGCTCAACTGACCACGGTCTTACACTCGCGGAGCATGGTCAATGCAATAAATAATAATACCTGCAGACTTCAGGTCGAAGACCAACTAAAATATAAGCACTGTGAACCAAAGTGATATAAATATTTTAGCGTTTGAGGCTCTGGAGAACAGTGAATTAACGAGGGAAAAACTTGTGGTGTCGTATTACATTCGCGAAGCACAGTCAAATTTGCTAACATGCAATAAATTGCAACATTATTCATTTATCATTACAAATAAAAAAACAAAAACTCACCTTCCTCGCATTCTTTGTGTTTCTCGACACGAATTCGTGTTAGGTCTCCAGGCAGCTGCATTAACTCAAAACAGCGATGGCTTCTCTCTGTATTTCGCGCTCTCCGTGTATAGCCCCTCCCCCAACATATAACTTACAGACACAATTTAAATGAACTTTTACAAGCCAGACAAAACTCAGAAGTTGTCAAGACAACACATTACTTTACGTTTAAATTTTCAATAACTTATAAACTTTTAGTTCAGTATCCAAAACTCAAAATGACAATTTAAGTTAAAGAGGAAAAGTAAGTTCATATAACTTATTTGGGCTATGATGTTTTACAGTGAACAGAATTTCCATCTTTCCTCTAACACCCAAAACGCTGCTCAACGTTTCGACATATTAACATAAATGATGTTAAAAAATCTTTTTAACCTAATTATATCGGTCTCACATCCCTTTGCTAGCACTTCTATGTTGGAGGAATGTCTAATTTACAGTCATCTCTGTGAGGCTCAGTGGTCTTAATGAATGCAGAGTGTTATTTTTGCTAGCTGTCTATATTTCAGCAGACTATTATTCTCAAGGATGAAGCCTTCTTGTGCAGCTTCATGCCTGGAGCCTAGCCAGAACAAAGCGTTATTTTTGGAAACACTTTAAGATAATCTTTTTAGCAGTAGCTTAGCAACAAGTCTTTCGAGCCCCACAGATGCTGGCAGCGAAACACTTGCTAATAAATTCACACATAACACTTTTGGCTAGCTAAGTGTAAGCTAAGTTGCCATGTGTGAAATTTCTCAAATTATGATTTACACTTAAAGGGATGATGTTTTGATGTAATTAATGCAATTTGTTCTAGGGACAGGCTTGTGGAAAGTTTGTAGTCGAAGGAGGAAGAGGACGAGGAAGACGTTTGAGAAAGAAGGAAACTGAGACAGGGAAAACAAGGAAGGCGCGTTTGTTTCCCATTAGTACTTAGCTAGATTATTCTCTTGACGAAGCTAATTTAGTTTACTGCTAAAAGAGCGCTAACAGCAAAAAGTACCATATACCAGATTTGTTCTAGTCATATTCTACCACAAAAATCAGTAGAAAATGAAGGACCATTTAAGACCATTAACATTCTTTTAAATTGAGCCATTATTTACATGACCTTAAATTCAGATTAACAATTATCACTATTATGTATGGAAGCATATGGGTAGCAATATTCAATTTGGGATGTAATATGCAAAATGACAATGCATTTCTGTATTTACATTTACATTTTCCAATACATTTGTGCAACGTTTGGTGCAAAATGAAAATTAAATTACATAATTTTCATTTGCCATTTCATACACCAGTTTTAATATGTAAAATGAAAACTAATTTTAACGCTTTATAAGTTGCAAAATTAAAATTAAAATGTATTACAGAAATGATTAGATATGTCTAACATGTTCAAGCAAAAACTGTGGCAAAATTATCATTTAAATGCTATTTTTCTTAAATGCATTAACACTCACAGTCAAGACACTTACGATTGCATTTTCATTCAATGTCCCGCAATGAATGTAGCAAAATTCAATGTGCACATTGAAAATGCATTTCGAGCTGATCACATGTCCGCCCCCTCCCGCCATGTCAATCACTGCGTGAACAAAGCGGGGCTTGCAGAAGGTCAAGAACTCAAATCTCAAGAAAAGGATTCAAGTGAGAGAACATGGACAAGACACGTGTACGTTTTGATCATTTCGGTTTATTGCTTCAATATTTCTCTCGCACTTGTGGGCGGAGCTGAAATGCTGCTTTCATCTGATTGGTCGAATCGCTCCACCTTCAGCTCGGTCTTTTCATTCTTTCAGGCAGAATAAGAGTCAGTGCGAGTGAAGCACTGTAATGTCTGAAACCACCGCTCACTGTTGAATCAGATGTAGCTGGGCACATAATTCGTGCTGCTGAGACCTGCAAATTATTTCTAGGTTGTAGTATTGTATGAATATTGTCCCACTGATAAATACAGTGCAAATAGTTCTATCTCTTTGGATAAAAGTGAAGTGGAAATAAAAATCAATAATAGACTGAACAGTTCCATGTCTGTAACATTTACCACTCTCATATTTTAAGTCATAAGGCACTAGGTATGTGTGTGTGACATTAATAAATACTTATAAATATAAAAAAAATTATATAGTTACATTTCTAAATAAAAATAGTAAAATTAGCTCTGTGCTCCTGTAGCCTACCCCAGAGCGCCTTCTCGTGGCTGTACATGATAATGTTTTCTCTTGGTTCTGAATAAATGCGACTTATAGTCCAGTGCGACTTATATATGTTTTTTTGCTCGTCATGACGTATTTTTGGACTGATACAACTTCTACCGAAAAATACGGGTAACATTATTATTATTATTTATTTATTATGAGAGTAATTGACACAGACTAGAACTTTAATGTTGCACCAAATTCAGCTCAAGATCTGCAGACTCGTCTGACTCGTGTTGCTGTATAACTGGCCAGACTTACCTTCCCAAAAAATCCTACACTGTAAAAAATTGCTGTAGTTTCTACAGCAAAATTTTACAGAATTTTACTGTATAAACATTTTACAAGATGCAGCTGTAATTCGCAAAGCATTATGGGTCAAATAAGGTTTTACAGTTGTTAACAGTAAATTTCCACGTCAACTGTAATTCATTTACAAGAAGCAGGTGTCACTGTAGTTCCTGCTTTTTACACTAACTTACTGTAGTGTGGCATTATGGGATTGCGCGTGCATCATTCAAATCTGAAACCCAGCCGACTGGAGCAGCGTGAGAACGATTGAAGATTAGAGGCTTTATTCATAATTCCTGGTAAGTTCACTTAATAATACTTGAGAAATATATCCTTTTTATATTTATTTGAGTATATACTTATAATGTATAAGCGATATCATGTCACAATAGCCTCCTATCCTGACATTTAGACAAGTGGTCTTGTTAACTTCTGTGCAGCAAACTGGGAATTGCTATCATAGCATAGTTTGGCCAAAGGTTCGTTTTATTGAAGTTACATTTTCTTATTGATAGCATTTAAAGTACTGTTTACCTAACTTTTATCATAAAGCCCAATGCGAACGATTGTCATAGTAACTACTATCTGTCGAAATAACTGACGATCAGCAAAATATGTGAAATTTCATTTGTTTATATGTGTTCAACTGTCCCATATTGACGTGACGCCTTACTATAATAAGTGAAAGACATCTTTATATGCCCGACTGGACAAGTTTGCCTGATTAAAAAAAAAAAAAAATGACTGAGGAAGCATCGAAATTCGAGACTGATTCTGATTATATTAACGTTTCATTCAATATCAAAACAAGCTTAACCGCACACATAAACTCACGGAAAATACATGAGGTAAATGTTCAACTGTTGAGTTTATTTATAACATATGATATAAGAAGCATCACAAGTGAGCTGTTTTTGTGAGTATCACGATTGCAAATACATAACGTTAGTTCAATAAACAATTAGTTAACAAGTTACTTACTTTTTTAGACACAATATTGAATGTTGTTCTATTTCACCAACGAATATAGTTCCAAACAACGATCAAAGCAAAACTATTTTGTTCATTCTCAAATCAAAACTCAGCGGTGTTTTTGCTGAATGATTCAGCTTTTTGAACGGTTCAATGAATGACTCAGTTGATTCCCTCATTAAGTTATTCGCTGCCACCTAATGGCGGTTTAGTTTCACGTTTAAAAAGTATCATTGCATTTTTCCAACATTTATTAATTGTATTTTCAAAAATTAATGTAAAACATTAATTTCATTACACAGTTGTAATTTTGCACTGTAAATTATTTAATTTGATTGGTGGTACAGTTCTACAATGTTATATTATAATTTATAATTGGTTGTTTATTCTAAAATATATTTTTTGAGTGTTAATTTTGGTCTCATTAATGTAAATGCTTTAAAGAAATCACAAGATTATTTTCTTTATGTCTTGTAGGTGCAAAGATTAGCAGCTGATGTGGAGAAATGTTTGATGCTTTAAGACTCTGAAGCTGATTTTATTAGGTAATGTATTAATTCTTTAAATAATTTGATAAACTTGTAATTTAGATTACATTTTATATTGAAATACTGCATTGTAGGTTACATTATTGCTTATATTTCTTAATTTCAGGTCCACCCATTGGCTTTTGACTATTTAGGGTCAGATGGTTGTGAATTCATACCTCAACATTGTAGCTGGATTTGGAGTCTTAATACAACTTCAGTCTGGCGTCCCGGGAGCAGGAATCTTTTGCAAACATGAATTTTTTAAAAGGTAACAAGTTTTAATTAAGTAATTTCATTTGCGAAAAAGGTTACTTATTTAGTTTAAAGGGTTACTCCACTCCATAATGACAATTTAGTCAATCACTGTTAACGTGATTAACAGTGATTAATGTCATTTCAAACCCGTAAAAGCTTTGTTTGTCTTCAGAACACAATTTAAGATATTTTGAATGAGAGCCGGGAGGCTTGCGTCTGTCCTACAGCCAAACAATTAACAATGTCTAATCCCAGAAAAGTATGAAAAGCATCGTCAGAATAGTCCATCTGCCATCAGTGGTTCAACTGTAATTTTACGAAGCTACAAGAATACTTTTTGTATGCAAAGAAAACAAAAAGAACAACTTTATTCAACAAAGATGTTATTTTTGTTTTTGTTCAAATCAAAGCGTAAATAAACATAGAAACCGTGTCCATGTGACCCAGCTGACGCAGAACAGCAGGTGCAGTTCAACAGATACTCGCTAAAATGGCGCTACACTGATGCATAGAGGAGGCGAATTGTTGAATAAATCTTTGTTTGTTTTCTTTGCATACAAAAAGTATTGTCGTCGCTTCATAATGTTACGGTTGAACCACTGATGGACTATTCTGATGATGTCTTTCATACTTTTCTGGGCCTTGACAGTGGTATTTACTGGAGAGTCTATGGGACAGTCACAATCTTCCCGGTTGCATTCAAAATATCTTAAATTGTGTTCCGAAGACGAACAAAGCTTTTATGGGTTTGGAACGACATGGAGGTAAGTGATTAATGGCAAGATTTTCATTTTGGGGTGGAGTAACATTTTAAGTACTGGTAAATGCTGATTGTATTGTATAAGTGGCATTTTGACATTTATTTTACTGTGTTAGTTTCATTCAATACTTAACTTTATCCTGATGCTTTTGCTTGTTTTAATGTGCAGATGTTTTCTTGGAATCACAACACTCACTGGATACAAGACGGACACATAGAGGCAAAACAAGTGGAAAAGTCTCAGAGAAGAGGGACAACCCTCATGTGTGTGCTCATCTCAGAAAGTTGATGGACTTTCAGTATGTATTTATTAAATTGTCTTTTGCAGGAATATTCTTAATTTAATAGAACATAAGCTCAAACAACAGAATTTGTGATTTAATATCGATTCCAGCATTTTCTACTCTGAGTATGGCTTATTTTTTTAACATGTATTTGTAGTTATTTGTGATGCTATGTTATTTTTATTATAAGATTTTACTGTTGAAAGACTGACATTTTTATATTACCAGTAAAAGCCTTGCAATGTCTTTCTGACAGTTTTAATAAATACTTATTTGCAACATCATTGACTTTATTCATTTTTATTCATTTGTAAATGTATTAGGATAGAGCTCATGATAATGCATTTATATACGTATTTTATAATTTACTGTTAAAATTATTCTTTAAAGCAGTTTCATTGTTAAATTATTACAACATCATATTGTATTTAGGGGTATTTACAGGATTTTATTGGCAACTTTTGTTGCCAGTTAAATACTGTAATATAATGAAATTACAAATAAATGCTGTAAAATACATTTACAGGACTTTATTGGCAACTTTTTTACCAGGTAAATACTGTACTTTAGTGAAATTACAAAATATTGCTGTAAAATAAACTACAAGTTAAATTCAATGTTCCTGTAAAAAATACTACAAACTACTGTATTTCACATACAGCAATTAACTGTAATTTTTACAGGATTTTATTGGCAACTTTTTGCCAGTAAAATCCTGTAAATTCTACAGTACATTTTTTACAGTGTATTTATGAAATAGAAAATTATGTAATTTAATTTTCATTTTCATTTTGCACCAAACGTTGCACAAATGTATTGGAAAATGTAAATGTAAATACAGAAATGCATTGTCATTTTATATTGCATTGTCATTTTGCATATTACATCCCAAATTGAATATTGCTACTCATATGCTTCCATAATTATGTACTACCATTTAGAAATGTGTATATATATATATATATATATATATATTTTAACAATGTAAAAGTCTTTACTGTCACTTTTGATCAATGTAATGCATCCTTTTTAAATGAATTTTTTTAAGAGAATATAAATAAATAATAATAATTCTATACAATTTAATGTTTTTTTTTTGCATTATTGTAATGACAATAAGATTGTTTATGCATTAAAGGGGGAGGGTGGGATTGTACTTTATTGTCTTTACAAAATAAGGTCACAATGGGAAAAAAAGCATCTTGGAAAATAAATCAAGTAAATAAATAAATAAATAAATAGAACCTGGTGGAAGGGGTCTTTCCTCATGTTGCGGCTGGCCAAAGGTTCATCAAATGGGAAAACTACTGAATAGTTTTTGGCGTACGATTCATGGCTCTGCTCTCTGATCCAGCGGATGTTGTTGGTCAGGGAATGATGGAACCGCCTGAGACACAGGAAAAGGGAGATGAAGCAAGAAACAGAGACTAGCGAATGCTAGTGCAGGCTGGACAGAGTTCAGAGCGACCTTTATAATAGCACACACATCTGATGATGACCTGAGCTCAGTGCCATGATGTTCCTTTCTCAGATGCCATTTTTATGTGGTCACTAAACTGACCATATTAACAAAACCCGTGTGTGGTGTTTGAAATACTACTTCAGACACCAGTAGGACTGGCAATCAAGAACTGATTTTCTTATTTAGCAGAATCTATGAGCTTCATGATGTTTGCTGTGGTAAACGGTTCTTTCATTTCTGAATTCTTCCAGCAGTTTGGACGAAACTGACGAAAAAACATCACTATAGTCTGATTTAGAGTTGCACAATTGTATTTTTTTTTAAATACAATTTTCTCATAAAAATTGCGATTTAACATGATTTGTAAAAAAAAGAAAAAAAAACCCTCTAGGTTTACCGAGCTTACTTGTGAGGCTGCACAATTTTGACCATTTTAATAATAATTTAATTAATATTTACATTTAACCTGTTAACTGTCACCCCGTCCCGTATATGGGACACCTACGTTTACTTCAGTATATTACAATTAATTCTTAATCTAATCATGACAAACTATATATCGTTGGAAATGTCTGACTCCTAAATATATAATTTACCAATCTTTTTTGTTAAATATTATGTAGGAAAGGTAATAGATTAATTTATGGCAAGAGTGCACCTCAAAAACCTACATCATAACATGAGTTCTGACCTTTTTTTAAGAAAAAGTCTTCTTCGTTGCCTTTTTCTGTCACATTTTAGAAATCTTCAGCAATTATATATCAACTGAAAACATAAAATCTTAAAATTCATCCTTTGGAACCCATTTTAAAATCAAGCATTGCATTACCATGAAAATGGTACATAAAAATCATGTTACAAAAATGTTTCAGTCATGAATTTAGGTTTGGATCATGCACTTTCAAGTCTATGTTCAAACATGTGAGTAACAGTTAACAGGTTAATAAATACGTATTTAATTAATAACAATTCATATTTAATTATTAATGTTATTAATTGTTAAATAAATTATATTTAAATTATTAAAAATGAATAATAATTTACCATTTTAAATTAGAACTGTAAAATTACAATAATAATATTAATGGTCTTCTTCATTTCTAATTGTTAAACCATCCACCTGTTATTTTGGCTGAAAAATGAATGGATGGCTTCTCTAACGATTCTCTTTTGTTAACAACGGCCACTCAGCACTTTTCATCACAAGTTTGAGAAGATGTTTCCTGCATGTTGCATTCCCAAATGCACATTATGTGACTCAAACTTTGGACGAGATGCAGAGATGAGTTTGTGTGGAGCAGCATTTACTGTGAAGACGCTAAAAACACTGGATTTACAAATACACTTATGATTTAATAACCGCACTAAATCATATCTTGATTTTGTCTTTATTTTGATTAATTGTGCAGCCCTAGACTGAATCATGAACTAATGACTTTTGTGATATTTTAGTGCATCAGTGGGAAAGATTGTTGTTATTGGTTTAACAACTGACTAACTTATTGAATTGTTCAGAATGGTCCCTGATAACTTATGTCACGTCCGTCTCAAAATGCTTACATTTCCCATATTCCACTGGTCGGAAAAAAAACACAGTCAAACAAAGTACATAAAGTACATAAAGTAGGACTCACAGAAATGCTTGCACAAAATGTACCTGATATCATATCCATACATATCTTTTTCAGGATGCCCGTGAATAATCCAGTGAGCCAGCTCTTTGCCGCATCCTCCCCCTAACATCATACCTGCCAATCAAATCACAGAGCACGTGTTAATCATCATCCCATCACCGACAACACATTCCTGCCAGTCTACTTTATCCTACTTCAGACAATCAGTCAAACTTGTATACAACCCAAAGCAACACAAAACAACATTTACCAAGCTACAAAGTACCTCTCCAGAAACAATGTGACTGATAGCTGCCAATCGGATTATGGTGAACGATACCATAGAGTTAGATAGAGTTGTACCATCAGAGCAAATCAATCTTTGCCAGCTCTGAACGGACAGGAGAGGAATAATGAACAGAAGCAGAGGAATACCAAGGAGGAATGAAGGGCGAGTGAGAGACAAATCAAAGGGGAGTGAAACAAATGGGCGACAGGATCTTGGAAGAAGCGTAGCAAGTGCCCGTGGAGATGTTGGTGGTGTCTCTAAAGGACTTCTGGCTCATTAGCTGCCTGATGACTTAATTAACATTAGCCAGAGACCTCTGAGTCGCTGAGTAATGGCCGCCTTGAATTCCATGCCGCGTCACTGCTTTATCTCTCGAGAAGCATTTCTAGAGCTCTCATGAGTCATGACAAAGCAGAGAGACGCTGCTAACAGATGCCATTCACAGAGAACGAGTTTTTGGGCTTAAAAACCTGAGAGGCAGAAGAATGAAAAAGGTCTAGAGACATGTTTTTTTTAACCCGGTCAAGCCTGACATATGAAATAATACTCAGGAAATCCTAATTATTCTTTTTGAGTCTTTAGGAAAAAAAATGTTTTAATGTTTTGTTTGCATTGAGTGTCTTTTCTGATATAGTGAGAATATTATGGAAGCTTTTTTCACCACTGGAAAAAAATAAAGATAATTGCAATTCAAAAAGATAATTTTCTCAAAATTGCAGGTTTACATCTCACTATTCTGTCATTCTGAGATATCCTGTCAACTGTGAGATATAAACTCAGATTTTTTCCTCCCTCATAATTCAGAGTAAATATCTGGCAATTCAGGTTTTTTTATGAAGGGCAAAAAAACTGTGAGATGAAAAGTCACAATTATATTTTTTATGTTATTAAACGGGCTTCCATATAATATGAAGTTTAATATGAGAAGGAAAAACACACAGATTTTATTCACAGACCTAAACTGAGCAAAACGTGCAATTTGATGCAGCTAATGATATTAAGGCTAAAATAGTCAAATAAAATTCTGAATTCTAATAACTCGTAATCAATGTAAATCAATAAGATCTACAGTATAACAGACTACTTACATAAAATCCATATAAATATCAGTTTGCACTCTATCCCTCCCAATAACATTTCTTAGTAAGATGTTAAATGCATTGCTTAGTTTTATGATCAAAGCTCTGTAGCTGTAGCAAATAATGCAAAACTGTGATGATTGAGAGATGAAGAAATAAATGCTCCTCAAAAGCCGATGGATCATATTTGATACGTAAAGGGATAGTTACAATTACAGTTGAACCACAGGAGTAACATGGACTACTTTCATGATGTTTTTACTACATTTCTGGGCCTTCGAAGTTAAAGTTGCTAAGGCTGTCAATGGAGGAACAGAAACCTCTCTGATTTGATTTAAAATATCTTCAATTGTGCTCTGAGGATGAACGAAAGTTTTAAGGGACTGGAACAACACAATGGTGAGTAATAAATGACAGAATTTAAATTGTTTTGGTCAACTATCCCTTTAAATTTTAACATGATTTTCCTAAAAAAAAATCACTGGGTGCATGGAAGATCAAGTAAACCTTAGATTCTTCGGACCTGTAAATATTTATCTTGAAACATTACTAACAATACATACAAATCTGTGAAGGCTTCACAGCATAAAGACACATACTGTAGAGTGGATGTTTTTATGATTAAACTACAAGGCCGTTTACTTGCTTAAAAAAGTCTAATCTATCAGTCAGATGACAGAAGGCATGTAGTAGATTGTGAACAACAGGTTTTTCAGCAAAGTTTTGAACATGTTTATAATTTAGAGGCATGCATGTATCATGCATGAGATGCTGCAAAAGATGCAGGAGCAAAGGCTAAACATGTTTGTGTAAAGGCAAAAACTGGAAAAAGGAGCACAGTGTGATGCAAAAACAATTTCTCTCTGAACCTGCACATAGTGCTATTTACGTCATGCAGAATTGTGTTTCTGTTGTGAACTGTTTGAAATTTTTCACATTTTCGGACTCCCTGCCCAACCCTGAAACTTCCTCAAGGCACTTTTGAGATAAAGATTCAGCTTATCCAAAAATGGAAATTCTCATCATTTACTCAAAATTAATCATTCCAAACCTGACTTTCTTTCTTCTGTGGAACATAAAAGAAGATACTTTGGAGAGTGTTTTTTAGTCTCCCTGATGACTGCACAGGTCTTTGGTCTGTGTTGAGCTACAGCTGAACTGCTGGGGCAGGAATGAGAGTTCAACATTGCATGAGTTAAAGACACCATGTGGTTAGACCTTCCCATCTATGCTTTCCTCTGAGAACACACACACCCCAGTTCTCTTTCTTCATCAAAGCAGCGACCAAATCACTAGAGGTATTTCTGCAAATGTCAGGGGAGATGAGAAAGAAAGAAAGAAGGAAGCTTCAGAGCACTATATGAAACATGGTGATCACATACATGTGTGTGTAGGTGCCTGAGAGTACATGGCCCTGTTTTAAAAACTGGAGAACTGCATTGCTGTTTACTGTCTATATAGGCAGCTGCCATTGAAGACAGCGAAATGTGTCACATTTCAAACCAAATCTGGCCAAATCTGGTTTTGGTGGTCTGAAACATATTGCCAGCACAAACTATCCAGGAAAACTTCCTGCCAGCTGTTAAACATCTTCGAAATGCTATTAATCAATGACGATTATGTAATAGGTGGGTTTGGCGATGTGGCTCCGCCTTCTATGACATGTAATTCTTAACAGACACAAGTAACACATTTTTGTCACAGTTTTTGTTGTTGTGTGTTTGTTGTGATATTGAGAGAAAAGCGCACAGCACATATTTATCTGAATGCTAAAAGTATATAATTGCACAGCTATTCTTACTTCTTTAGTGTAGAACAAAAAATTATTCTACTGATCATGGTCTTAAAGGGATAGCTCACACAAAAATGAAACGTCTTGTATCTTCTTCTTGCTTTATGGTGTATTGCAGACTTATAAGTGCATTACCTCCACCTATCTATCAAGTGGACCATTGACACTCCTAATTGAGATTGTAGATAGAGTGTCAATGGTCCACTTGATAGATAGGTGGCGGTAATGCACTCAAGTCTGCGATCCGCCATAAAGCAAGAAGAAGAAGATGCCTTATGTTCCTGCTTGAGAACCCGTACAACAGGACGTGCTCAGGAGAGTTCAAACAGTTCAGACATTGCGTGAATCAGAGGTAAAACTACAAATAATGTCCAGTTTCTTGCACAGACCAATTGTTTTGTGTCTTTACACATCAATGTATCATCACGAGGCGCAGGGTTTAATTTGGTTTTATTTGTGTATGTTTTTTTTATTATAATTTTTTTTTTATGTTTTAGTCGTGATTCCCATCCACTTACATTATAAGAGTGATAGACTGCAACGGTTTGTTTTAAATATCACTGTTTGTGTTCTACTGAAAGTCACCAACATCTTGGATCCTCTGGGGGTAAGCAGATAAACATCAAATTTTCATTTTTGGGTGAACTATGCCTTTAACAATGGAACCTCATGAGGGAAGATATTCAAATAATTTGCTGTAGGAAGCAACTAAACACTAAACAATGTTTAGTTATTACTTATTTGGTTAATTATTAAATAAACATCGCTCTTTTGTCGACCATCTTGAGCGCATTTTCCTCCTCTGATCTTAGCACTGTCGAAACCGAATATTCATTACCAGCCCAATATTTTCAGTTGGCAAAATTTTTGCGCGTCACTAATAAAAACAATGAATTCAGACATACTGCTGTTTTTTGACTACTATACGGAACGGAAGTTGGTATATTCAGACACAGTAAGAGCCTGTGGTGTTCTTCAGAAGGGAAGCGGCTCTTAACAATCACATCACAAATGGGCCACCATCTGCCTCAGACTGACCTCTTTTACTACAACACACACAAACACAAACACACACACACACACACATATAATCACATATAATCAGCAGTCCTGAAACTCTTCAAGACAACTTCCACCTGCATATATTTCTGTCCCCATGCAATGGTGTGAAAGTAACACTGAACAGGAGAACTGAGACATGGAAAAACCTGACCTGAAGACAAACATGCAGACATGATGGAAGCAGTGGGGAAGGACGGCATCTCCATGGTCATGCATACTGATGGACACACACACATAATGATATCCCAAGGAGACTCTCTGATCAACATTTTCGCCAGAAGTACCAGGCTAATACCCACTTGAAGCACTTCTCATTAGAGTTTTGAATACACCGTTTTTCTCCAAGAGCAAAAGATGTGCAATTAATCACGGATTTCAGTGCTTCTTTCAAGACTGAATGGTTTATCTAATGGTTTCAGGATGATAATGGTTTGTCCTCAAATGAATAGTTACCTATAAATGAATATTATGTCATCATTTATTCACCGTCATGTCATTCCAAGTCTGCATGACCTACACTACTGAGCAAAAGTTATTTAAATAATTTTTTTTTAAAGACAAACAGAGTATAAACAGTAATGAATATTATTACAATTTAAAATAACTGTTTTCTATTGTAATGTATTTTAAAATGTAATTTATTCCTGTGATGGTGAATTTTCTTCAGTGTCACATGATCCTTCAGAAATCATTCTGATATACTGATTTGGAGCTCAATTATTATTAGTTATTATTGGTGCTCAATTATTAATACTCTTTCTTATTTTTATAACTCAGTATGTTTGTGGAATCTGATTTTCAGGATTCTTTGAAAAATAGAGAGATCAAAAGAACAGCATTTATTTAAATATTTTTTGTAATAACATAAATGTCTTTACTTTTTTGAGCAATTTAATGCATCCTTGCTGAATAAAAGTATTAATTTCTAATTATTATTCATCTCCAAGTATTAATTTTTATAATCTTACTTACTCCAAACTTTTGAATGTTTCACAGTATCCACAAAACAACAAAACATTGATTTTAACATTATAATATAATAATCAGAAATGTTTTTTGAGCAGCAAATCAGTATATCAGAATGATTTCTGAAGGATCATGTGACACTGAAGACTGGAGGAATGATGCTGAAAATACAGCTTTGATTACAGGAATAAAATACATTTTACAAGATATTCAAAACATAACAGAAATATTAAGTCTGGCATGCTGAGGTCAGGAATCCACGTGTCATAAAAACGCAAGCATGCATCTAATATCTGATAGTGACTCCAATAGCTATGTATTCTGATCCGTTCACATGATCACGGCCTGTTGACCGTCAGCATGTCTGAAGCCTGCAAGGTGACCTGGCCTCAAGCGGAGCACAATCGGCATTACTCCAGATCCGGACTGAGTTTCATCTGACCTTCAAAATCACGAGCCATCTGCATCCAAAAATACCACCTCAAAATGCATTCCTTTGCATTTTTAATCTTGCAATTAAACGTGATGTAATGTAATTAGGGCAAATAAAGTGCAATGAAAAATCTGCACACAAAGAGACACGCAGGGGTCAGAGATCAAGCTGCGTTAATCTCGAGTAGATGGCGTGTACACGGAGAGTGGGATTGGATTTTGCATGTGATCTCTGCAGGGTTTCAGGGTTAAATTATTAATTTGGCACTGGTCATCTGTGGAAGAGACAGGTGTGTGTGTGTGTGTGTGTGTTCAAGCTCCATGCTCTACCTGTACTGTTGAAGCCACATCCAAGGAAAAAGCCTCTCACTTCTGGTGCTTCACCCATCAGGGGCTTGAGATCAGCAGTGAAGAAATTCAATGTGAAATTCAGTGAAGATTCTGGAGAAAAAAAAAAAGAAAAAAAAGGGATAAAATACACACACATATATATATATATATATATATATATATATATACAGTGTCATTCACTATATTTGGATAAAAGCATCTGCTAAATGACTAAATTAAATGTAAATGTAAAAGCACTTCAGGAAAAAAAAATTGCTATGAGAGTTTGTGATAAGGCATTTTAAAGCACAAAGAGTAAGAAAATAAGGGTGAGAGGTGGGAAAATGAGGCACATGGTGCTGCTGGTGGGTCAGATCAGATCTTTCTGAGAGGCTCTTTAAAAATGTATCGCTGCTGAACGCTCACTTATAATGGTCTATTCGTAACGGTCAAAGCTTTCAGGAGTAAGATACTGTGGGATGACCCTCAAAAGCATCGAAGAAGGAGAGAAATGCAAAGGTGAATGAGTGCGAGGAAAAACAAAGGCCACGAGTGCAAGATCGATTGAGAGGTGAGACAGAAAAAGAGAGATGAAGAGCAGAGACACACCTTACTCCATTACTCCACATGAGAAAGTGTTTTCTGTAGCATCATTTGCTCTTTGAGGCTGCAGCTATATTTTATTTATCCATATTCTTCCTCTCCTCCATCACTCTTATTCATACATCACCACACACACACACACACACACACACACACACAGCTATGGCCTCAGAGAAATGACCAAAGTGCTCTGACTTCTGTCCTCAGAGGTCACCTTATAGTGTCAAATACGACTTCAACAACAGCAAACCAATGCCTTTAGAACATGAGAAACTGACTAAACGTGATCCAATTGAGATCAAATGCTACAAACTCATATTACAACACATTTGGATTGATTCAAATATATATTGGAAGTCCAAAAGTTAGATCACTAGTGAAAATGCTGCTAATTTTGAATTTATTTTATAAATGTAATACAAATTGCAATATAATTTTTGTGGCATTATTGTGATGTTATTATATTATTATTATTATACTGAGCAGGATTTGAGAATGATAAAGATAGCAACTTGTGCTTCAATGAACGAAAGATCTGTCAAAATTATTATTATTTTATTATTTTTATAATACTGTAAAATCTTGTTTCTTAGATAAAAAAACACTTAATATCAAATGAATCACAGATTTATAATGTGGTCTAAGGTTTCGTTAACATTTTTCTTCTTTACAAATTACATTATTAACACGAGTAAAAATTTGTTTCATTTTCACTTTATGTTCTTTACATAAAAAATATAAATAATATAATATATATATATATATATTTAAAAATACACTTATAGAGTCATAAAAGATATCTATATAAATCCTGTACTTTGTAAAAGAAAAAATTAAACAGTGATAAAAAAAAAAGAAAAAGAAAAAAAATGTATCACGGTTTCCATGAAAATATCAAGCAGCAAAAACTGCTTCTAACATTGATAATAATAATAAATGTTTCTAGAGCAGCAAATCAGCATATTTGAATAATTATATGATGCTGAAAATTCAGCTTTGATCACAGGAATAAATTACATTTTAAAATTCATTTAAATATAACATTAAACACATTTCACAATATTACAAATTTTACTGTTTTTAATATATATATGCCCATAAATACATAAATAAAGAATAAATAATATCCAGGCCAGATCTCAAAGTATATCAGTAATCATATTATACTGCAATTTTGTTGATAATATTTAATGTGAACCCACATAATGGTGTCTCAGTTAATTGAGTCATCAGTGTTTAGTGGACCAAGACCTCTGACTCACAACACAGCAGGCCAATGAGACACAGCATGAGTTTGAGCAGCAAACAAACTCATACATTTATTCTGAAATCATGTGACACACCACTGCACACAGGTGGTTTTAATCAAGTAAGGGTGATTTTCAAGTGTAGTTCTTGACTAAAGTGGATGCAGTAAATGGCCAGTGGGACACCACGGTCCTGCCTAAAGGTATAATTATCATGCCTTAAATGGGATTCATGTAAGGTCCAATGATAGCAGAGCTGAATTATACATATGCTTAACATCTCGTTTTTAATAGTTGATGAATGGAGTTTTTGCTATCACTCTCCTAAAATGATTTGAGGAGCGCTCATCCACTGACCTGAAACCCGCCTGCAAGTGACTGACAGCCACTACAGTGTGTTAGCGGCATTTCACATCTGTCATCATCTCTTAGTACAGCCAGTAAAGGTTGACTGAATCTCTGGGGAGAGCTGGAATGGTGACAAATCAGCCAATCAGAGTGCAGAGTAATTTGACTGGCAGTCTGGTGAGCCAATCACGCACAGCAAGATCAAACTCACTGTCACAAAGTATGTGTGATGAGCTGATGAAGATACTAGCAATCACTATAGAAATACCCTCAACTCTGCATCACATCTATTCTGAACAAAATATCGGTGCATATCTGTGCAAACAAATGACTCTTATGAGCTGTTAATACAGTTAAGGTTGATTCCTGGATGAAAGATTCTTATGAACTGGATCTTTTTAGCAATTAAATAATATACAGCGTGAAAAATGTAGTTTGATTCCTGAACTTATGACTCTTTTATTTGGTTATAAGAAAGATTCAAAAGCATATAACATGACCAGTTTGAATCCTTAAAGAATGGCTCTTATTAGTCAGTTCTTTTCAGTGAATCAAAAACATACAGCATGAAAAATGTAGTTTGATTCCAGTAAAAATAACTCTTATGAGCCGGTTAATTTTAGTGATTCAAAACCATACAGCATAAATAAAATGTAGTTCAAATCTAGTCCCGTACAAATGACTCCTATGAGCCAGTTTTTTTTAAGTGATGCAAATTCAAAGCGTGAAAAATTTTGTTTGATTCCCAAGTGAATAACAGAATCAGAAGTTATATCTCACAATTCAGACATTATATCTCACAATTCAGACATTATATCTCACTATTCAGACATTATATCTCACTATTCAGACATTATATCTCACTATTCAGACATTATATCTCACTATTCAGACATTATATCTCACAATTCAGACATTATATCTCACTATTCAGACATTATATCTCATTATTCAGACATTATATCTCACTATTCAGACATTATATCTCACTATTCAGACATTATATCTCATTATTCAGACATTATATCTCACTATTCAGACATTATATCTCACTATTCAGACATTATATCTCACAATTCAGACATTATATCTCACTATTCAGACATTATATCTCATTATTCAGACATTATATCTCACTATTCAGACATTATATCTCACTATTCAGACATTATATCTCATTATTCAGACATTATATCTCACAATTCAGACATTATATCTCATTATTCAGACATTATATCTCATTATTCAGACATTATATCTCACAAATCAGACATTATATCTCACAATTCAGACATTATATCTCATTATTCAGACATTATATCTCACAATTCAGACATTATATCTTATTATTCAGACATTATATCTCACAAATCAGACATTATATCTCACAAATCAGACATTATATCTCACAATTCAGACATTATATCTTATTATTCAGACATTATATCTCACAAATCAGACATTATATCTCACAAATCAGACATTATATCTCACAATTCAGACATTACATCTTATTATTCAGACATTATATCTCACAAATCAGACATTATATCTCACAATTCAGACATATCTCACTCTTTAGACATTATATCTCACTATTCAGACATTATATCTCACTATTCAGACATTATATCTCACTATTCAGACATTATATCTCACTATTCAGATATTATATCTCACTATTCAGACATTATATCTCACTATTCAGACATATCTCACTATTCAGACATATCTCACTATTCAGACATTATATCTCACTATTCAGACATTATATCTCACTATTCAGACATTATACCTCATTATTCAGACATTATATCTCATTATTCAGACATTATATCTCACAATTCAGACATTATATCTCATTATTCAGACATTATATCTCATTATTCAGACATTATATCTCACTATTCAGACATTATATCTCACTATTCAGACATTATATCTCACAATTCAGACATTATATCTCACAATTCAGACATATCTCACTATTTAGACATTATATCTCACTATTCAGACATTATATCTCACTATTCAGACATTATATCTCACTATTCAGACATTATATCTCACTATTCAGACATTATATCTCACAATTCAGACATTATATCTCACAATTCAGACATTATATCTCACAATTCAGACATATCTCACTATTCAGACATTATATCTCACTATTCAGACATTATATCTCACTATTCAGACATTATATCTCACTATTCAGACATTATATCTCACTATTCAGACATTATATCTCATTATTCAGACATTATATCTCACTATTCAGACATTATATCTCACTATTCAGACATTATATCTCACTATTCAGACATTATATCTCACAATTCAGATGTTAAATCTCACAATTCAGACATTATATCTCACAATTCAGACATTATATCTCACAATTCAGACATTATATCTCACAATTCAGACATTATATCTCACTATTTAGACATTATACTGTATCTCGCAATTCAGATGTTAAATCTCACAATTCAGACATTATATCTCACAATTCAGACATTATATCTCATTATTCAGACGTTATACTGTATCTCACAATTCAGACATTATATCTCACAATTCAGACATTATATCTCACAATTCAGACATTATATCTCACTATTTAGACATTATACTGTATCTCGCAATTCAGATGTTAAATCTCACAATTCAGACATTATATCTCACAATTCAGACATTATATCTCACTATTTAGACATTATACTGTATCTCGCAATTCAGATGTTAAATCTCACAATTCAGACATTATATCTCACTATTCAGACATTATATCTCACTATTCAGACATTATATCTCACTATTCAGACATTATATCTCACTATTCAGACATTATATCTCACTATTCAGACATTATATCTCACAATTCAGACATTATATCTCACTATTCAGACATTATATCTCATTATTCAGACATTATATCTCACTATTCAGACATTATATCTCACTATTCAGACATTATATCTCACTATTCAGACATTATATCTCACTATTCAGACATTATATCTCGCAATTCAGACATTATATCTCACAATTCAGACATTATATCTCACAATTCAGACATTATATCTCACAATTCAGACATTATATCTCACAATTCAGACATTATATCTCACTATTCAGATGTTAAATCTCACTATTCAGACATTATATCTCGCAATTCAGACATTATATCTCACAATTCAGACATTATATCTCGCAATTCAGACATTATATCTCACAATTCAGACATTATATCTCACAATTCAGACATTATATCTCACAATTCAGACATTATATCTCACAATTCAGACATTATATCTCATTATTCAGACATTATATCTCACAATTCAGACATTATATCTCACAATTCAGACATTATATCTCACTATTCAGACATTATATCTCACTATTCAGATGTTAAATCTCACAATTCAGACATTATATCTCACTATTTAGACATTATACTGTATCTCGCAATTCAGATGTTAAATCTCACAATTCAGACATTATATCTCACTATTCAGACATTATATCTCATTATTCAGACATCATATCTCGCAATTCAGACATTATACTGTATCTCGCAATTCAGACATATCTTGCAATTCAGACGTTATACTGTATCTCTCAATTCAGACATTATATCTCACTATTTAGACATTATACTGTATCTCGCAATTCAGATGTTAAATCTCACTATTCAGACATTATATCTCACTATTCAGATATTATATCTCACTATTCAGACATTATATCTCACTATTCAGATATTATATCTCACTATTCAGACATTATATCTCACTATTCAGACGTTATACTGTATCTCGCAATTCAGATGTTAAATCTCACAATTCAGACATTATATCTCCCTATTCAGACATTATATCTCATTATTCAGACATTATATCTCGCAATTCAGACATTATACTGTATCTCGCAATTCAGACATTATACTGTATCTCGCAATTCAGACATATCTTGCAATTCAGACGTTATACTGTATCTCTCAATTCAGACATTATATCTCGCAATTCAGACATTATATCTCACAATTCAGACATTATATCTCACAATTCAGACATTATATCTCACTATTCAGACATTATATCTCACTATTCAAACGTTATATCTCACTATTCAGACATTATATCTCACTATTCAAACGTTATATCTCACTATTCAGACGTTATACTGTATCTCTCAATTCAGACATTATATCTCACAATTCAGACATTATATCTCACTATTCAGACATTATATCTCACTATTCAAACGTTATATCTCACTATTCAGACGTTATACTGTATCTCTCAATTCAGACGTTATATCTCGCAATTCAAATGTTATATCTCACAACTCAGATGTTATATCTAACAATTCAGACGTTATATCTCACAATTCAGACGTTATATTTCTCAATTTTGAGTTTTTCACAATCTGGAGCTTATATCTTGCAATTTGGAGATTTGGAGTATATTCTGACGTTATAGCTCACAATTCATAGTTTCATTTTGCAATTTAGACCTTTTACTTACTTTTACTTGCAATTGAGACTTTATATCTCAATACAGATTTTTTTTCTCAGAATTCTAAATTTATATCTCGCAACTGTGAGTTTATATCTTGCAAATTCTAACTTTATATCTATTATAGTTAAGTTTTACATCTATATCTTGTATAGTGAAGTTTTATTCTTTACAGCATAATAAGACATTTATTAAGAACTCTTATAGAGTTAGTTTTGATTTCATGTTAATTTTACGGAGCAGACTGAACCTCCTCCCACCATCTGCACAGCTCCAACTTCACTTTCTTGGCACATCAATCATGCTTCCACCATGAAGACTTCTCAATTTGTAATTTTGTTTAAGCAAAGTCCTGTGTTTGTCACTGTCTTCTCTCACTGCCACAGGGGACTGTCAATGAACTCGAAACCGTGGGTTAGAAAGGAGCAGCAGACGGTGTGAGCAATCGGACAGCTGATGAAATGCTGATCGCAAAAAACGAGAGAATATGTGACCAGAGTGGAGCAGACTGAAGTGTAAAAATAAAACTGTAGAGGCTGCATGTGCTGAGAACCCAGCCAGGCTTCCCACTGTCTCATTAAAAGTTTCAGACCGCCACCGTTTCTACAAACACATTTCTCAAAATGTTCACACTTCCCTGAGATATTGATCCGCTGTTTCATAGCATGACTGCTGCTTTCTCTAGCGAAAGCGTGAGCTGACAGAAGGCTGGAGATCATTGCAAAGACAATACAGTGTAAATGTGGTCAAACTGGTCAAACTTTTCTATAATTTTGCCTATAAAAGGAAGATTAGATATTGGTCTAAAATTGCTCAAAATTGTGTTATCAAGATTGCTCTTTTTCAGGAGGGGCTTAACAACTGCAGTTTTAAGGGAGTTTGGAAATGTCCCAGAAAGAAGTGAGGCGTTCACCACTTCTAAAAGATCTGCTTCTAAGCAGTTAAGCACACTTTGGAAAAAAGATGTGGGAAATGTGTCAAGACAGCAGGTTGATGATTTTAGTTGCTGCACTATGTTTTCCAGAATTTTGCTATCAATTGCTTCAAAAGTAGACATAGTATCTTTTTGATATTGTGGCCGAATCTGTTTGACCTCTGCATTACTTGAGGATGTGCTAATCGCCTTCTTGATATTGATGATCTTCTCAGAAAAGAAGGAAGCAAACTCATTGCATTTGCTGTCTGAGAGCATTTCAGTGGGAATCTGACTTGAGGGTTTGTCAGTCTCTCAACAGTGGCAAAAAGAGTACAAGTGTTGTTTAAGTTACTGTTTATAAGGTTTGAGAAGAAATTCTGTCTAGCTGTGGCTAGTTTCACATTAAAATCATGAAGGCTGTCTTTATAGATGCTAGTGAATTTCAAGTTTTGTCTTCCGGCACATCCGCTCGGCTTTTCTGCATTGTCTTTTCATAGTCTGAACTGCTGTTGATCTTCTCCAAACTGATTTCTGTCTGTTTGTTTTCTTACTGACTATTATTGGAGCAATATCATCAATAACATTCTTAACTTTTGAGTTGAAGGAATCTAGGAGAATATCAACAGAGTCTGCAGAAATGCTTGGTGTTAAAGATATTGCCTCCATAAATAGTACACTTGTGTTCTCGTTTATGCATCTCCTTCTGACAGAGACAGATCTAGATTCAGTGGTAGCAGAGATCAATATATCAAAGAAAATACAGAAGTGATCAGATAGTGCTATGTCCTTAATAACAATGGATGAAATGTTTAGACCCCTACTGATGATTAGGTCCAGAGTGTGTCCACCTTTGTGTGTGGGTCCATGCACATGCTGAATCAGGTCAAAAGTGTTTAGAAGCGTTTTCATTTCTTTTGTAGTTTTGTTTTCTGCATTATCTATGTGAATATTAAAATCCCCTGCAATTGTAAAACAGTCAAACTCTGAGGAAATCATTGATAACATTTCTGTGACCTCTTCAACAAAGGCTGGAGAGTATTTTGGAGGCTTGTAAATAATAATAAACAGAAAAAATAAAATAAATAAATAAATAAATAAATGTGTAGCCTGAATGCACTTGTAAGTCCCATCAGTTACACACCTAACGCACACATGAATGCACATTGAATCATCTTGAAAAGTGGGAACTTCCCAGGAGCGGGGTGTGATCATGCATATGTGAACTGAAATCTGGGTTGTGGAACTCAAATCAAACACAGAAAATACAATACGCACAACTAATTAAAAATATGGAAGGAATAACAACTTTTATGTCTCAGATAAATTATTTTGCTTTCAGATTTGGAATCACAGTTATTACAACTTACATGGGGTTGTGTTCGTAGCCTCCCACAGAAAGAGCGGCACCGGAGGTAGACTGATGCATCATGGTCCCTGACGTTGAGCATATTCTAGAAAAAAAAAAAACATTTTAGAACTTAAAAATAAGTTCACATCATACGTTCAAATATCAACACTTCAAAAGAAAACTAGCTCATTGTGTTCATGTGTTCAAAATGGCTTTTATAGCAGCCATATGGTGCTTTACTAAACAACAACATGACTCCATCTCACCACATGATATGAGCAGCATGCTCAGTCACACACTACCTTTCAAACGCATGGAAGAATTAAGAATTTTAAATTGTTTTGAAAGAAGACTCTTATTTTTTTTTACTAAGGTTGCAATTTTTTTCATGAAAAATACAGTAAAAACAATATAATTGCGAAATATTATTACAATTTAGAGTTTTCTATTTGAAACAAATGCAATTTATTTCTGTGATGCAAATCTGAATCATCTCGCAGTTCATTTTATTTCCACCACAGAATGTTGACTTTTTTTATATCTCATTAATCTGTTGTTGTTGTTGTTTCTTAGAATTGCGAGAAAAAAAAATTGTGACAAAACAAGAAATTTAAAAAAAAATAAAACTTCAGACTTTACATAAAATAAGTTAAAATAAGTTAGGCAGAAACAAGCATTTTTACTGTATTTTTTTTTTTTTTTGAACAAATAAATGCGGCCTTGGTGAGCATAAGAGGCTTCTTTAAAAAAAATATTTTATCGATTTGTTTTTGTCCACTGTTTATTTTAATTCTGATTTAAAAAGGGGGGGGGGGTTAATATTAATTGCTCAGTTTCACAGACCCTTCAGGAGCAAAAAAAGTCAATCGGCTTTACTAGCACCTCATATGAATGACAAACATTTCATCTCTTCAGTTTCAGTGATGACTAGCTGTGAAGAGAAACACGGCTGTCATCAACTATGCATCAAACTACAAGCGCTCTCCCTCTCACACACACACACACACACACACACACACACAGTGTTGCATAATCCACAGAGGGAGTGTGTTAAGTGCTCATGCCACAGCCGCTGTTGTGTTTTGCCACTGCAGTGTAAAGTGAATAGAGCAAGACGACTCCATAGGGCTTAAAACAGACCAAGAGCAAAAAAAAAAAAAACGTGAAGGAGGGACAGACTCAACACAGCAGGAAGAAACAGCAATCTAGTGTGAAACATCTATTTATAATTTTAACACAATTCGAACTAATGCATGTGTCACATCATTTTCTTTGGTTTCCTTGGCTGCTAACACATTTAATTTAGAACAATTCCTTGATTTCCGTCAAGCAACGTGTAGAGGAAGGGCACACTAAGATGACGGTCATCTACACAAAGTGTTTAATAGAATCCAAGAAGATGATAATCCATGAAGATAAAGGAGAAACAGAGGAACTTAAATACACAGACCAAATGAGGAGAATTAACTAACACAGGTGAACCAGATGAACTAATCAAACATGGGCCAAGTGGCCTGAAACTCTCTCAAACTGGGCCTGGCTCATCAAGACATCCTTATTGCTGAGCCCTGTTCTACTTTTCACAGGTGAGGTTAGGTTTAGTTAATAGGGCACAACATGCAATAAGCTTAATTAATTATTTTTTAATATCCCTTTATCCTTCTCCCTACACTGCCGCCCATAGGTTTGGCATAGTTATGATGGCGCTCGACGGCGTATTTATGCGGGTTGATGTAAACGACAACTTTTTTTGAAACGATGTTGTGTGCACGACAGAGGTGGGTAGAGTACCCAAAAACTGTACTCAAGTAAAAGTAAAAATACTTCTAGAAATATTTACTCAAGTAAAAGTAAAAGTACTAGTCTTGAATAGTTACTTGAGTAAGAGTAAAAGAGTATCGGATAAAAAAATCTACTCAAGTAGTTAGTTACTAGTTACTTTGGGTCATATATACTGAGCCTATTTTTATTTAGATATATAGATAAAATGTATGTAATGTATGTGTGCGTGTATAAATGTATATATTTCATCAGCCTTTACTCCAATTTATGTAATTTATTATAAAACCCTGTCTGTTTACTTAAGTAACAGATATAGGTGTCATGCCATAACATATTTTTAATACGACTGACTTTATATTAAATGTGAATTTAACATTGAAAGTTAATGTGATATAAATATTTCTACTAATCTTTCATTGTTCAGAAAGAGAGCAAATAACATTTACATTATTAAAGATCATTTTCACTGACAGTCTAGATTTCAATCACTCTCAGAAACTCCCATTAAAATCACTGAAACTGTTAACACTGTGAAATCAATATCTTAATTAAAGATTCGTACACACATCTGCACTTTGTTGTTCCTGCGAGAGAATTCGCCAGAAAGAGGTATTCAGTCAGTGAGCGAGTGAAGGAAGCACCGGCATTTCAGCGATTGACTCATCTGAACGCCTCTGATTGGCCAATGCTTTAATAAGCTCAATAGAATCATGTGTGATTGGTTATAATGCGCAGCGCTGTATAAACGCATCTATCTCTGGCTCACCGCCAGCCAGCGATCACAGATCTGAATTCAGCAGCTGTTGCTATGACTTGCTGAACGTACTTGCACCGGTGTGATTGTATTAAAATTAATAAAATCTTCATCGGCTATTTTTTCTCTTTTAGAAGCTGCATTCAATTGACTCCCCTCTGTTATAAGCCACACATGTACAACAAACTAATGTCAAAGTGCTATCGTGTACTGTAATCGAATGTAGCCCAAGTTATTACCTGTTAAACAGTAGACAGCACACGCGGTGTTCATCTAATAAGGATCTCCATCGCTAGCAAATAATAGCCTTTGCAGATTTGCTTTCAATTCAGTGCAGTTCCAGACACGTTACAACTCTGAGTGAACCGCTGATGCTCAGCGCGTGCGGCAGGGAACTGAACAACTCATTCAAACTGATTCATGAACCAATTCACTCGTTTGCCAATTGGTTTGATCAAGCCTTTGAACAGAATTGACTCAAAAGAATGAATCATTCGCGACTGGGCATCGCTCATTGCCCAGAGAAAAGTAGACGGCGCGTTTGGAATAAACTGAAGCATTTATAACATTTATTGCATTAAGATAAAGTAACGAGAGGAGCGTCGCCCACAGTAACGGAGTAAAAGTACAGATTTTTCCCCAAAAATTTACTCAAGTAAGAGTATAAAGTACCCATCTTTAAATATACTCCGAAAAGTATTAGTTACCCCAAATAATTACTCAAGTAAATGTAACGAAGTAAATGTAACTCGTTACTACCCACCTCTGGTGCACGATGTTATTTTTGAAAACGGAGGGGGTGAAATATTCATTTCTCTAAATACCCGGCTATGTGTAAATGTGGCATCAATTTGGAATAATTTGAATAAAAACATTTTCCATTATATTAATTAAGACATAGGATGAATATTTGCTGTAAAAATAATTTATTATTTTAAATATAGATCAGTGCTATTGCAGCACATGGTTAAACTGGACCACAAGTATTCAAGAGAATAAAACACGACTGAACTAAAATATTGCATACAAAAGTGGTGAAACGGTTCAGTATTTTTTTATATCAACACATTAAAATAAATCAGTAATGGATGCTGGACTCTGTTTCCCTGCATGCACCATGATATGAATAAATAATGCAAATTACCACCTCCCTGTTATGTAAAACATCTATGTCTCCCCTTAATGATGTGAACTTGAGTGTATCGGCTGTGTTTTGTGCATGGAATTCTAAAGATCTATGCTATGCTGAACTGGACAGTGAGACGCATCTAAAAGCTCACCTGAATTCCCTCGATTCTTTCTGTGACGATATAAGCATGGTGCATGGCAATCAAAGGAACACTGACGCCTGCCATGTTACCCAGCTTAGTGACCCAGACCCCTAAAAAACACACGCAGGAATAAGTGACAGGATTTTGCTGTATTGTATGGTATTAAAACTGAAACTCTATGAAATTTCATTATGAAATCCATTTGAAGAAATACTTAAAATATTTAAGTAAAATAATCAAAAAGTAAACGAATGATGAATTTAAAATATTAAAATAATATTACACCCTACCTGGCTAAACCTTTACAGAATGTATAAATTACTTGTGATAGAATTTTTTGTAATATTTCTTAACGTTTTAAAGGGTTGTTTAGTGTAAAATACTAAATCAAATTTGGATAAAAAATTCAATTTGACAATTTAACTGACAACAGGCAAAACGGGATCCAAATTAATGATAGGTAACATCTGATAGGTAAATTCATTGTATGATTTATATTCAGACATATAAATGTTCACATACTTAATAGCCCATATTTTAATTACTGTAAAGAAACAACACTAAGAATGCAAAGTGAATGATTTCACTCAACCTATAGCTTTTAATGAAAAGAAAAGATGTCCGAACTCAAGGAAATATTAAATAATCCCATTAATTACACTGAGAATTAATTAAACAAATAATAACACAAGTAACAACACAACAATTAGGGGCTTTGTATCTATTCTAGGGTGTCAACTTACCCCAAGTGTCTAATTTTATCCTTTTGCTTCAAACTAAAAACTATAACTCCACAAATCTGAAGCATTGATGTGTTCATTAAATGTCTCATTAAAAAAATAAACACACAAAAAAAAAAATCTCACAAATGTTGATATTCAGATGAAACAACAATATTTTACATGGTCTAGCTATTAATAAAATCTATTTAGATGATATTTTTTCCATTTATGGTAAAGAGTGTTTTCAAATTAGCTTTCATTATTTCATAATTAAGAAAATCGCTTTCAGAATTATTAATTTTATGAAATAATAGGTGATGGACATTTTGAAACAGTAAGCTTTCACAGCAGCATTTGGTTAAAATGCATTTCATTATCAAAGACAGCCCTCTGCTGGTGAAGTCTGCATCATTCTGACCTGCACAATTCACCACACATGGTGTTTGATGGTCCCATGAGCCGTTTCTACTGCTTTCAGTCTCTTAATGCCCAAATCATCAACCTTGACCTGGATACCTGTCACTGGACAGTTCTCGATCACCTGTAATCAATAATAACTGTATCATTAAGGTTCTAACTTAAACCAGACCACTGGCATACAATACAGTAATTCACCCTGCTCCAACAGCTTATATATAGAATAATTCACTCATCACTTAAAAGGAGTAAAGGCTATGGAGACGTACAGTGGCACTGTATCATTTTTCTTTATTTTTATTCTATCCTTAAGATTTAATTGAGCATTTTAGCATAATGTGAGTGAGTTTATGTTACTCTAATAAGCCTATATGAGTTCAGCTTTGTCATGTGAAATATTTTGAATACAGAAAATGCAGCCTTGCTCCCCGCATTGTTCAACAAAACCATTCGCCTAGAAATAATGTCCCTCTTGTCTTTGTAGAACATGATGCTAAATCTATGGTGAAGCATTTTTGCAATTCTCAATTTATGCAATGCGAACACATTGAAAGTACTTGACAAGTAAATTTAAGAACTACAAGGTGAAGGCAGACTTCCAAGCAGATGCGTGAATGAGCCAACATACATCTAAGTGGCCTTAATTTACGTTTTCAGTCAGTTTAACTTGACATTTCACACCATCAGAAAAGGATGAGTCTGCACCATTCCAAAAATGCTGTCTTGGCAACTAGGTTTGAGACAGCCTGAAGGTTTTTCAGAGAGTTCCAGAACAATGCATGCATTTCTTACCTGTCAGATGAATAAATCCAGTAGGAAAAAAATAATAAAACACAAGAAATGTGTTCAATTTTGCTGTTGCAGACGTTGGGTGCTGTTTAGTCCTATCGCCTGAAGCTCAGATGGTTGCAAGCTGCCAAATAGACATGTTAACCCTAGTTTATACTCTCCACCCACCAACAGCAAGATTTGTAGTAAGTTATTATGCAAATGTATATAATAGCAGATGCATAAGTAATTAGATTATATTTATGTAGATTTGAAGCATATTTATAGATGGGGAGATTCAAAAGTTTTTTTTATACACATTGATAAAACATTATTCTGATACTCATATTCAGTATGTGGGTATATATATACAGATGTATACATTTACATTAATCTATAGGTTAATGTGTTTTCCCTCAGAGCAGATGGGAATGAATGGGCATTTGAATGGCCATTCAAGAAAAACAAACATGTGGTTGTTGTAATGTTGTACTCTAACCAGTAGATGGCGACAGAGCTCCAGCAGAACCAGCAGTTGGCCATAAAACAGTCCATATTAACATCCTATTATTATATTCTAGGTCTAACTATGGGTTTATAATATCTGCATTTGTTATCTATCTGAGAGACAAGCGATTTCAATTATAAAATAACCGCCATAATTCTTCACATTAGAAATTTATTTCTATTGATTGATTTAACTGTCATTCAGTATGTAAGGTCTATTGAAAACAATTTCCTTCTATGGTTAGAAAAGCCATATGAAACTTAAGAAAATTTGTAGCGCTCCAAATGAGAGAAAAAAAATCCTTTTACTGCAGGTGCTAGAACCAAGAAGATAAAAATGTACCTAGCTGTAAACTAAGTCCAATGCAGACTTTATAAACTGCATCGTGCAAAAAAGTGCATTGGGTTAAAAACAAATGAACAAGTCTGTTATACTGCAAATACTGTTCCTTAAATGCTTGAGCATAAAATACATGTGACTCACATCCAACATTATTATTATTTTATTTATTTATTTTTTCAAAAAACAACCAAATTTACCAAAACTGCCATGCATACGCTTATCATGACATTTCATTTTGCCCTGCCATTCAGTTTGGAAAGACACAGAAGGGAATAAGACAGGGGAGATAAATAAATAAGAACAAATGATTATGATGGGAACAGAGAAATTCGACATGAACAGCAAAAGTGCACCAAAATAGAAAGAAACTCACCACACACACTTTTCAAAAACACACTAAGCTCTGTTTGTTTGATTGCCTAAGCATGATAGTCCTTACGACAGTTGTTCAAACTTTAACAAATAAAATCCAGTAGTAAAATAAATAATGCACTACTTCCATAAAAACTAACAAATGTCCTTTTTTATATAGTTAATAGAGAAAAATGCCCTAACAGAGATAGAAAATGTCCTTAATCTGTACCAAAAGATGGACAAAAACCTTCTTCTCAAATATATAATGAAACCTTTTTTTCCTATTGAATCGTAGTCAAGTATAAAAGTCATCAGATTTATTGCATCCTGTTGCCTTTACAGTTTTTGTTTTCCATTGAATTTTTTTTTCCTATTTTAGAATTTTCAAATTTTCTCGCTGTTAAACTTGCGCTTAAAACAAGAAAAATGCCACATACTTCATTCAGTACATATTGTCTGAAAACATGTCTTAATATGTTTTATATTAATATCTTTTATTTTACTAAGGAAGTAAATGTATCATATTTAAAAAAAATTTTTTTACTGGAAAACAAGAAAAAGCGAGTAAAAGTCTCCTCCTAAGGATTGGTCCCAGGCCTCCCACGTCTCTTCCACAGGTCTGAGGTCTCCGTGATGAGTGACATCTGCCCTTATAAACAGCTGCTCACTCGTTCAATCCCTCCACTCTTAGAAAGTGATCATTTATGCCATTTGTGTGGCTTTGGGGCAGTACTTCACAACTCGTCCTTGTGGGTGGCGCTCTGCAGGCCGGCTGGTGGCTGAGAGCCCTTGAGAGTTTTATGCGAGCCCCTCCAGTCCGTGCGCACATTGTCGTCATCCCACAGCGTAGAGGTCTCTGTGTCGCTCACCCACTCTGGGTCACCGGCGTAATGGCAGGGCTGCACCAGAAGGGGGTGTGTGGAATACACCTTCAGATTCCGATTGGGAAAATGGGATTTGTAGTCCTCACTATTGAAAGAAAACACCAAAATAAAACAGTTTTAGAAGCTGAACTCTGAACTTATGATTGTAGGCTTTAGAAAATAGGTTATGAATATTTTCATGTGACGTCACCAGACCCCCCCTCCCAAAAAAATATATAATATAATATAATATAATATAATATAATATAATATAATATAATAACCAGGCAAGTTAATTAATAATATAATATTAATACTACTGTATATGTATTAATACTATATCCATATTTTATCCTGATGTTAAATAATTCCTACCACTCAGTATAAGCAATATAATATTATAATATAATAATTATAATATATATATATATATATATAAACAATTATAATAATATAATATAATATATAAATCCATATTAAATATAAGCATAAAAAAATGACATGCAATAAAATAAATAAATATAAATAATTTATATATATATATATATATATATATATATATATATATATATATATATATATATATATATATATATGTATGTGTGTGTATCCTTAAATTATTTAATACTATTTTATAAATATACATAAATCTATATTTGATAATATAACATAATAAGGTAATGAATAATATAATAATACTATCTAATAATATATTAGATATCCTATACACTATATCCTATACTATATGGTACAAAATTTCTACCACTCAGTATGAGCAATTGGGAAATATAGATTTTTATCTCAATTTTAAAAGGTACTAGAGATGCTGGCTTTACAACCTTTCAAAGGAAAGAGGTCACCACTGATCTATTTAATGTCTCTTTTGGATCAAGAATGAGCTGGCGAATCATTGCAGGGCTTGTGCTGCTCGACTTTACCTTAATAAATTAATAAAATATCAATTATTTTCAGCAGAAGCCTGTAGAGATAGTTCATGTGCTGAGGGTAAGCGTTCGTACTGGGCCAGCTGGATGAGGGCCCTTGGCTTTGTCAGACTTGGAAGGAGAGCAAAGCGGCTAAAGTAGCTACTAATTTAGCTGGAATGCGTAACGGGGAAGACAGGGCAGGGTGTTTAAAGGGTTAGCCGTCAGCGGGGCAGCAGCAAAACACTGGATTCTGCCGAGAGAGCTGCTGTTAGCTGGAAAGATTGAATAATACGGAGAGAACGCTGCTCTGATCTGTCTCTGTGGGGATGAGGAGCTTCAGGCGGGACGTGCCAAGGGGTTAAAGGGAAGGCATCATGCCAATCCACAGCACACATAACCCCTGCACAGAGGAATCAAAGCTGGGTTTATTTCTTGGCTTGAGTCTCGACACTGTCCATAAAAATCAAATGACTTGTACAATTACATAGTGAAGAAACTATGCATAGTTTTTTTTTTTTTTAAATAAAGCAGTCTCCGTACCTAAGTGCACATTTGTGGTGTGCTATTTCAGTCATTCCTACTTTGCAAAAATATGAAGTACTCATATAATACAATGGAGGAGTAATGTATATGTTTTTATAGTGAGGATGCATACTTTGTCAACTAAAATTAGCAACATCACTCTTCTAACCAAACAAATCATTTTAACATTTAAAGAAATAGTTCACCCAAAAATAAAAAAGGGACTCACCCTCAGGCCTTCCAAAATGAGTTTGTTTCTTTCTGAACTGATTTGGAGAAATGCAGCATTGCATCACTTGCTCACCAGTGGATGCTTTGCAGTGAATGGGTGCCGTCAGAATGAGTGTCTAAACATCTGATAAAAACATCACAATAATCCACAAATAATCCACACCAGTCCAGTCCATCAGTTACGTTCTTGAGAAGAGAAAAGCTGTGTACTTTAAGAAATAAATCCATCAAGACATTTTAATTTAAAACATTGTTTACAGCTAAAATACAAGTCCGCTATACCTAACATTGCTTTCTCCAGTGAAAAAGTCCATCCCTTTACAACTCTCACATCAAAACCCACCAACTAACTGTGTTTGATCTGTGCATATTTCTCTCCTGATTCAGATGAGGCGGCTTTTTAACTGGAGGAAGCATTATTATGTATACAGGACTTGTATTTTAGCCAGAAGCGATAGTTTGAAGTTTAAAATGTCTTAATGATGCAGCTTTTTCACGTCACATGTCGTTACTTGATGGACTGGAGCGGTGCGGATTACTTGAATTTACTTCTCGTTCTGACGGCACCCATTCACTGCAGAGGATCCATTAGTGAACATTTGATGCAATGCTAAATTTCTCCAAATTTGTTCCCATGAAGTAACAAACCCATGTACATCTTCAATGACCCGAGGGTGATTATATTTTCATTTTTAGGTGAACTATTCCTATAAAATATGCTTCAACCCTGAAGATTTGAGCGTGCAACTCACTTGGGGTGCTTGTCATACATGATGGGTAGAAACTCATCCACAGGAAGCATCTTGGATATCGGTTCGGCGTTGAGGAGCTTCTGAGCTCCCTGAAGAGAGATGGCGTAAGAGAGCGTCCAGTAGGAGAAATCAGCGTACACCAGGTTCCTCACATTCTCCACTGGGACCTCCTCTTCAGGGTACACCTTCTTCCTGCCCAGGTATCTGCAACAGATCACCACAACAGTTAAAGTCACCTGATGAGTTTTACTATTGGTTTATATTATATAAAATCATAACAAATCTGTACAAATGAAACGGAAGTCTTCCTTATAACTGCATTATTCTGGTTCTGGTTTGTTCTAGTGACAGACAGGTGTCACTCACATGATGTCCCAGTCCAGCTCCACCTGCTCCACCTCCTCCATCAGACGCATCAAGCGACGTTTAAAGTTGACTTGGAAATGTACATCGTCCTCAAAAATCAGCGCCTTGTCTAGCTGCATGTCTACCATCTATGAATGATAGCAATGATAAAATCATTCTGACATACTAAAAACACAGCTTATTTTATATTCATTATTTTAATAAAACACTACTGTTTAGTTAAGTTTGGAGTCAGTATGATTTTTTTTTTTTTTTACTGAGAAATTAAGGATGGATTCAATTGACCAAAAGTAACAGTGACATAAAGTGACAATTATAATTTGGATGTTTCAAAAGATGCCTGTTTCAAATAAATAATCTTTTTACTTTCTATTCGTTAAAGAATGGGGAACACATACAGTATTTTATCAAGGATTTCAACAGAAATATGACTCATCCAACTGTTTTCAACATTGATAATAATCAGAACTGTTTCTTAAGCATCAGATCATCATATCATAGTGATTTCTGAAGATCATGTGACACTGAAGACTGGAGGAATGATGCTGAATATTCGCTTTGATCACAGAAATAAATTACATTTTACAATATAACACAACAGAAAACCGTTATTTTAAATTGTAATCATATTTCATAATATAACTGCTTTTATGGTATTTTTGCACAAATATTTTTTGTAATGCACAGTAATACATTTTAAAATAAATAATAGTAGTAATATTAACAATAATAATAACATTTATATAATGCATTTATATAATGCATAATATAATATAATGCATTTATATAATGTATAAATACATTTATATAATGTATATTTTAGCTACATTAATAAAAGCATGATAAAACCCATGATGCATTAGATGCATTAGACACTGTATTCTAAAAAAAGAATTTAAGGTTCCATTTGTTAACTACATGATAACTACCATGATACTCCTAAAGCATTAGTTCATGCTAATTTAATCATACATTACTAATCAAACGTCTGCTAATATAATTTAATGAAGCTCAGCTAACATTACCTATCAATAAAAAGTTGTACATTCATTAACTAACATTAACAAAGATTAATAAATACTGCAACAAATGTCTTGTTCATACGTTAGTGAATGCATTATCCAACATCATCTAATGGAACCTTATTGTAAAGTGTTACCAATGACAATATATAAAAGTGGCATTTATTTCAATAGTTTAAGGGTCTGCTGACCTCTTTCCAGATGTTGTAGTGGCTCAGGAAGCAGCCCACCTCTCCCTTGGTCAGCGTGCGGCCGGAGAAAGGGTCGTAGTAACCAGGTAAGAGATCAACACCTAGAATCTTAATATCGCTGCTGTTCAGAGCTCTGCATGCACACACCATTGGAAAAACGACATTATTCCTCTTATCATCACTTGCATGTATAAAGAAAGAATGAATAAAGATTGCTCTTAAGAGTAAATGTCTGTTCTTACGCTCCATCAACAGCATCCACAACTTTAGCATCAATCTCTAGCTCATACAGTGACCATAACATCCTGTCCCTGCGGTCTGGACGTCTGCGCAGGTTTATCAGGTAGATCTGAGGAGAACAAACACACACGCTGAATGGTGTAGCTCAAAGCAATGGTAAAAAAACAAGAGCATGCACTCAACTTTACCTCATCAAAGCCCATGTGATCAGACTGTTTGGGAGGAACGTGGACATAGCGAGACAAATACATTGGCGGCCCGTGGACTGTGGGAGAAATTATTTTAATTAGGACAAATCCTTGATTAAGGAGCTAAAGGTTAGTGTAGTCTTCAAATACAGTGGGGGTCAAAAGACTGAGACCACACTGAAAATCACACAAGACGCTTTTTGGGATATTTTATGCTACATGATCATACTATAGCTGTGGTAAACAAAAAAAGGCAAAGATTCTTGTGACTTTATTTACTATAAGTGACTTATCTTGTTATTGTGACTTTATGTCTTACAATTGCAACTTGTGTCTCATAATCTGACTTTATTTCTCATATGTATGACTTCAGTTTCATATTAAAAAGTTCACTTCACAATTTCATATACTATTTTAAATACTATTTCTATCATGTTCTTGTCATTTGCCACCCTTGTGAAAATGTATATTCATATGTACTTTATATATGTACTTATACCATGTATGTATATATATATATATATATATATATATATATATATATACAGTACAGACCAAAAGTTTGGCCACGCCTTCTCATTCAAAGAGTTTTCTTTATTTTCATGGCTATGAAAATTGTAGATTCACACTGAAGGCATCAAGGGCTATTTGACCAAGAAGGAGAGTGATGGGGTGCTGCGCCAGATGACCTGGCCTCCACAGTCACCGGACCTGAACCCAATCGAGATGGTTTAGGGGTGAGCTGGACCGCAGACAGAAGGCAAAAGGGCCAACAAGTGCTAAGCATCTCTCGGGGAACTCCTTCAAGACTGTTGGAAGACCATTTCAGGTGACTACCTCTTGAAGCTCATCAAGAGAATGCCAAGAGTGTGCAAAGCAGTAATCAAAGCAAAAGGTGGCTACTTTGAAGAACCTACAATATGACATATTTTCAGTTGTTTATATATATAATTCCACATGTGTTAATTCATAGTTTTGATGCCTTCAGTGTGAATCTACAATTTTCATAGTCATGAAAATAAAGAAAACTCTTTGAATGAGAAGGTGTGTCCAAACTTTCTCATCCAGAACGCTGCTGCCAGGATTTTGACTAGAACCAGAAAATCTGAGCATATCACACCAGTCCTCAGGTCCTTACACTGGCTTCCAGTTACATTTAGGATTGATTTTAAAGTACTTTTACTTGTATATAAGTCGCTAAATGACCTAGGACCCAAATATATTGCCGATATGTTCACTGAATATAAACCTAACAGAGCACTCAGATCATTAGGATCGAGTCAGTTAGAAATACCAAGGGTTCACACAAAACAAGGGGAGTCCTCCTTTAGTCACTATGCCGCCCGCAGTTGGAATCAGCTTCCAGAAGAGATCAGATGTGCTAAAACACTGGTCACATTTAAATCTAGACTTAAAACTCATCTGTTTAGCTGTGCATTTATTGAATGAGCACTGTGCGATGTCCGAACTGATTGCACTATATTTTACGTATTCACTGTATTTTATGTAAAATCATTTTCTATTTTTAACTGTTTTAAATTCATTCCATTTTTAAATCATTTAATTGCTTGTTTTTATTTTTGTTATTATTTCTCTTCATGATTATTTTACTTTCTTTTATGTTACGCACTTTGAATTACCATTGTGTATGAAATGTGCTATATAAATAAACTTGCCTTGCCTACAGTCCAGGTAACCAAAACTTGAAAAATAAAAAAAGGTCATAAAGTGTCATAAAACAAATATCTCATTTTATGAAGAGATATAATCACTTTAAGTGGTCTTTTATTTCATTATTATTATTATATAATCTGCAAGAACAGTTTTTTAAATATACTTTTTAAATATTTGAAGTACTACAACTGTGCACTGGTCAAGTGCACTGCTTCTCACACGAGCTGTACAAGCTCATTTAAGTGCTCTTATCATTATACATTTTTCAAGTTAACGCACAAGTTTATTCTAAAAATATGATTTAATAAAAATAAATAAAAAATGATATGTTAGTGTTACTCACTCAGAGATTCCAGGTAAAGGTGGACAAAATTGACTCGATCATCCTCCACGGTCTGATGAGGCTTTGCAGGTACGTTCAGATACCCATAACGCTCCTTGTTGCACAGATACATCTGCACCTCTGTTTCATAGAGTGAATCATATCAGATAAACAGTGTCAGAAATTTTACTCACTCCGTCTCTTTTCAACTCTCTTCAAGGCTAATTGACTGTCAATCCTAAAAAAAAATTAAGTCAGTTGGACATAGGGAAGAATTTTTCCTCAATCCGTCCAAATTTAACTTAATCCAGATGTTAAACTCATCATTTTGCATAAGATAAATGAGATCTGCTGGAGTCTTCCAGAAGGGGGCAACATACCCCATATCTTGCAGGAGAAGGCAAAAACGATGATGTCGTCAAAGGGCCAGGAGTAGTCTTTGTGAGGGGGGTGAAAGGCCACTCTCTTGGTGTCCTCTTTGCGTAGGTCCAGCAGAATAGTGGAGTGGACCATCGGCACAGGGTAGCAGCCTCGCCTTTGCCGCTGTTTTGTGGGGAAGTATTCAGCAGTACGACGATAGTAACCCTGAGACGAAACAGAAAACTGAACAACACAGCCAAAGGACAAAGTGTTTGAGCAAACACTCCCTAAACAGACCTATAATGGATATATCTATAATATAATATATAATACACAATATCTGCTCTCCCTCGTGTATAGCTTTGTGAAATGGGAATAATTTGTTTGTCAGTTTGTTTGGACAATTAAAGTATGAATCACAGATTCAAGTTTTTTTTTTATGTTTTTGTAGCATAATATTTAGTTACATATTTAGTGAATGCTGTAATACAGATAGATATTTAGGTCAATAATTAAAATTACTGCAAAAATAAATCTTTACTGTTATACTGTATGTATAAACTACTGCTGAAATGTTTGGGTAATGTTTTACAATAAGGTTCCATTAGTTAATGTATTAACTAACATGAACAAATAGTGAACAATATATTTATTACAGTATTTGTTTTTACGTTAGTTAATGAAAATACAGTCGTTCATTGGTAGTTCATATTAATTCACAGTGCATTAACTATTGTTAACAAGCACAACTTTTGATTTTAATAATGCATTAGGAAATGTTGAAATTAACATGAACTAAGATCAATAAATGCTGTATACAGTATGTGTTGGTCATTCTTAGTTCAAGTTAACTAAAGTAGTTAACTAATGAACCTTATTGTAAAGTCTTATCGTTTTTTTTTATGTTTTGCATTTATTTAATGAAAAAAATCTTTTTAAAATGTAATGTATTTCTGTGATCAAAGCTGAATTTTCAGCATTATTGCTCCAGTCTTCAGTGTCACATGATCCTCAGAAATCATTCTAATGTGCTGATTTCATACTCAATTTAAGTATTATCAATTCTATTTATTTTATATCATTCTGTCCTTTGACAAACAGAGAGTTTACAAGAACAGCATTTATTTTAAGATCATGCACATGTACACACACACGGTTCCAAGCTGGAAATTCATTGCATTGTACCTGTGGAGTGATGCCACACCAGTAGTTGGAGTACGCTGACTGTGAGTCCAGCATGGGGGCAATGACTGACTTATTCTCCAACATCAAGAGATGCAGTGTGTCTGGGTTAGTCAGGATGTTGTCTGCGTCTGAATACTGCAGATGAGAAAATAAACACAAATAATGACATCTGATAACACAATCCTAATGATATCATTTGATAGACTTGATATTAGAAAATATAAAAAGATACTGACATGATATGAGCAAAAATTATTTGAGTGCATTCCAGCATAATTCACATTTCTGGCCCCAATAAGATCTGAATCTTTTGAAGAGTTTTGACCTGGTTGTATTTTTTTATATTCCTGTTGTATAGGGTGTATAGGCTCTAACTGGGTCATACCAGAATGTAGTCAGCCCATCGGTCCTTGGCAAAGTCCAGCGCTGCCTGTTTGAGCTTCATAACATACTCATAGCGGTCGTTAGTCCAGTGCTTGGGCCCCAGCTCACCTACATAGGATCTGTGTGGATAAAACAAATCAATACAAGATTAATTGGTAGTACCTAAATTGCAAAAACTTAAAAACAGATCCCAAAGCATTTTTTTAAATTGTGGTTTTAACAGGATAAAGTATCTGCCATATGTTCATGTCGTGTGATGTTCATCTCACACGGGTTTATCTAAAGGTCTCCACTCCACATAGTGATACTGTGTTTGCATGACTGTGAGCCATTCTTGCAGGATTGCTGTTGTGTTGTCAATGTTGTGGTCTGTCGCCACCCTACAGGAAACATTAAGCAGAGAGCAGGAATTAATTGGTGTCAGTAAATTGCCTCTACCTGAAAACATATGAAACCACTCAAAAGATGGTTAGGTTTTTGGCCACGCTTTATGATACAATCAATGCACATCATTACAGACTTCCGTAAGTATATATGTGAGCATTTATGTACATATATATATATATATATATATATGTGTGTGTGTGTGTGTGTGTGTGTGTGTGTGTGTGTGTGTGTGTGTGTGTGTGTGTGTGTGTGTGTGTGTGTGTGTGTATGTGTGTGTGTGTGTGTGTTTCTATAAGTCATTGAATTTACAATTCATGATCTTTTAAAAAATACTTGTAACTTTTGAAAAATAATTATTATGTGTGCACTGATTTTTTCAAGGAATAAGGAAAATATGGTATTTCGTGATAGTTACATAGTTGACATTTCGGGTAAATAAAAACTAATATAAAACAAACATCAACTTGGCATATGTTTTTAAAACCTTTTTTTTCAGTTTGTTTAACTTGGGCACTCTTATTTATCTATGACTAGAATAGGCCTACTGAACAATACAAATTAACTACCAGCACGAACATGTTATAACTACTTTTTCATTTTGTAATGTATCATTAGACTTCTCCTGTCCATTTAATACCAAAATTCACCACTTGAAGCACCTTTAAACGTTAAATCGTGCACTACGTAGAGTATTATTTACCTAGTTTATTAGTATGCGCTATAAATAAAATAAATGCATTAAAGTGCATAAATACACAACATACAACCCGAACAGTATTAGCTGGGGGAAGGGGGTCTGCTTTTGATGGAAAGCTGGAGGAGTCAAAGGGATGAGGTGATTGAATGCAAATAAGATCTACAAATCTACATCTACAAATAATAATAAGATCATCAACAAGCTTAAACGGCAAAGAAGGAAGTCACCAACCAGATAGAGATGCGCTCTTTGGGATAGTTTAATCTCTCGAGAGCTCCGAGGTAGTAGGGTAAAGAATGAGCGGCGTTCCGTGCTATGATTGCTATAACGACTGTGGGCGGATGCGTCTTTGACTCTTCAATATAATTTCTCTCTGAAAAGTAACATTGTGCTACCGCTAAAATGGTCCAAACACTTTTAATCCAAGATAACATGGCTGGAATTCGGCGTCGTTGCTCAAACAGTCCGTCCCAACCGCGTCAGCAGCCGATGAGGGCTCTTCCCTAAACTTCACACACTCCCCTTCAAATCTCCGTTCTCCCCGGAGGAGCCAACGTGTTCTGTTAGCTGGATTTGAGATACAACTTCCGTGTAAGGATTTGTTCGTAGAACTGTTACATTGTATGTTCAGTCAGTGTAACATTTGCATTAGCATTGATTGTTATTTAGAATGTTTCACCAGATCACATCAACGTTCTTTTCTGAAGCCCTACTGTTACATTTTAGAATGCTAAATGTTGCGTTAACGTTTGCTACATTGTTTCACTGTAGCCAAAATGTTTCAGGACAGTATGGTGACGTTCTTTTTTCTTTTCTTTTTTCGTCATACAGAGCAACATTTGCGTATGCGTGTGCATAGGCTACGTTCTTTTTCTCATTTTTGTGGCAACTAAAGAAAGAATCTGAACCACTGCCATTTTAGCGATTTTTCTGTCGAAATACATCACTGACATCAATAGATATTGATGAGCCTTCAGTGAAATTTTTGTCATGTTTAGTCCGAGTTCCCAGATCACATTACTAATTCCTTAAACTGCTTTAGTTTACATTCTGTCTGAAAGAACAAATTGAAGAAATAACAGTTTGATAAAATGTGAAATTGATAAAACTGAAACCACATCATCAGTGTGTCAGCATAAATCTGCTATCGTACATTAAAAAATAATACATAGCAAAGACACATTATGTAACCGCTTAGATGGAAAACTTTCTAATTTAACAAAACAATCACACAAAGTACAACCTGTTTCCTTCATAAAACCTTTGAATACAGTGAACAACCACAAGAGGGACATGTTGAGCTTGTTTCACAAATGTACCCTCTGGCATTTTAAAGAGATAGTTCACCCAAAAATGAAAATTATGTCATTAATTACTCATAACCTCATGTCAGTCCAAACCCGTAAAACCTCTGTTCATCTTCATGTATTTGATGAAATTCGAGCATAGTCAGCAACACAACTGAAACATTCCCAGGCCCAGAAAGGTAGTAAAGACAACGTTAGGTTAATAGTCCATGTGACAACTGTAGTTCAACCCTAATGCTATGAAGCTACAAGAATACTTTTTGTGCGCAAAGAAAACCAAAATAACTACTTTATTCAACAATTTCTTCTCTTTCGCTTCAGGTTTTTGTTACGCATTCACGACAATAAAGGCCAATTTATACTTCTGAGTTGGACCTACGCCGTAGGCTATGCATCAGTTTTCATTTACACACCTGTGTCGTTGTCCACGTCGACATGCAGTACACATGCAAACCGCTAGTATGCTAGTGTCCACGTGTGTGTTGCTGGTGTAACCTGCAGCATCACGGCAAAAGCCAAAGAAGAAGTGGCTCGTCAGAGAAGCATTTTAGATGCATGTTCTTTGCTTTGTTTTATTTTATATAAGAAGCTGTAACATTTAAATATATTAAAGTGCACATAAACACACACAAAACTCAAGTATATAATGAGGTAGGGATTCTAGCAGATAAATCACAGCGCTTGCGGTCTGGGTAGAATTGACGCACTGTTTGATTTTTTGAGAGGTGCACGTCAGGCTACGTCATAGGTTGTGCATCTATGCATAGACTACGGTGTAGGTTCGACACAGAAGTATAAATTGGGCTTAACACGACGTATGTGTGTGTGCATTCCTCTGTTTGTAAACAAGGCTCAGTGCATCCAGGTTCTACGTCAGAATGTCAGCTCCAGCATCAGCAGCATCACACACATACACTGTGGGTGGTCCTCTCGTGAATGGTAATGGATACTGACCTGAAAGAGAAGAAGGTGTTTAATTATTTCATTATTTTGGTTTCTTTGCACATAAAAAATATTCTCGTAGCTTCATAATGTTACAGTTGAACCACTGATGTCACATGGACTATTTAAACAATGTCTTTTCTACATTTCTGGGCCTGGGAATATTTCAGTTGCGTTGTTGTCTATGCAGGGTCACAAAGCTCTCAGAGTTCATCAAATATATCTTAATTTGTGTTCCCAAAGGTAAATGAAGGTCTTACGGGTTTTGAATGACACGAAGGTAAGTAATTTATGACAGAATTGTCATTTTTGGGTGAACTAACCCTTTAAAATGACATGTCTCCATTGGTTTGACATTGGAAGAGCTATTTTCCCTAAAAGCTAAAAGGATAGATAGATATATATAAAAACTTTTAGACCACCTACAAATGCCATGACATTAAACTTTTAAATGCTTCACAAAAAAGAAAAGAAAAGGATGCTGCTGTGCTTTTACTCAACCAAAGCACTTAAACAAACTCAATATTGATTCCATCTTTTACTGGTTGTTTATCTACAAAGGAATTTAGAATTGATCATTGGCCATCCACACTATTGAGTTCTTGTCTTTATAAATGCTGAGATGCTCCTCACAGAGAGATCCAATGAAAGCGAGAACCTCAATGAGGAAATGGTGCTGAAGAGCAAAACCTTGGAGGGCGTAATCAGAAAAGAAAACAGCCAACAAAGAACAAAGAGATAAAGGCGCTGAGAGAGTGAACGGAATATGTCTGGCGTCCAACGAAACTGATTTCAGAGGCTTTCAAGTGGCCCTGCTATCATTGGCCAGTCGCACTGCCCGTAACAATTAAATTAGCGCTGTGTTCAGACCTGGTCCGGAGACTTGGGTCAAAGGGAGTGTCGTTTCATGGTACCTACACCTACCCGTCCAACCCCTGGCCCTCAGAGGGCACTTTCCCAGCGCCTTCAGCACAGCCAACCCTGAGAGAGTTCACCAACATCCCAACTAATTTTTCACTGCTGGGTCAAAGGTCTGAGGAGCAGGGCAGCAGGGTGTGGCGGGGGGTCGAGGGCACAGAAGACAACTAGTCTGGGCCCAAACATTTATTCAGAGAAGGTGGGGGCCATTAACCCCCCTGGACAACTTTGATTAAGCCACTTTATCCCATGCCCAGTGGGGGGTCTGCCATGAGCCTATGGATATACGAAGCCATGTGGCATACAAAGTGAAGGGGGGGGTCCACTGGTCCTAGCATCTCCACAGACATTTTTACTGGGTCAGTCAAATCCCCCAAAAGGGCAGCTGTGACACTATGGGAAAGCCTCGAACTTTGTCCAGCGTTGTGATAATCAATAACATGTTCCCATACAGACGTCTCACGGCTCTTCTGCTCAATAACTGTCACTCACAGTCCCACGCTCAGCTCAATCATGCAAACTTACTCAGCAGTCATAAAGTGACAGGACAAAACTGAATGAATGTCAGTTTGTGAAATTAGTTTGAATCTTCACTGAAGCATTTTGGGAGGTTTGGTTTGTAAAAAGACATCAGCTCTGTTCTAAATGGAGTACAAGCATACTGCAATAGTCGCATGCTAACTGCAACATAGGCTTAATGGAAAATATTTGATTTTCTGTCTACATCTTTGCAAAACTCAGAAAGCATACCTATACATACAATTTACTGCAGTTTCCAGCTGAAATTGATGTTAAAACATGAATAACTTGTAGTGTTGTTTACACAAATAATGATTAAAGATTATGTCCATGGTATGTTTTTTTTATGTCTTTTTGACTATGTGCCTTATATAATTGGAATCCAATATATTTATCTACAGTTTCACTGCTGTCATGAAAAAGTTTTATACTTTTGCAAACTCCTCCTTGATTTTTATTGAATCTTCAATGAGTTTTGCTCAAATAATCTTAAAACAATGAAAACTTACGCTGCACCAGAAATCACATATACTTCCCTACTGAATAGCAGGAGAAAAACAGCATATGAAAAGTGTAGTAGGTTTGAATTAACCATATTTATACAGTAGGCGAAAGGTACCTTGATGTCCTACTGCTCTCGGTTAGATACTGAAGTGAGCATCTGATGAACACTTTATTATCCCTTAGCTTCATCGGAAAAGAGTTGTGAATGGAGGTGACGCGACTGGTAGGTCACATCATATATGCATTCAGACTACACGCATCCAAACATTATATATCACATTGTATATTTTTTTAGCGAAAAGTAATTATTCAAAAGAAGTAACTACTCAGAGAGCATGCAATTTCAGACGTGGCCAAAAAGTTATCAAAACCTATTTGAATGCATTGCATCATGAGATAATGGTGTTCTTCTCTCTTTTGTATACTTAAGTACAATCTATAATATAGTTAAGTACAATCTGAGAAAATATAGTGTTAATATAGAAGAATTTTTTTATTTTTTTTACAGGTGTTTAACCTGTATTTGGAATTACGCATTGCACTTAGCATTTGCACATTACCACTCCCTTGTAATTGTTTGTAAAATTCACTTGCAATTTCTGAGTGAAAACAGTTTATACATAAACTTTTTCCAGTGTATGGTAGTATGGAATTTGGAACATACTTTCTGAAGCTCAAAAAAGTTAGTCTGACTAATAATACCACCAGCACTATTGAGAAAGTGAAGTGCATTTCAATTATTTACTATCTTTGTGGCTGGTAATGCAAAAAGATACATCTTAAGAAAAGAGAGCTAGAGGGGATGTGTTGATAGTATAGATAAATTGACTGGTAATCAGACCATTGGGCAGCTCATGTGTTCCCATTTGGACAATACTGCAGGATGACCAAAGCACTTAGACGAAATTGCCTCTATAAATCTATCTCAGTTGTAGTGATTTTGTTCCATCAGTAGAGTGGGATTCAGTGACACCTTTTAAAGCACATCCTTTGCTTACTGTACATACACTTCTGCAAAGCATTGCTTTGTCATATTTAAGTGTATTTTTAAATTTTGTTGGATGGAGACCCACCAAACTGAGTTGTGGTATTGAGGGTGAAAGCAACCCGTTCTCAACGGGTTGGTGAAAGAGAGCGCTGGTTATTCTCCCCCCGACTGACAATTCCTCCCAGACCTGAAGGATTTATTACAAGCATAAACAAGAAACACGGAACAGGAGCTTACACCAGGTACAAAGACTGACAATGAACAAGACAAACTTTTATACACACACACACACACACATTGTCGAACAAGGGTGTGGAACCAATGAATCACCATGACAACAAACAAGGCAGAACAGGAAACAGGAACCTAATACAGGAAGTGAAGACTCTGGAACTCTGGAGGCACAGAAACAGTTCAACATAAAAATCCTTGCACACAAGACAGAGGAACACAGACTGGGATTATGACATGGTGTGTCCAAAAGCATCTACTTAAACTTTGCCCTTAAAGTACGTACTCTTATGGGGAAGGAAAAGTACACACTTTTGAGTGTGTAGTAGAAGAGTAGGCAAGCTTTGAGACGTACTATCACGTCATACAATTGCATCTTTAATGGACCACTCTGTTACATAGCTACACCAAAGCCCCTGGAAGGCAAGCCTGCAACCTTAAGACAGAAAAGCGTACCAGCTAATGCTAACGCTTCTGCTTTGGCAGTACATGGGAAAGGAGACCAGAGGCCATCTTATTAAATGGATGTCAGTGAAGGAGAGCCTTCACTACGCTAAATAAACAGCTTTTTAGAGGGTACATTTTTTTAATATAGTTATTTAATGAATTGACAGCTTATCGGTTAATCTTTAACATGTTTTACACAAAACAATACTTCTGGATTGATCAATATTTATAATTACACCAAAAAAAGTTGCTATTTTATAAGAGAAGTCACTGACTTTTTGTGACAGTTTTCAGATTATGGCTTTTCTCATTTATTCCTATGGTATCTGTAAACGGCGACTGAGTGTTGTACAACTCTGAGTGAAATTAAAGGACATCAAGGCTGTAATGTGATTGGTTATTAAGGCACAAGCGATTCAAGATGAAAGTTACGCTTTATCTAATAGTACGTAATTCAGACCATCTCAGCTCCCAATGGTAAGGTCCAGTCGAGCCAGTTCACAAAATCAACTGGTTTATTCTTTTTTTATATATACTTTAGACATTTAGAACATATCTATGTTTGTGCATCAGTGTCTGTAATGTGTGCTGTAGGTGCAAATCTTTTAGGAATCTTATCCAAGGCTAGTCAATATTGGTCAGTCGTATCTGACATAAAGGATCCGCAAATGAAACTGTGACCACAAACACCTTTAACTTCAGTGAATTACATGGCAATAATCCACAATATACATTCTCACAAATAACTTTTTATTTGAATGTTTCAATATGTGTGTTGACACAAATCTCTTTATTGGAATGTTTTTATTGATACAATATGGCACTGAGTTGAAAAGAAATGCATAGTGACATCATTGATGAATCGGCTTTATGAATCGGTTCAACTGTCTGAAAAGAATCAGTTCACGGTAATGAATCTGACTTTGCATCACTAGTCCAAACAATAACAAGAAACACAGACAAAAGTAATCCAGGGGCCTGTTTCACAAAGGAGGTTAAGTGAAAACTCTGAGTATGTTAACCCTGTAATGAGGGAAACTCTAGGTTTTCTGTTTCAGAATGGGAGGTTTGTCAAACCTGAGAAAGCAGGGTAAGTCAAGCCCGTTTCTGAAAGAGAGGTAACTTATACTCAGAATCAGTTAACGTAGTAACTTACTCTATGAACCTAACCTGGTCAGGAGCAGGTTTTCTTCGGTAAACCCAGAGTTTCTTTCGGTCTTCTCCCCCTTTTTTAACACTTCATTGATGCACGCTGGAAAAATGCTCTTCTTACTAAGTATTTTTTTTCTTTCTTTTTTTCCCTAAGTACAAATATATATATAAAAAAATAAAATAACATAAAGATTGATTTTCTATATAAGAAAATGATATAAGATACTTAATCTTGTTTCCTGGGGGGGATCTAAATTAACTGCATTTTACTTAAGTTAAATTATGTGCCAGTGTGATAATAAAAATAATCTTAATGCAAATGGAAACAAGATTATTCTGAGTGTCTATTACTAAATGCAAATCTACTGTAGCTCCGCCCTCCATTGATACATAAGGTTAAATATGACACATGTGAATAACAGCTTCAGTGGTGTAGGCAGTAATGTTTTGGGCATAAACTAGCTTGTAATGCGATTGATTGGGTTAGAGTCCGGCTTTTGCCGACCTCGTTCTGATCACTTTTCCCATCACATGTCACATTAGAAATTTATTTTCAATAAAAATGAACAAAATGTTCTAAAAATGGAAGTAAAGTGCCTAACGAGTGTTTAATAATGATGCAGCTATTTATAATTGTAATAAATATAATAATTTACAATCTGTTATTATTGCATCCTGTTAATGTATAACAATACTGAGGTGCACATGGGCCTAGTATGTATCTGCCAGTATAAAGTATAACGAGCATCTAATTATTATTCACACTTAGCCTGTTGCAAACAACTGCTACTTTTACATGGTAAATAGAATATATCACGATTTTCACTGTACATTTTACTGTACAATAGCATCTAGAGCTACTTGCACTTAGCCTACTGTAAATAGGATCTATCCCTAAGTATGTTAATTCCACTTAGTGTAAATAGCCACTGCCGTATTTTTCTTACTCTATTGGCAGATCATTTGTAAAATAATGAAAATGCACTTAAAATATTATTATTAATATTATTATTTTCTATATATTTTTTGCCCATGAGATACCATAAAATGATTAGCTATTAGTTCATTAATCTAACGTTCTGCCAGTTTTCACCTGTGATATTATAACACTGAGAAGAATTATATTTGTATTGAGTCTAAAGTATGCAGCCGGCTTTTTGTCGGGAGCTGTTGCCATGGTGAATCGTAATATCGGCGCTCCATTGATAATGGCTTTTTATAGTTGTGGTGCATGCGCTTAACTCAGAGTCAGTCAATGTAGAGTTGATTAAACTAACTCATTTCAGCTGTTCTGTAACCGAAAACTCAGAGTTTCCCATCTCAGGGTAAGTCAAGTTTAAACTCAGAGTTGATTGAACCTCCTTAGTGAAACGGGCCCCAGAACAAGGGACAGAATAAATTAAGACACATGAAAACAGAAACTAACGGCTCAGAAATGCAGTACTTAACACATGGAAGACATCACAATTAATCAACGAATGAACCAGACTATATATATGGTGAGCAGACAGGGTTAACAAGACACAGGTGCAAACAATGAATGCTGATGAGTCTGGGCAAAGGATCATGGGAAATATAAGTGAGAGAGGTATGGTGTGCACTCTGGTGGTTATCAAGGGCTCTCCAGCTGGTGATTGTGACAGCTCCAAATAATGCCATATTCTCTATTGCTTTATTAATTTCTCTGTGATTTAACAGCTGGCAAATGGAATTTTGGCCTAATTAAGTCCTTTCAGTAGTTGAAGCCAGCTCGAAGCCAGTTAACTGTCCAGCAGTGTTCATTTCAAAATAAAAGCACTTCGTTGATGGTTCCTTTGAGGTTTTATTTGCACTGCAAATTTTTGATTTCTGTGAATAGACCTTGTGTGAACTGTTAACTCTTACAAACCGATTAAGACATAATTATAATCATTTTGAAAAGCCAGTATCTTTTATTGTTGTGGCTTCATTGAGAGTGGATGTGTGTACTTGTGGCTCTGTGAAACCTACAATGAGGAATGAATTTCCCAGTGGTCTCTTTAACCTAAGTCAACACTGCTTCACTTACTGTCCATGTTGCCTGGCAACCAGCCAACCACAGTGAAAGAATTTGTGCTCCTTTTTTCCTCTTAGTGGAGGTGGGAACAAGAGAAAGTGAGAGAGAGAGAGAGAGAGAGAGAGAGAGAGAGTGTGTGTGTGTGTGCAGACCCCCCTCCACAGTTTGCCAACTAAGCATGGGGTGCTGGAAGTTAACAAGAAGTGTCCGGAATGCTGGAAACGAGAGGAGTACCAGAAATTAATCCTGCGCCACACTTTCTTTGCTGTAACACACTTCAGGTCATTATCTTTAATGATGTCATCAAATATTTAACACTCTAATATTTTGGCATGTACGCAATATCCCACATAGTGATTTTTGCAATATCTCCAAATTTTACAAGTAAAATATTGTCTTGGTGTGTTAAATGTCAGTCTTACAACCACATCTTAAAGTTTATCATATTTTATAATAAATATTCAAATAATAAATAAAACATAATACATATATAGGAATTATAATTATATTTTATTTATTATTTAATTTTCAATATAAAATATTACAAAAAGTTATATATTTTTAGATTTACTGTACATTTTTATTAAGAAATATTTGAAATAAATGCTGTTCTTTGGAACATTATGTTACAAAAATAAAAATGTAAATAATACTACATATAGTGTTCCTGTAGCTCAATTGGTAGAGCACTGCGCTATCAACCGCAAGGTTGGGGGTTTGAAACATGGGAACACATGATATGTAAAAAATGTTAGCCTGAATGAACTGTAAGTCGCTTTGGATAAAAGCGTATGCATAAATTTAATTTAACATATTACAACTCTTTTTAACATTGATAATAATAAGAAATGTTTGTTGAGCAGCAAATCAGCATATCATAGTGATTTCTGGAGATCATGTGACACTGAAGACTGGAGTAATGATGCTGAAAAGACAACTTTGCGTCACAGGAATAAATGACATTTTAAAATATATTCAAATAAAAGACAATTTTCACAATATTTTTACAAAAACAAATTTTCTAAATTCGGAATAGTAATGTAATGCATACTGTACATAGATCTGGCTGCTTTAAAGTCTATAGGCTTTTAATCCATGTCTGTAACACAAGTGGTGCAAGACTAAAGTTTAATACTGAAGGCTGGCGTTTAAAAAAAAAGAGCACTAGTAAAAAGGACATTTGCTTTAGCAATGCAGTAAATGAAGTAAATGACAAACAAAACTAGCAACTAAATGAACTATTATTCATCTAAACAGTGAAAACATCACTTAGTTTTCAAATCTGGTATAATAAAAATGAAGCTTTTCACTAAAAAGAAGTACTGCGAATCTATTGAGGAATTGATGTTTCTTATAAAATCACAGATGTCATGAAGATGGTCAATGTAGAAGATATCCTGGGGCTGTTGTATGCATCGTTTTGTTTTATAATATATCCAGCCCCGGCAGTTACTCTATACTATTTATAGATTGCACTTATGTGAAGAAAATCTATAATGCAGTTGTGATGGAATAAAGCCAATGGCGGGCAATGAAATATAAATGGTGATAATAATGGCACAAAGAATATTGTTTTATTGGAAACAACACTGAGCCTTTTTAGACACACATAACTTAAATGTGACAACTTCAATTTCAGTCACCTAGATAAAACACAAGCAAATACCAAATCTGAAATCTACAGCAATCATCATAATTTTCAGCACAAAATTATTGGTGGGAAAAACAAAACATTTCAGCATCAGACCCAGTCACATTAGGTGTGATTTACAGTTATGGTCTATTTCTGCATGTTGTGGGATATGTTGGCTGAATTTATCCTTCAGTAAATGAATACATGAATACAAGTGAAAAATGCCAATAACATTATGAAAGCAAACAAATAGTCCTTTATGGAAATATATGGCCAGATGTGATACGTAAAAAACTATCAAAGTTTCTGTAGATCATAATCCTCTCTATAAGCATTTTTTTCACAAATGGTCGGAGGTGTACATTGATCCAGTCTATCTTGTTTAGAGTATATAGCACGCTTGAGATGCCTTCATCTGATGAGGTTGGTTTTTTTTAAATATCCCTGGTCCATTGTTTTCTACCTCCTCTTTTCTTCAGAGGGCCAGTTTCATTGCCTACCCCATGGATCTGGGCTCTTCTCCCCCACTGCTCCATTCAGCTTCTGGGTTAAACATTTATCTGTGAATAGGGAAAGCACAGTGCCAAAACAAATCAATGTTTCCCACTGTCCTGATGTGCATGACTTGACAATATCCTGCCCAGCTGGCCCACTGGGCAACCTGAGCTTTGTGTATTTTTCTCCCTGCTAAAGGTTTGTGGCATCTGAGTTTCAAATCTGTTGAGTACAACAATGTGAAGAACGACTTTTTGAAACCATTTTAAGCCTAGAAATCCAGAACCTAAAGAGCAACAACTTGTTGCTGCTGTCAAAATATTTTCAAAAAGTTTTTTTTTTTTTTTTTTTGGTGAATTATTGTTAGAATCACGCCAATTATGACATAGAAGAACCATTTTTGGTAAAAATAAATAAATAAATAAAATAATACAATTAAATTAAATTGAAAGGTTAAACAGCTTTTATTTTGTAGTCAAGACATATATATATATATACTGACTTTCAAAAATAACCCTACCGTATTAGTCTAGATGGAAATTGGGGTCCACGCGCACCCCCCGGCTTTTTTTATGCCACCTGATTTTTTAAAATCCTTAAAGTGTCTATTTTCATAATCTGCCAGGTACCAAGCTGAAATAATGTCCCAAAGGGGTCTTTTTTAACCCTTTGCTGCACCCGACAAGAACTCGAAAAATCAAAAAATTATATAGAAAGTGGCATAACATTAGAAGTAAACAACATACAGAAACAAATGAACACATTTTCCCATACAATTCTGACCCCAGGAATTTATTGGATGGTTATTTTTGACATTTGACAACATATTGAATTTTTTTCTAGACAAAAATAGCAAAAAATGGCCAAAGATGTGTAGAGGATCAACTATTTTTTCGTTTTCTCAAGTGCATAGGCTGATTTATTTTTCACAACCTGTTATTTCTTTATCATTATGTGTATTTAAAGATTAAATTGGGTACCAAGCTGAAATAATGTCCAAAATGCTTTATTTTTAACCCTTTGCACCAAACCCGAAAAATCTAAATATGATATAAAGTGGCATAACTTTTGATGTAAACAACTCACAGAGACAAATGGACACATTTTTCAATACAATTCTGACCCCAGAAATTGTTATTTGTCATATTTTACAACATCTTGACCATCTGTGGTCAAAAAGAGCAAAAAAAGTTAATTTGACAGCGTTTTTATTATACTTAGCAGCCTGAAATGGGGTTTATTTTAACCTTTTACTTCACCTATCCTGAACCTGAAGATATTTAAAATAGTTTTACTTTTGAATTAACAAAACAAAGCAAATTACCTTAAAAAAAAAAAAAAAAAAAAAAAAATACAGAAAAAAAATCCAAAAAGATCCACAAAGTTGACTGATCAAAAACTGCAAGTTTTTGAATTTTGGGGCTTTGCAGTTGGCAGTTGGTGGCCGTCGGTTCGTAACTGCAGATCGCCATCTCCCACTGCTCTCTCTTTTGGAAAAATTTCAGATACACCTTTGTAGTCATAACTTAAAGTGTTTTTTCAACACTTTTTACTGTAATCACAGGCTTTCGGAAATCAAATCTGTATTCTTGACTAGCAGTGTTGGTAGCTTAGTTGGTAGCAACTAGCTAAAGTTTTTTTTTATTTTCAGGCTCAATACTTCATACATGCTTACATAGCTGTCAACCCTCCCATTTTTTCTGGGTTTCTCACGTATTTTAGCTCTTTTCCCGCTCTCTTCCCGTTTTAGTATTTTCCCGTAAAATATCCCGTATTTTTACACTCCGATTGTGTTAACTCAGAACACGCAACTATCTGTGTCTGTGAAGTGGCTTGCACTTGGACTGCTAGACCTCCAGTAAAGCAGGTGGCAGTATACAGTAGCTTAGGCTACTATCAAAGAAGAATACAGTTGCAGCGGCGCCAGCGGGCGGGAGGAAGAGGGAAAAAGTACGGCCAAAATTACAGAATTAATCACCAACAAAAACCGAGGACATTATGCCGATATTTGAGTAAATGGGAGACCACCTTCCACTACCTGACATGCAGCCATGTAGGTCCAAATTATGCCTACTGCAAAATTTGTCGTTGTAATTTCAGTGTTCAGTGTTCATGGAGGGAAAAACGACTTTTCGCAGCACGAAATTATTATTATTATTATTAATATTACCTTGTTCATAAATAAATCACTTTTAATATATCCATTGGTCTGGTCTGACAAGCGAGAAGCTATCATATCTACACAGTATACGAGATAGGAGACTCCGTGAAGACGTCAGTTCACCATACCACATGAGGGATATTTGTGAACAGATTCCATTGAAATTAGAGGACTTGTCTTTGGATACAATTGGCTATCACCAATACTGCTATAAAAGCCTTAAGTCAAGTCAAATCACCTTTATTTATATAGTGCTTTAAACATAATACATTGCGTCAAAGCAGCTGAACAACATTCATTAGGAAACCAGTGTGTCAATAATGTAAAATGACAGTTAAAGGCAGTTCATCATTTAATTAATCTCTGTTCAGTTTAAATAGTGTCTGTGCATTAATTTGCAATCAAGTCAACGATATCGCTGTAAATGAAGTGACCCAAGCTAAGCAAGCCAGAGGCAACAGCGGCAAGGAACCAAAACTCCATCGGTGACAGAATGGAGAAAAAACCTTGGGAGAAACCAGGCTCAGTTGGGGGACCAGTTCTCCTCTGACCAGACGAAACCAGTAGTTCAATTCCAGGCTGCAGCAAAGTCAGATTGTGCAGAAGAATCATCTGTTTCCTGTGGTCTTGTCCTGGTGGTAGTCTGAGACAAGGTCTTTACAGGGGATCTGTATCTGGGGCTCTAGTTGTCCTGGTCTCCGCTGTCTTTCAGGGCTGTAGAGGTCCTTTCTAGGTGCTGATCCACCATCTGGTCTGGATACGTACTGGATCCGGGTGACTGCAGTGACCCTCTGACTTGGATACAGACTGGATCTGGTGGCTACAGTGACCTCGGAATAAGAGATAAACAGACTAATATTAGCGTAGATGCCATTCTTCTAATGATGTAGCAAGTACATCGGGTGTTATGGGAAGTGTTCTCGGTTCCGGTTTACCTAATTAATGCAGCCTAAAAATCCGTTAACGGATTTGAATATTAGAAGCATATTAGTGTGTTATGTGTAAGCCAGGTTAAAGAGATGTGTCTTTAATCTAGATTTAAACTGCAAGAGTGTGTCTGCCTCCCGAACAATGTTAGGTAGGTTATTCCAGAGTTTAGGCGCCAAATAGGAAAAGGATCTGCCGCCCGCAGTTGATTTTGATATTCTAGGTATTATCAAATTGCCTGAGTTTTGAGAAGGCAGCGGACGTGGAGGATTATAATGTAACAAGAGCTCATTCAAATACTGAGGTGCTAAACCATTCAGGGCTTTATAAGTAATAAGCAATATTTTAAAATCTATACAATGTTTGATAGGGAGCCAGTGCAGTGTTGACAGGACCCAATATCATACTTCCAGGTTCTAGTAAGAACTCTTGCTGCTGCATTTTGGACTACCTGGAGTTTGTTTACCAACCATGCAGAACAATCACCCAATAAAACACTGAGGTCATAAATGCATGGATTAACATTTCTGCATTTGACATTGAGAGCATTGGCCGTAATTTAGATATATTTTTGAGATGGAAAAATGCAGTTTTACAAATGCTAGAAACGTGGCTTTCTAAGGAAAGATTGCTATCAAATAGCACACCTAGGTTCCTAACTGATGAGCAGCCATCAAGTCTTAGACAGTGTTCTAGGTTATTACATGCAGAGTTTAAGTCCTATAATTAACACCTCTGTTTTTTCTGAATTTAGCATTAAGAAATTACTCGTCATCCAGTTTTTTATATCGACTATGGACTCCATTAATTTTTCAAATTGGTGTGTTTCACCGTGCCGCGAAGAAATATAGAGCTGAGTATCATCAGCATAACAGTGAAAGCTAACACAATGTTTCCTGATGATATCTCTCTCAAGGGTAACATGTAAAGCGTGAGGAGTAGCGGTCCTAGTACTGAGCCTTGAGGTACTCCATACTGCACTTGTGATCGATATGATAACTCTTCATTCACTGCTATGAATTGATGGTGGTCATATAAGTATGATTTAAACCATGCTAATGCACTTCTATTAATGCCAACAAAGTGTTCTAGTCTATGCAAAAGAATGTTGTGGTCAATTGTGTCAAACGCAGCACTAAGATCCAATAAAACTAATAGAGAGATACAACCACGATCAGATGATAAGAGCAGGTCATTTGTAACTCTAAGGAGAGCAGTCTCAGTAATATGATATGGTCTAAATCCTGACTGGAAATCCTCAAAAAAATTTCTTTCTGTCTTTTCTGTCATTGCTGTCTCAAGTTCCTGAAGTCACAAATATCCCTGATGTGGTATGGTGAACTGACGTCTTCACAGAGTCTCATATCTCGTATACTGTGTAGATATGATAGCTTATCGCTTGCAAAAATCACTTTTAGTTATGACTACAAAGGTGTATCTTAATTATAGATTCAAATACTTACTGAAATTTTTCAAAAAGAGAGAGCAGTGGGAGATGGCGATCTGCAGTTACAAACCGATGGCCACCAACTGCCAACTGCAAAGCCCTAAAATTCAAAAACTTGCAGTTTATGTTCAGTCAACTTTTTGGACCTTTTTGGATTTTTTTCTGTATTTTTTTTTTATTTGTTAAGGTAATTTGCTTTGTTTTGTTTACTTCAAAAGTAAAACTAATTTAAATATCTTCAGGTTCAGGATAGGTGAAGCAAAAGGTTAAAATAAACCTCATTTCAGGCTGCTAAGTATAATAAATTATTTTGCTCTTTTTGACCACAGATGGTCAAGATGTTGTAAAACATGACAAATAACAATTTCTGGGGTCAGAATTGTATTGAAAAATGTGTCCATTTGTCTCTGTGAGTTGTTTACATCAAAAGTTATGCAACTTTATATCATATTTAGATTTTTCGGGGTTTGGTGCAAAGGGTTAAAAATAAAGCATTTTTGACATTATTTCAGCTTGGTACCCAATTTAATCTTAAAATCGACAGTTGAATGATAAAGAAATAACAGGTTGTGGAAAAAAAATCACTCTATGCGCTTGAGAAAACAAAAAAATATTTGATCCTCTACACATCTTTGGACATTTTTTGCTATTTTTGTCTAGAAAAAAGGTCAATATGTTATCAAATGTCAAAAATAACCATTCCAATAAATTCCTGGGGTCAGAATTGTATGGGAAAATGTGTTCATTTCTTTCTGTAGCCTATGTTGTTTACTTCTAATGTTATGCCACTTTCTATACAATTTTTTGTTTTTTCGGGTTCTGGTCGGGTGCAGCAAAGGGTTAAAAAAGAACCCTTTGGGACATTATTTCAGCTTGGTACCTGGCAGATTATTAAAATAGACACTTTAAGGATTTAAAAAAATCAGGTGGCATAAAAAATGCCGGGGGTGCGCGTGGACCCCTATTTCCATCTGGACTATATAGCCTACCCAAAATTCTAAACGTCAATGGGGTTCCATTAATACTGGTATTAAATGAGTATATACTCTGGATGCGGTTAACCCTCTCAAGTAGGCACTCGAAGCGCCTGTGAAAAGGCGGTGGCGGTGGCGGGAAAGACTCTTCTAGCGCCAAATGAGCAACAAATGAGCAACGGATTGCACGCGGGCGAGACACCCCGCGGAACTGAAGAGGAGGTTAACTCGCTTACTTCACACAGACAGACGAAAGCATAAAACAGTTTCACTTTAGAAGGGAGGAGCAGCGCCCAGGAGGCGGGAGTTAGGCCATGATTTATTAAGAGAAAAAGGGTAGGCGAGGGGATCCTTCAGCTCGCGCTAGTCACGCTGACAGGATGAGTGCTCGAGCGGGAGTTAAAGGTGCTCTAAGCGATGCCGGGAGTCGTAACTTCTTGTTGACGTTCAAATTGTTGGCAAACAAAACGGAGGCTAGCTAGACCCTCCCTCCTCCTCATCCGTGCACTAACCCCACAAACCCCACCCCCAAATCTTTCTTGTCGGTTATTGGCTGGAACAGTTTGTTATGTTTTGTGGTGTGGGTGAGCCCAGTTTGTTTTTCTTGTTGTTTGTGGAGCCTGTGGTGTCTAGAGAGACCCCGTTTTATTTACAGTGTGTTCAGGGGACAAGCAGCTAGCGGATAGTGAGGAGATGTTTGCTGGATGTGACAAAAAAATTTTGGCCTAAAAAATTTGTGACATCACTTAGAGCACATAATGTTTAAATGATAGGTTTGGGATATGTTACCTCAATAATTCTGCTTAGTCTTGTAGGTTGAGCAGTAGAAGTAATAAGTAATATTTATGTGTTTCCCTTTCAAGTATCTGACCAGAAACACATGCTTATCAAATCCATACTAGAATGAATAAATAAATAAATAAATAAATAAATGTGTTGTTGCGCTTTCGGAGGTGAAGCAGTGGAAATAGGTTTATATATGGTGTCTGTAGCCTATATCTGTTTTAAGTCAAACATATAGGCTTCACAATGTAACATTTTTAGAGCTTAATAATTTTAATAGACTTAATAAAAACAACTAGTGAATGGTTCATTCACAATTACAAGGAAACACTTTAGAATGAAAGAAAGAAAGAAAGAAAGAAAGAAAGAAAGAAAGAAAGAAAGAAAGAACGAAAGAAAGACTCTGGTAGTGAAGCAAAATGCCATTGTTTTTGTTTTTGTTTTGTTTTGTTACCAAAATATGCAGTGATGTCACCTATAGCTTATACATTTTATGTAAATTTTGTGCTTGGAGATATTCCTAATTCTCCATGGTAATGGAAAGCAAAATCGTTTTGCTAAACTTTATTACAACAGAAGATAACCTGTTTCTAAAATCCTATTTTTAGTAGGATATAGAATATACCTGTCTTTCAGTTTACCATTCCTTGCAGCAAAATGTGTTTAAACGAATGCATTTTAATACTAATACTACTACTACTACTAATAATAATAAATGGTCTAATAATAATAATAATAATAATAATATATTATTATTTTCCCGTTTTTAATATGACATTTCATTTGTTTCAAAATGATCAAATGGTCATGTTTAACGTAAGTGCCTGGTTACTGCGTTGTACTAGCTTTCCTCACCCAAATAAAGGTGTCCAGAAAACAAACGTCATGCAGTGTGTGTTGACAGAATAAACAGTGTACGGATTGTGATCACTTTTGAGGAGAAAATAGGGCTGTTGTGTCTTTAAGAGGCTGCTGGTCCCTCGCTCGCAGCTGCTGGCTTGTGAGCAATAGAAGACAGTGGAGATTCATTACTTCTACAGCACAATGGACATTTATCACCCCATGGTGTTATTCAAATTCAGTACCAAGCGAAGATCATCCCCACTCCCTCTCGCCGTCCGTCGTGGCAACACCGGTATTGTTATGGGAGAAAAGCCTTCATAGGAACGTGATGGTCCGTGCCATTCCATAAGAACCGTCCCATCAAGGCATTACTGAGGGCGTGAGGGATCTTCGAGCTACCCAACGCATCCCTCCTTCTCGCATTTGACCATTTTCTCCGCTTGCGTTAGTGAGGATACAGCGCTCGCGCGCACAGGACAGAAGCTTCCGCGCATTTTCATCAGCACTGCGTTGAGAGAGGAGGCTTTGCTGTGACACATCACACCACGGGCAACTAAAGTATCGAAATGGGTCGACTGAAAATGGTTTTTGGTAGTTTTTCGGGTTTTGCCGGTATCAGAAGATGATATTCCTTCGCCTGATGTCGAGAGGTGGAACTACAAGGATGTGCGCCCATACAGGTGCAGAAATGGCGAAGAGCTGCTTCTGTGTAACAAGCGGGACTTTACAAAACTGTTCCTTAGTTTATTTTTTTTGATTAATTGTTTTAAAGTGTTTATTTTTATGTGGCGAGCTGAGGTTTTGCATTTCTTGTGTGGTTTATTCCGGCTAGCGCACTGAACGCGCGTCAAACTTTTAACCCTCTTCTTAAAGGAAAAGCTTTCGAAAAGGAAATACATATTAGAGTAGAAATTTAGGATTTTTTTTAAAAGTGGATTCAATTAAAATGAAGTTAGAAGCCGTGTAGGAATATGTGACTTTTTATTTTTTGAAAGACCGATTGAAACTTTTTTTATTTTTTTATTTTTTTACTCAATTCGTTAATTCTGAATTAAAATGTACGCGCCAGAGCTAGAAACTAACATCCGTTTAAGTTTATTTCATTACAGCAAACAACGCGATACACTTTTGCCTTTTAAAGTAAAATACAGGCATCTAAATAATGAGAAATGCAGAACGAACGTATTTTAAACAGGGTTATAAAAGAGTGACATTTTGTGTGAAAATCTACTCGTAGGCCCAAAAGCCATAGGGACAAAAGTGAGATTTCAGTTTGTATTTTGGTTTACGCATAGAATGTATTTCCACGGAGTTGAAAAAAATATCATTTTCAAAGGGTCCCAGAGACTGATTGTCCAAACGCAATTCTTGTCAAATATAATTGAAATCCAAGAATTGTGCCTGGACATCTGTTGCTGGAGATTCATCGTCTTCGTTCTGGAGGAGATAGGCCCTGCTTTCTGCTTATAGCTAGCCTACACTAAATATTCATTTTCATAAAGTTTCGATTAAGGTAAGAAGCTCGTTATATGATAGGCCTACAGGGACGATTATTTTATGAGTTATTTACATTTACTTTTGAATTAACGTTCCCTATAAACGCTCTAAAATAAATAAATTAGGCTATCTAAACACTGTTGTTTGATGCATTCGCATCCTACACGTCTGGGAAATTTAATATACTTCATTTTCGCTGAAAATAAATGTGTGTATAACTGTAACGTTTATTTGAATGTTGCTTCCTAAATTTATATTTTAAACACTTTCCCAAACGAGATTCGTTGACTGTGAGGCTTCTCATGTTTTGTTCATATTATGCTTCTCATTGTGTATGGTAGATGAATAAAAAGTCACGCTGATTATAAAAGCATGGTGGGAAATGCTTTGAGCATGCTTGAGTTTCTCATTCACTAAGACTGCCATCTTTTGCCCAAAGCTGCATGTTGAAGTACTTTTCAATGAAACGGCATGAACTAAAACGCCATTTACTGATTTATTTTTTTCGTCTCATTTATTACGCTACTTGCATCACTGCAAAGAATGTTTTTGGCTACTATCTTTATTTAATTTTGCATTTTATTGTCTCTGTGTTTCAACACTACAGGCCTGTATCACAGACACAGGGTCAGGCAAAAAGTGTGTGTGTGTGTGTGTGTGTTGGCATCTGTCTGATTCTCGAGGACTAACACTAAAAATGAATTGCAGGTGATGCTGATTTTTTTTTAATAATTAGGCCAAATGCAGTTTAACAGCAGGGCAGCTGACGGTAAATAGTTGTTTTGCCTTGATTTGATATTCCATTTCAGACAGTCGATTGATTGTATTGGGAACTATACATTCCTCTTGTTAATCAATAAACTGCTAATTACACTACAAAGTAGTTTCAGTGACGTTTTTAACAATGAAACACACTACACCGAAAAGCACCAACGGATGGAATGTTGTTTGATGTTTGGAAGCACCGACTTGAGTTCGAATCAAACCTTTGCATCTGCACAACGTGTGGTCGAGAAATTAAAAAGCAATAATTTAAAAATAAAGATTAATTGAAAAGAAACCCGCTTTACACCTTTTTTTTAATGTACCCCTTCGTTTGACCATAAACTTTATGTTTTGTCGATTGTGATCTTTGAATTAATAAGTGTCTGATAATAAATAGTAATATATTAACAGTAGAAATCTAATCCCATTAGAGACTGTTGGAACACGAACCTGACCAAAACAAACAGTTTTGATAAGCGCATTTAAGGAACAGGCTATAATAATTTAACTAGGCCTATTTCTAACTTAATGACTAAGGCCAGACTTAAAGGGTTTATAAAAAGTAGGCCTATCTTTAACTGAAAAAATAAATCACGTAAAGTTACGCAATTTCAAAATCTGCATAAACCAGGGTGAAATCAAAGAAGCGGCCATTTTTTCCCCTCCCGGGCTTCAAAATATTCTACATTACATGGCAGTTTGTGACTGTAAATAAATGCTAAACGAAATTCAACGTAATTGTGTTCGCCTAGACGTTAAAAAATAAACGTCTTTGATATTTTTTTTTCTGTCACTGTTGTGTTGCTAAGCTTGTATGATATTGCTTTGCCTGTCGATGGCGCACTTTATAACGGTCATCGACGTCCAACCGTTAACTAGCTTAATAATTCCAGTGCGCGTTTCCAAAAATATAGGCTAGCCTATATAGCCTAGCTGAATACTAAATATAAAATGTATTTATACAACCGTTTCCTGGTGGACTAGTGGATTCAAACAAGAGATAGTAAAAATTCACTATGTTTAGCTATACTTTATTTGAAGCCTTTCAGGCCTGAACTTATAGCGTCAACACAAAAATGGTTTAATTTGGTAGGCTATAAAACGGTTAAAATGTAAAATTATATGAATGAACGAGAAATCATAATTTTGAACGTCTTTGAAGAATGAACAAAAAAAGCTAGCCTACATGGACAAGTAGGCAGATAGTTTCCTTAATTTCTACTACAAAATTAAAATTTCTGCGTCGTTTATAGTTTCAAATGTCCGATAGAAAGATATTTTATTTTTATTGCTACGATATTCAACACCTGAGCGATAAACAATTTTAATGTTAGGTCTAATTGTCATTGCATATGTTATAGCTTCAACGAAATTCTGTAAGAGCAACCCGATTTGCATCATTAAATTTTTTCTAATAATTTCTACATTTTACATTAGAATATATAGCCTATTAAACACGTTGTAGTGTCTGTTTTTTTTCTTTTGTGGGTGTATATATATATATATATATATATATATATATATATATATATATATATAGTCTGTATTTTTTGAGGCAGATGGCTTACATTGCTCCATTTGGTAAAATCTGTGTAGCCATTTAATCACTTCGTCAAACAGTAGGCTATTTGTAAATAATTAAAGACAAGCTAAGCATTCAAACTGTTACTTTGAGGTTGCTAACTCTTGTTGTAGGCTATATTGTTATACATTCATGAATATAAACATAAATTTTATTTAGCTAGCCTACATAAAGTCCCATATTCGTCAGACTTGTTTGATGTTATATTATTTCGAAGAATTAATAGTTTTATTGTTGTATATAAAAAAACTTGGAACAATAAAAGGTTGGTAAATCAAGCGGTATAAATCTATATATTATGAGAGAAGAAAAAAAAGGAAGAGAGTGAAATATTACATTCTATACATAAACCTTGGTGTGAAACGTATAAACTATTATACGTTCAATCTCTTGCATATTCATAAAGTTGGCTTCAAACGTAAGTTCTAAAACATATTTACATTTTAACTAATTTCGCAGAATTAATTTAATTAGGACAAAATATACATTTTATAATATTATTTTATCCATTTATGCTAAAAACCAAAACAAACACGCACACAAAAATTAGTTACATCGATTATCATTTTAAATAAAGTTTTGAAAAGTAGGCGAAAATCAAAAGTGCGGATTACCTAAATAAGCCTTGTTTAATTCTCAGTAGGAAGTGTCTTTAATAAAAGAGAAATTGTCTCAAGGCCTCCCAACAGGTCACACTCCAGGAGAAGCATGTTTAGCCCTGTATCCCCCCTTTCACCCTCCACACACACACACTGACATCACGCATTTCTTCTTCGACAGCATTAGCATCTGTATCAGTGTTACTATTATCACACGGGTTTCCGTGGCAAATCGAGTCTTCAGCCAGGAGAGATTTGTGCTCGACCTCCCGCCATCATCTAGTTTCTTCTAATGAATACTCTATAGGTGAACCCTAGGACAAGGAAGTATACGCAAATCAATCTGCAACATAAAAAATATTATGTCATCTTACTAGAGAACTGTCATTTCTTTCTGCATGATGTGATGATGCTAAACGTGTCTTCCCAAAACTTTAAAATAATATTTAGAGGTACAATTAGAACTACTTTGAGGTATCCTAGCGGCCTATATACGGGTGGGAATTAAACAATCTCGTTCTCAAATAAATACTTAATCTTAGCAGGTTGATATTACGACAAATATAAAACATTAATGCATATTGTATTGCAGATATACATTTATTTAAATGCTTACAGAGAAAATTTGGATTTGCATTTCTGCAGTACACATACAATCGCAAATAAAACAATATCTTGACAATATTTACGCATTCAGATAAAAAAAAAGAAAAAAAAAGGAGTTACAAAGAAAACATACAATTGACAGCTCTAAAGGCATTGAACAATGAAAATTATAACTGAGCCATTTGACATGGGGCAATCGGTCCACCACGTCTCAGGAGAATCCATCTGGACACTGGCTAGACAGAGTGACCTTCCTAATGAGCCCTTGCTCCCCATCCTTACCCCGCCACGCTCCTGTAAGGTGTAGGGGACAGTGAACCGCCCCTCCACAGCCAGATTCCCAACAACGTTACGTTTTATTAGACTTAAATAATTGAGACCAAAATAAGTCTTTTCACGGGATTGGCCGAGAAACCCACGGCTGGGATTGAAATCGGCCACTGATGCTGCTGTTGATGGATCATCTGATTTTTGAACTTTTGGAGGGTGGAGGGGCTCCTGTAACGTGTGTGGTGCTGATTTAGAGTCCGTTAGCCTCCATGAAGGGTGGAGATAAAGACAACATTATCCTGGTCCTGAAGCTGGTACTCCAGTTCACCCTGCACAGGGACATGGATGTGTACACAATAGAAGAAAATAAGAATAAAATAACATTTTTGAAAAATATCTACATTTAAGAACTTATGTATACACTATATATATTTAATGTAAATTGTAAAAAACACTAGGAGTCAGACTTTTAAATCGACATGATTTGCAGGTTTTAGCCATCATTGACAGTTATTGAGACAATGACTTTTTTCCATTGATTGTGTTTCTTCAAATTACACCTTAATGCCAATACATGTTTTCCTGAAAGAGCAACCCAGCACAACCTTTATGTACATTAGATGAATGAAGAGAAGCTGACACTGGACCTACAATGAGCACGTCATTAAAACAGAGAGTGGAAGGAGTGATTGAGGAACAGTACACACACACACACACATACCATCAGTTCCCAGTCTGCGTCGTTGATCAATACGAGAATCCCAGGTCTACTGTGTGTGTAAAAAAAATAAAGCAAAGAAGAGCTCATGTAAGTGATGTGAGCTACAATGAAAACATGACAGTAAAGCAACTCTCTGATAATATAATTGTTACCTTGTACCAACATACACGTGCAAGATGAAACACAATAAAGACTACACATAAAACATCCTCTCACACAGATTACCAAAATATATTTATCATTACAGGGATCAATGCAATTTAATACAACACAGCTTAATATACAATATAACACAATAACATCACTTTGGATTTAGCTTTATGGGTCCATTAATACCTGCCTACTCAGGCACTGCAAAAAATATAAAAAAAAGAAAATAAATTTTAAATTCAAATGTTTTGTATTTTATATTTTAAGTATGAGGTGCTAATGTAGGTGACGGGGTGGCCCCTCATGGATACACAGTCGACGGTACGGTTTATACGCCATTAAGACTACACTGTGTACCAGAGGCGTACTGCAGTTATCCACAGCTGATTTCATGCTACAGTTACGTCAGGGCAAGAATAAAGGTCATTTATGATGGAAAAACCTTCTGAAGAATGCAAAAACATAATTTTGGGGATAAATTAATTGTATCAGAATTACAAAAAATAAAAATCCACCCTCTGTTT